>NC_135881.1:7500-415000 GCF_964194155.1 Cetorhinus maximus
AAGCAGCAACAAATTGGTTTCACCATGGTTGGCTCTACTGCACAGGGGAGGAGTTAAAAATGTGGGAATGCAATAGTTATCGGGGATTCAATTGTAAGGGGAATAGACAGACGTTTCTGTGACCCCAAATGAGACTCCAGGATGGTATGTTGCCTTCCTGGTGCTAGAGTCAAGGATGTCTCAGAGCGGCTAGAGGACACTCTGAAGGGAGAGGGTGAACAGCCAGTGGTTGTGGTGCACATTGGTACAAACGACATAGGTAAAAAAAGGGATGAGGTCCTAAAAGCAGAATATAAGGAGTTAGGAAGTAAGTTGAAAAGTAGGACATCAAAGGTAGTGATCTCAGGATTACTACCAGTGCCATGTGCCAGTCAGAGTAGAAATTGCAGGGTATATCGGATGAATACGTGGCTGAAGAGATGGTGTGGGGGGAGGGTTTCAGATTCCTGGGGCATTGGAACCGGTTCTGGAGGAGGTGGGACCAATACAAACTGGACGGGTTACACCTGGGCAGGACCGGGACTGATGTCCCAGGGGGAACATTTGCGAGAGTGGTTGGGGGAGGGTTTAAACTAAATGGCAGTAAGTGGAAGGCATTCAAAGGCAAAATTTTGAGAGTGCAGAGTTTGCATGTTCCTGTCAGGATTAAAGGCAAAGTTAACAGGCATAGGGAACCTTGGTTTTCAATGGATATTGGCGATCTAGTTAAGAAGAAGAGAGAGGTGTATAGCAGGTATAGGCAACAAGGAGCAAATGAGGTACTTGTAGAGTATAGAAAATGTAAGGGTTGAGGGAGATTAGTGTAGAAATTGCAGGGGCCCTGGCAGAAATATTTAAAATGTTCTTAGCCACGGGTGAGGTGCTGGAGGATTGGAGGGTAGCTCATGTTGTTCCGTTGTTTAAAAAAGGCTCCAAAAGTATACCAGGTAATTACAGGCCTGTGAGCCTGACGTCAGTAGTAGGTAACTTATTGGAAGGTGTTCTGAGAGATCGGATATATAATTATTTGGACAGCCAAGGGCTGATTAAGGATAGTCAGCATGGCTTTGTGCATGGTAGGTCGTGTTTAACGAACCTTGTAGAGTTTTTCGAGGAGGTTACCAAGAAAGTAGATGAAGGAAAGGCTGTGGATGTTGTCTACATGGACTTTAGTGAGGCCTTTGACAAGGTCCCACATGGGAGGTTAGTTCAGAAGGTTCAGACACTTGGTATCCATGGAGAGGTTGTAAACTGGATTCAAAATTAGCTGTGTGGGAGAAGACAGAGAGTGTAAGTGGATGATTGCTTCTCAGACTGGAGGTCTGTGACTAGTGGTGTGCCTCAGGGATCTGTGCTGGGACCATTGTTGTTTGTTGTCTATATCAATGATTTGGATGATAAAGTGGTGAATTGGATCAGCAAGTTTGCTGATGACACTAAGATTGGAGGCATTGTGGACAGCGAGGAAGGCTTTCAAAGCTTGCAGAGGGATCTGGACCAACTGGAAAAATGGGCCAGAAAATGGCAGATGGAATTTAATGCGGAAAAGTGTGAGGTGTTGCATTTTGGAAGGTCAAACCAAGGTAGGACATACACATTAAATGGTAGGGCACTGAGGAGTGCGGAGGAACAAAGGGATCTGGGAGTTCAGATACATAATTCCCTGAAAGTGGCGTCACAGGTAGACAAGGTTGTAAAGAAAGCTTTTGGCATACTGGCCTTTATAAATCAAAGTATTGAGTATGGGACTTGGGATGTTATGGTGAGGTTGTATAAGACATAGGTGAGGCCAACTTTGGTGTATTGTGTGCAGTTCTGGTCGCCTAACTACAGGAAGGATATCAGTAAGATTGAGAGAGTGCAGAGAAGATTTACTAGGATGTTGCCGGGTCTTAAGGAGTTGAGTTACAGGGAAAGATTAAACAGGTTAGGACTTTATTCCTTGGAGCGTAGAAGAATGAGGGGAGATTTGATAGAAGTTTACAAAATTGTGAGGGGTATAGACAGAGTAAATGTGAGTAGGCTCTTTCCACTTAGATTCGGAGAGATAAACACGAGAGGACATGGCTTTAGGGTGAAAGGGGAAAGGTTTAGGGGGAACATTAGGGGGAACTTCTTCACTCAGAGAGTGGTGAGAGTGTGGAATGAGCTACCATCTGATGTGGTAAATGCGGGCTCACTCTTAAGTTTTAAGAACAAATTGGATAGATACATGGATTGGAGAGGTCTGGAGGGTTATGGACTAGGTGCAGGTCAATGAGACTAGCGGAATAATATTTCGGCACAGACTAGAAGGGCCGAATGGCCTGTTTTCTGTGCTGTATTGTTCTATGGTTCTATAGCAGGGGGATGGGAAACTATGCAAGGAGTCAGAGGAAGGGGAATCAAAGACAAGAACAAAAGACAGAAAGCGGAATAAGAAAAGTGATAGTCAGAGAAATCAAGGGCAAGAATCAAACGGGGCCTCAGTGAAAAATAGTGGGAATGGGACAAGTCATGTTAAAAAGACAAGCCTTAAGTCTTTGTGCCTTAACGCGAGGAGCATTCGCAATAAATTGGATGAATTAACCATGCAAATAGATGTAAACAGGTATGATATAGTCTGGGTTACGGAGACATGGCTGTGGGGTGACCAGGGATGGGAACTGAACATCCAGGGGTATTCAGTATTTAGGAAGGACAGACAAAAAGGAAAAGGCGGTGGAGTTGCATTGCTGGTTAAAGAGGAAATAGTGAGGAAAGATATTAGCTCCGATGATGTGGAATCTGTATGGGTAGAGCTGAGAAACACTAAGGGGCAAAAAACGTTAGTGGGGGTTGTATATACACTCCCAAACTGTAGTGGTGATGTTAGGAATGGCATTAAACAGGAAATTAGAGACACATGTAATAAAAGAACATCTTTAATTATGGGTGACTTTAATCTGCTTATAGATTGGGCAAATCAAATTAGTAACAATATCGTAGAGGAGGAATTTCTGGAGTGTATACGAGATGGTTTTCTGGACCAATACCTTGAGGAACCAACAAGAGAACAGGCCATCTTCGACTTGGTATTGTGTAACGAGAAAGGAATAATTGGCTCTCTAGTTGTGCCAAGCCCCTTGGGTATGAGCGACCATAATATGATAGAATTCTTCATAAGATGGAGAGTGACATAGTTGACTCTGAGACTAGGGTCTTAATAAATCTTAATAAAGACTGAATCTTAATAAAGGAAACTGCGATGTTATGAGGCATGAGTTGGCTATGATGGATTGGGAAACGTTACTTAAAGGAATGATGATGGATAGGCAATGGCAAACATTCAAAGAGTGCATGGGTGAACTGCAACGATTGTTTATTCCTGTCTGGCGCAAAAGTAAAACAGGAAAGGTGGCCAAACCATGGCTTACAAGGGAATTTAGAAATACTATTAGATGCAAGGAAGAGGCATACAAATTGGCCAGAAAAACAACAGACCTGAGAATTCAGCAAAGGAGGACCTAGGGATTGATTAAGAAGGGGAAAATAGAGTTACATGCAGGGAACATAAAAACTGACTGTAAAAGTTTCTATAGGTATGTGAAGAGAAAAAGATTGGTGAAGACAAATGTTGGTCCCTTACATTCAGAAACAGGGGATATAATGGGGAACAAAGAAATGGCTGATCAACCAAAAACATACTTTGGTTCTGTCTTCACAAAGGAGGACACTAATAGCATACCAGAAATGTTGGAGAACACAGGGTTTAGTGAGTGGGAGGAACTGAAAGAAATCAGTATTATTAGGGAAATGGTGTTGGGGAAATTGATGGGATTGAAGGCTGATAAATTCCCAGGGCCTGATAATCTACATCCCAGAGGACTTAAGGAAGTGACCCTTAAGGATGCATTGATGGTCATCTTCCGAGATTCTATAGATTCTGGAACAGTTCCTACAGATTGGAGGGTGGCTAATGCAACCCCACTATTTAAAAAGGGAGGACGAGAGAAAATAGGAAATTATAGATCAGTCTGCCTGACGTCGGTAGTGGGGAATGTTCTAGAGTCCATTATAAAAGATTTAATAGCTGAGCACTTGGAAAACAGTGGCAGAATCTGACAGAGTCAGCATGGATTTAATAAAGGGAAATCATGCTTGACAAATCTATTGGAATTTTTTGAGGATGTAACTAGTAGAGGTGATGAGTGGGAACCATAGAATGTAGTTTATTTGGACTTTCAGAAGGCTTTCGACAAAGTCCCACATAAGAGATTGGCGTGTAAAATTAAAGCGCATGGGATTGGGGGTAATGTATTGAGATGGATAGAAAACTGGTTGGCAGACAGGAAACAAAGAGTAGGAATAAACGGGTCTTTTTCCGAATGGCAGGCAGTGACTAGTGGGGTACCGCAGGGATCGGTGTTGGGACCCCAGATATTCACAGTATATATTAATGATTTAGATGAGGGAACTAAATGTAATATCTCCAAATTTGCAGATGACACAAAGCTGGGTGGGAGGGTGAGCTGTGAGGAGGATGCAGAGATACTTCAGTGTGATTTGGACAAGCTGAGCGAGTAGGCAAATGCATGGCAGATGCAGTATAATGTGGATAAATGTGAGGTTATCCATTTTGGTAACAAAAACAGGAAGGCAGATTATTATCTGAATGGCTATAAATTGAGAGAGGGGAATGTGCAACGAGACCTGGGTGACCTTGTACACCAGTTGCTGAAGGTAAGCATGCAGGTGCAGCAGGCGGTAAAGAAGGCAAATGGTATGTTGGCCTTCATAGCCAGAGGATTCGAGTACAGGAACAGGGATGTCTTGCTGCAATTGTACAGGGCCTTGGTGAGACCACACCTGGAATATTGTGTGCAGTTTTGGTCTCCTTATCTGAGGAAGGATGTACTTGCTATTGTGGGAGTGCAGCGAAGGTTTACCCAACTGATTCCTGGGATGGTGGGACTGACATATGAGGAGAGATTGAGTCGATTAGAATTATATTCGCTGGAGTTCAGAAGAATGAGGGGTGATCTCATAGAAACCTATAAAATTCTAACAGTACTAGACAGGGTAGATGCAGGAAGGATGTTCCCGATGGTGGGGAATTCCAGTACCAGGGGTCACAGTCTGAGGATATGGGGAAGACCATTTTGGACTGAGATGAGGAGAAATTTCTTCACCCAGAGAGTGGTGAGCCTGTGGAATTTGTTACCACAGAAAGTAGTTGAGACCAAGAAGGAGTTAGATATAGCTCTTGGGGCGAAAGGGATCAAAGGATATGGGGAGAAAGCAGGAGCAGGCTATTGAGTTGGATGATCAGCCATGATCATAATGAATGGCGGAGCAGGCTCGAAGGGCCGAATGGCCTACTCCTGCTCCTAGTTTCTGTGTTTCTAAGTGAACCCTATCCCTAAACCTATCCCTAATCCTAACCGCTTTTCCCAACCCTAAACCTAACCCTAATACTAACCCCGACCCTAACCTTAGCTCAAAATTCTAACCCCTAATACTCACCCCTAACACTGACCCAAACCCCAACCCCAACCCAAAACTCAATCCCAACCCCAACCTTCACATTAATGCAGAACAACAAGTTCAAGAAAGGACAAACTATAAACAAAAAATTCATGACGGCAAAAAAATATAGGGTTACAATTCTAGGGTTGTAATTCTAATGCAGAGTCACCCAGCCTTTACCCCTAACCCTTACCCCTAACACTCACCACAACCCTCACCCCTAATCCTAACCATTAATCCTCACACCCAACCATAGCCCCCTAACCCTCATCCGCGACCCTCACCCATAGCTCTCACCCTGAACTATTGCCTTCTAACCATAACCCAAAATCTAAGCCTGACCCTAAATCTACCACTAACCCAACACCTAACCCGATCTCTAACCCTAATACAACGTCACACCCTAATCCTAACCCTTGACGCTATTTCCTAGCTCCAACCCAACCTATAACCTTAACCATAATCCATCTCAAATTAATCCAAAAATTAACCTTTGTGCAGAATATGCTAAACTTAATTCCAATAGCCTAACTTTAACTCTATTCTTAATTCTTACTTTGACATCTTAACCATTATTCTAAACACAAAAATAACAATCAAACCATATGTAAAGAAGCACAAGAGGAGAATATCTGAATGCAAGAGGAGTAAATAATCCAGACCTAGGTAACTGTGGTCCAATGAGCGCCAACAACAATCAAAGAAAAAGATTTAACCTGAATCACAAAGATGCGCCTGAAAAAACCGATGAATGGCTTAACATGTTAAACAAATGAGCCAAATGATTACTGATGGGAGCTGCAGACACGTGACAGTTGGATTGGAATTTTTCGGAACATTCTGGAACATTTCTTTACTCACCTGCACCTCATTTGGAGCTGGACTTTTCCGGAATATGTTGAGATGGATTTTATCACAAACAAGTCAGTAAGAACTTGTGTCTTATACAGTTGTACAAAGGCATTCGGTCCACATTGAAACTTTTATTTAGTTTTTTGCTCACTTTGGTTGGGATTTGTACCCCGATGAAGCAATAGAAATTGTGAAACATGTCAGGAATATAACCCCAGAAAAGGTAAAATAAGCCACAGTGAAGCCTCGGTAGAGGAAACTTAAATCAAAGTAATACCTCAGCCATTGTATTTTGAGCTCTTCACACTGTCCCCGCTCTATGTTCCCACTCTTTACATTGTCCTCGCTCTGCGTTCCCGCTCTTTACACTGTCCTCGCTCTGTGTTCCCGCTCTTCACACTGTCCCCGCTCTGTGTTCCCGCTCTTCACACTGTCCCCGCTCTGTGTTCCCACTCTTTACACTGTCCCCGCTCTATGTTCCCACTCTTTACACTGTCCTCGCTCTGTGTTCCCGCTCTTTACACTGTTCCTGCTCTTTACACTGTCCCCACTGTGTTCCCGCTCTTTACACTGTCCCCACTCTGTGTTCCCGCTCTTCACACTGTCCCCACTCTGTGTTCCCGCTCTTTACACTGTCCCCACTCTGTGTTCCCGCTCTTTACACTGTCCCCACTCTGTGTTCCCGCTCTTTACACTGTCCCCGCTCTGTGTTCCCGCTCTTCACACTGCCCCCGCTCTGTGTTCCCGCTCTTTACACTGTCCCCGCTCTATGTTCCCACTCTTTACATTGTCCTCGCTCTGCGTTCCCGCTCTTTACACTGTCCTCGCTCTGTGTTCCCGCTCTTCACACTGTCCCCGCTCTGTGTTCCCGCTCTTTACACTGTCCCCGCTCTATGTTCCCACTCTTTACACTGTCCCCGCTCTATGTTCCCACTCTTTACACTGTCCTCGCTCTGTGTTCCCGCTCTTTACACTGTTCCTGCTCTTTACACTGTCCCCACTCTGTGTTCCCGCTCTTTACACTGTCCCCACTCTGTGTTCCCGCTCTTCACACTGTCCCCACTCTGTGTTCCCGCTCTTTACACTGTCCCCACTCTGTGTTCCCGCTCTTTACACTGTCCCCACTCTGTGTTCCCGCTCTTTACACTGTCCCCACTCTGTGTTCCCGCTCTTCACACTGTCCCCGCTCTGTGTTCCCGCTCTTCACACTGCCCCCGCTCTGTGTTCCCGCTCTTTACACTGTCCCCACTCTGTGTTCCCGCTCTTTACACTGTCCCCACTCTGTGTTCCCGCTCTTTACACTGTCCCCACTCTGTGTTCCCGCTCTTTACACTGTCCCCGCTCTGTGTTCCCGCTCTTCACACTGCCCCCACTCTGTGTTCCCGCTCTTTACACTGTTCCCACTGTGTTCCCGCTCTTTACACTGTCCTTGCTCTGTGTTCCCGCTCTTTACACTGCCCCCGCTCTGTGTTCCCGCTCTTTACGCTGTCCCCACTCTGTGTTCCCGCTCTTTACACTGTCCTTGCTCTGTGTTCCCGCTCTTTGCACTGTCCCCGCTCTGTGTTCCCGCTCTTTACACTGTCCCCACTCTGTTCCCGCTCTTTACACTGTCCTCGCTCTGTGTTCCCACTCTTTACACTGTCCCCGCTCTGTGTTCCCGCTCTTTACACTGTCCCCGCTCTATGTTCCCGCTCTTTACACTGTCCTCGCTCTGTGTTCCCGCTCTTCACACTGTCCCCGCTCTGTGTTCCCGCTCTTTACACTGTCCCCGCTCTATGTTCCCGCTATTTACACTGTCCCCACTCTGTGTTCCCGCTCTTTACACTGTCCCCACTCTGTGTTCCCGCTCTTTACACTGCCCCCGCTCTATGTTCCTGCTATTTACACTGTCCCCACTCTGTGTTCCCACTCTTTACACTGTCCCCGCTCTGTGTTCCCGCTCTTTACACTGTCCCCGCTGTGTTCCCGCTCTTTACACTGTGTCCGCTCTGTGTTCCCGCTCTTTACACTGCCCTCGCTCTGTGTTCCCGCTCTTTACACTGCCCCCGCTCTGTGTTCCTGCTCTTTACACTGTCCCCGCTCTGTGTTCCCGCTCTTTACACTGCCCCCTTTGTGTTCCCGCTCTTTAAACTGCCCCCAATCTGTGTTCCCGCTCTTTACACTGCCCCCTTTGTGTTCCTGCTCTTTAAACTGCCCCCAATCTGTGTTCCTGCTCTTTACACTGCCCCCAATCTGTGTTCCCGCTCTTTACACTGCCCCCGCTGTGTTCCCGCTCTTTACACTGCCCCCAATCTGTGTTCCCGCTCTTTACACTGCCCCCGCTGTGTTCCCGCTCTTTAAACTGCCCCCACTCTGTTTTCCCGCTCTTTAAACTGCCCCCACTCTGTGTTCCTGCTCTTAACACTGTCCCCAATCTGTGCTCCCACTCTTCCCAGTGTCCCTGCTCTTTGATCGCACTCTTTACACTGTTCCTACCCTGTTTCCACTCTTTACACTATCCCAGCTCTGTGTTCCAGCACTTTACACTGTCCCCACCATGTGTTCCCACTCTTTACACTGACCCCACTTTGTGCTCCCATTGTTTAGTCTATCCCCGCTCTGTGTTCCCGCTCTTTAAACTGTCCTTGCTCTGTGTTCCTGATCTTTACTCTGTCTCTGTCCTGTGTTACCACTCTTTACACTGAATCCCCTCTGTATTCCCTCTCTTTACACTATCCCCACTTTGTGTTCCTGCTCTTAACACTGTCCCCAATCTGTGCTCCCACTCTTCACAGTGTCCCTGCTCTTTGATCGCACTCTTTACACTGTTCCTAATCTGTTCCCACTCTTTGTGTTCCAGCACTTTACACTGCCCCCGCCATGTGTTCCCACTCTTAACATTGACCTCACTTTGTGTTCCCACTGTTTACACTATCACAGCTCTATGTTCACACTCTTCACACTGACCCCGCTCTGTGTTCCCACTTTTTACTCTATCTCCACTCTGTGTTCCCGCTCTTCACACTTCTCCCGCTCTGTGTTCCCGCTAACAGCGCCCCTGCTCTGTGTTCTTACTCTTTACATTTTCCCCACTCTTTGTTCCTGCTCTTTAAACTGCCCCCGCTCTGTGTTCCCGCTGTTTACACTGTCCCCGCTGTGTTCCCGCTCTTTACACTGCCCCCAATCTGTGTTCCCGCTCTTTACATTGCCCCCGCTCTGTGCTCCCGCTCTTTACACTGTCCCCGCTCTGTGTTCCCGTTCTTTACACTGTCCCTGCTCTGTGTTCCCGCTCTTTACACTGTCCCCGCTCTGTGTTCCCGCTCTTTACACTGTCCCCGCTCTGTGTTCCCGCTCTTTACACTGCCCTTGCTCTGTGTTCCCGCTGTTTACACTGTCCCCGCTGTGTTCCCGCTCTTTACACTGCCCCCAATCTGTGTTCCCGCTCTTTATATTGCCCCCGCTCTGTGTTCCCGCTCTTTACACTGTCCCCGCTCTGTGTTCCCGTTCTTTACACTGTCTCTGCTCTGTGTTCCCGCTCTTTACACTGCCCCCGCTCTGTGTTCCCGCTCTTTACACTGTCCCCGCTCTGTGTTCCCGCTCTTTACACTGCCCCCGCTCTGTGTTCCCGCTCTTTACACTGCCCCCGCTCTGTGTTCCCGCTCTTTACACTGTCCCCGCTCTGTGTTCCCGTTCTTTACACTGTCCCTGCTCTGTGTTCCCGCTCTTTACACTGCCCTCGCTCTGTGTTCCCGCTGTTTACACTGTCCCCGCTGTGTTCCCGCTCTTTACACTGCCCCCAATCTGTGTTCCCGCTCTTTACATTGCCCCCGCTCTGTGTTCCCGCTCTTTACACTGCCCTCGCTCTGTGTTCCCGCTCTTTACACTGCCCTCGCTCTGTGTTCCCGCTCTTTACACTGCCCCCAATCTGTGTTCCCGCTCTTTATATTGCCCCCGCTCTGTGTTCCCGCTCTTTACACTGTCCCCGCTCTGTGTTCCCGTTCTTTACACTGTCCCCGCTCTGTGTTCCCGCTCTTTACACTGTCCCCGCTCTGTGTTCCCGCTCTTTACACTGCCCTTGCTCTGTGTTCCCGTTCTTTACACTGTCCCTGCTCTGTGTTCCCGCTCTTTACACTGTCCCCGCTCTGTGTTCCCGCTCTTTACACTGTCCCCGCTCTGTGTTCCCGCTCTTTACACTGCCCTTGCTCTGTGTTCCCGCTGTTTACACTGTCCCCGCTGTGTTCCCGCTCTTTACACTGCCCCCAATCTGTGTTCCCGCTCTTTATATTGCCCCCGCTCTGTGTTCCCGCTCTTTACACTGTCCCCGCTCTGTGTTCCCGTTCTTTACACTGTCTCTGCTCTGTGTTCCCGCTCTTTACACTGCCCCCGCTCTGTGTTCCCGCTCTTTACACTGTCCCCGCTCTGTGTTCCCGCTCTTTACACTGCCCCCGCTGTGTTCCCGCTCTTTACACTGCCCCCGCTCTGTGTTCCCGCTCTTTACACTGTCCCCGCTCTGTGTTCCCGTTCTTTACACTGTCCCTGCTCTGTGTTCCCGCTCTTTACACTGCCCTCGCTCTGTGTTCCCGCTGTTTACACTGTCCCCGCTGTGTTCCCGCTCTTTACACTGCCCCCAATCTGTGTTCCCGCTCTTTACATTGCCCCCGCTCTGTGTTCCCGCTCTTTACACTGCCCTCGCTCTGTGTTCCCGCTCTTTACACTGCCCTCGCTCTGTGTTCCCGCTCTTTACACTGCCCCCAATCTGTGTTCCCGCTCTTTATATTGCCCCCGCTCTGTGTTCCCGCTCTTTACACTGTCCCCGCTCTGTGTTCCCGTTCTTTACACTGTCTCTGCTCTGTGTTCCCGCTCTTTACACTGCCCCCGCTCTGTGTTCCCGCTCTTTACACTGTCCCCGCTCTGTGTTCCCGCTCTTTACACTGCCCCCGCTCTGTGTTCCCGCTCTTTACACTGCCCCCGCTCTGTGTTCCCGCTCTTTACACTGCCCCCGCTCTGTGTTCCCGCTCTTTACACTGCCCTCGCTCTGTGTTCCCGCTGTTTACACTGTCCCCGCTGTGTTCCCGCTCTTTACACTGCCCCCAATCTGTGTTCCCGCTCTTTACATTGCCCCCGCTCTGTGTTCCCGCTCTTTACACTGTCCCCGCTCTGTGTTCCCGTTCTTTACACTGTCCCCGCTCTGTGTTCCCGCTCTTTACACTGCCCCCGCTCTGTGTCCCCGCTCTGTGTTCCCGCTCTTTACACTGCCCCCACTCTGTGTTCCCGCTCTTTACACTGCCCCCGCTCTGTGTTCCCGCTCTTTACGCTGCCCCCGCTCTGTGTTCCCGCTCTTTACGCTGCCCCCGCTCTGTGTTCCCGCTCTTTATGCTGCCCCCGCTCTGTGTTCCCGCTCTTTACGCTGTCCCCGCTCTGTGTTCCCGCTCTTTACGCTGCCCCCGCTCTGTGTTCCCGCTCTTTACACTGCCCCCGCTCTGTGTTCCCGCTCTTTACACTGCCCTCGCTCTGTGTTCCCGCTCTTTACACTGCCCTCGCTCTGTGTTCCCGCTCTTTACACTGCCCTCGCTCTGTGTTCCCGCTCTTTACACTGCCCCCGCTCTGTGTTTCCGCTCTTTACACTGTCCCCGCTCTGTGTTCCCGCTCTTTACACTGTCCCCGCTCTGTGTTCCCGCTCTTTACACTGTCCCCGCTCTGTGTTCCCGCTCTTTACACTGTCCCCGCTCTGTGTTCCCGCTCTTTACACTGTCCCTGTCCTGTGTTTCCACCCTTTAAACTGCCCCCAATCTGTGTTCCCGCTCTTTAAACTGCCCCCACTGTGTTCCCGCTCTTTACACTGCCCCCGCTGTGTTCCCGCTCTTTAAACTGCCTCCAATCTGTGTTCCCGCTCTTTACACTGTCCCCGCTCTGTGTTCCTGCTATTTACACTGTCCCCGCTCTGTGTTCCCGCTCTTTACACTGTCCCTGTCCTGTGTTTCCACCCTTTAAACTGCCCCCAATCTGTGTTCCCGCTCTTTAAACTGCCCCCACTGTGTTCCCGCTCTTTACACTGCCCCCGCTGTGTTCCCGCTCTTTAAACTGCCTCCAATCTGTGTTCCCGCTCTTTACACTGTCCCCGCTCTGTGTTCCTGCTATTTACACTGTCCCCGCTCTGTGTTCCCACTGTTTACACTATCCCCGCTCTATGTTCCCAATCTTTACACTGACCCCGCTTTTTGTTCCCACTTTTTACTCTATCTCCGCTCTGTGTTCCCGCTCTTCACACTGCCCCCGCTCTGTGTTCCCGCTAACAGCACCCCTGCTCTATGTTCCCACTCTTTACACTGTCCCAGCTCTGAGTTCCCGTTCTTTACACTGTCCCAGTTTGGTGTTCCCACTCTGTGTTCCAAATCTTTACACTTCCCCCGCTCTGTGTTCCCACTCTTTACACTGTTCCCACTCTGTGTTCCAAATCTTTACACTTCCCCCACTCTGTGTTCCCACTCTTTACACTATCCCCACTCTGTGTTCCTGCTCTTCACACTGTCCCTGTTCTGTGTTCCCACCCTTTTCACTGTTCCTACTCTGTTCCCATTCTTTACACTAGCCTGCTCTGTGTTCCTGCTTTTTACACCGTCCCCACTCTTTGCTCCTGGTTTTTACACTATCCCTGCTCGGTCTTCCTGCTCTTTATGCTTTCCCCACTGTATGTTCCCACTCTTTACACTGTCCTCACTCTGTCTTCCCACTGCTTACACAGCCCCCCATGTGTTCTAATTTTTTACACTGTCCCTGCTCTGTGCTCCTGCTCTGTACACCACAATCACTTTGTGTTCCGACTCTTTACACTGTCCTCACTCTGTGCTCCCACTTTTTAAACTTCTCCTGCTCTGTGTTCCTGCTCCCTACACTGTGATCACTCTTAACAACCTCCCCTTATGTGGTCCCATTCTTTACACTTTCCCGCTCTGTGTTCCTTCTCTTTACACCGACCCCACTCTGTGATACCACTTTTTCATTGTCCCCGCTCTCTGTTCCTGCTCTCTACACTGTCCCAGCTCCGTGTTCCTGCTCTTTCCATTACGGCTACTCCATACTGTCACTCTTAACAATCTCCCCATATGTGTTCCCAGCCTTTACACATTCCCGCTCTGTGTTCCTTCTCTTTACACCGACCCTGCTCTGTGATGCCACTTTTTGCACTGTCACTGCTCTGTGTTCCTGTTCTCTACACTGTCACTGCTCTATGTTCCTGCTCTCTACACTGTCCCCACTCTGTGTTCCTGCTCTCTACACTGTCTCCACTTTGTGTTCCTGCTCTTAACATTGTCCGCGGGCTGTGTTCCCACTCCTTATGCTGCCCCCACTCTGTGTTCCCGCTCATTACACTGTCCCACTCTGTTCCCACTCTTTACGCCATTCCGACTCTGTGTTTCCACTCTGTACGCTATCCCCACTCTGTGTTTCCACTCTTTCAATGACCCCGCTCTGTGTTCCCATTCTTTACACTGACCCCACTCTGTGTTCCTGCTCTTTACACTGACCCCACTCTGTGTTCCTGCTCTTTACACTGACCCCACTCTGTGTTCCTGCTCTTTACACTGACCCCACTCTGTGTTCCTGCTCTTTACACTGTCCCTGCTCTTTGCTCCTGCTCTTTTCTCTCTCCCTGCTCTGTGTTCCCACTCTTTACACTCACCCCTCTCTGTGTTCCCACTCTTGACACTGTTCCCACTCTGTCCCCATTCTTCACACTATCCCTGCTCTGTGTTCCCACTCTTTACACTGTCTCTGCTCTTCCCACTCTTTATGCTGCTGCTGCTCCACTTCCTCTTTTTATTTTCCTTCAGGACTTGACCAGCTCAGTCAGGGGTATAACTGATCCACTCTTGGTGATGGACATTGTGTATATTCTGTGCCATTGTCACCTTCAGTTCTTCTTCCAAGTGATGTTTAACATGAAGGAGTACTGATTCATCAGCTGATCCAGGGTGCTTAGTTATAATCAGCAGGAAGTGTCCTTGAGCATGTTTGACCTGATGTCATGAGGACTCCCAGGGCCACTCCTTGCCATTAATAAACCATTTTGCTACCAGATACAGGGAACAGGAAGAGGTTTCTAGTGCATTGGCTGTAAAGTATGATTCACTGAGCAGGTTGTCATTTGACTAGTTTTTGGGACCGCTCTTCCACTTTTGGCACAAGTCCCAGATATTATTGAGGAAGACTTTGCAGGGTTGGCTGGGCTGGGTCTGTCTTTCTCATTTCCAGTTGATGCCGGATGGTCCATCCAGTTTTATTCATATTCAACTTTTCCATAATGGTTTGATAAAATGCCTTGTTTCATCATTCATTTTAATGAAGGATCAGTCACATTTCCAAGGTCTGGAATCACATATAAGCCAGTTCAGATAAGGGTAGGAGAGACCTGTCCCTTAAGGACATTAGTGAATGAGATTAACTTTTTATTCCAGATTTACTTAATTTTTTTGAATTTAAATTCTCCAGTTTCCATGGTGGTGACCTTGTGTCCCTGGATCTTTAGTCCAGGATTACACGCCCAATAACATAACCACCATCCCACAGTTCCCTTTATTCATTTTGGATTTCTGGAATCCACACTGCCTTGGTTATGTATTTCCCCATTTTACATTATATTGCAAAATAACATATTGCAAAATATCAAGGAGGGACTACAAAGAGAGGAGTGAGCATGGAGGGTGTGAGATGGGAAGGGGGAAGAGAGAGGAGGAAGGAGGGAGATGGAAGGTGGAAGGAGGAAGCACAGAGATCTCTGTATTCGGTTCCTCAATGCTTCTTCAATTTAATGATTCTCACCATTTCCTGCAATGAAATGAAAGAATCATCAGAATATAATCCAAAAACACATCGCTTTGACCCTTAATCATATTGACCCTGTTGTCTTAAATAGCTGCCTTGGTAATATATTCCACAGATTAACTCCATTTGGGTGAAGAAATGGAGGCACCTATCCATCTTGACCCACAACTTCCTCACATTTAATTTTATTACCACTGTGAGCAATTTGTCTTGCTCTTTTCTTCTGCCCATCTATCTCGACCTATCATGTTCTCTATCAAAATGGATTCAGTACAATGTTCTGTTGCCCCCTTTCCTTCACCTTTGTGCCATTGTGCCCTCCACCCGCATCCTCACCCTTGCCCCATTGCAACATTTCGCTCACTTTTGCCCCATTGTGTCCTTCCACCTCACTCTTCTTTACGAACATACAAATTAGGAGCAGGAGTAGGCCATTCGGCCCCTCGAGCCTGCTCCGCCATTCAATGAGATTATGGCTGATCTGATTGTAACCTTAACCCCACATTCCTGCCTACTCCCGATAACCTTTCACCCCCTTGTAAATCTATCTAGCTCTGTCTTACAAATATTCTAAGACTCTGCTTTCACCACCTTTTCAAGAAGAGAGTTCCAAAGACTCTCAATCCTCTGAGTGAAAAAGTTTTGCCTCAATTCCCCTCAGGATCTTATATGTTTCAATCAAGTTGCCTCTTACTCTTCTAAACGCCTAATCTGTCCAACCGTTCCTCATAAGACAACCCACCCATTCCAGGTTATTAGTCTGGTAAGCCTTCTCTGAACTGCCTCCAATGCATTTACATGCTTAAATCAGGTGACCAATACTGTGCACGGTACTCCAAATGTGTCCTCACTAGTGTATAACTGAAGCATAACCTCCCTACTTTTGTATTGAATTCCCCTCACAATAAATGATAACATTCTATTAACTTCCCTAATTACCTGCTGTACCTGCATATTCACCCTTTGTGATTCATTCACTAGGGCACACAGATCCCTCTGCACATCAGAGATCTGCAATCTCTCACCATTTAGATAATATACTTCTCTTTTATTCTTACTGCCAAAATGGACAATTTCACAATTTCCCACATTATACTCCATTTGACAGATCTTTTGTCCACTCACTTAATCTATCTGATTCCTGGTGCATTGGGACCGGTTCTGGGGGAGGTGGGACCAGTACAAACTGGACGGGTTACACCTGGGAAGGACCGGGACTGATCTCCCAGGGGGAATATTTGCTAGAGCGGTTGGGGAGGGTTTAAACTAATATAGCAGGGGGATGGGAACCTATGCAAAAAGTCAGAGGAAGGGGAATCAAAGACAAGAACAAAAGACAGAAAGGGGAATAAGAAAAGTGAAGGCAGAGAAATCAAGGGCAAGAATCAAACAGGGCCTCAGTGAAAAATAGTGGGAACGGGACAAGTAATGGTAAAAAGACAAACCTTAAGGCTTTGTGCCTTAACACGAGGAGCATTCGCAATAAAGTGGATGAATTAACCATGCAAATAGATGTAAACAGGTATGATATAGTCTGGGTTACAGAGACATGGCTGCAGGGTGACCAGGGATGGGAACTGAACATCCAGGGGTGTTCAGTATTTAGGAAGGACAGAGAAAAAGGAAAAGGCGGTGGAGTTGCATTGCTGGTTAAAGAGGAAATTAACGCAATAGTGAGGAAAGATATTAGCTCCGATGATGTGGAATCTGTATGGGTAGAGCTGAGAAACACTAAGGGGTAAAAAACGTTAGTGGGGGTTGCACATAAACCCCCAAACTGTAGCGGTGATGTTGGGAATGGCATTAAACAGGAAATTAGAGACGCATGTAATAAAGGAACATCTGTAATTATGGGTGACTTTAATCTGCATATAGATTGGGCAAATCAAATTAGTAACAATATCGTAGAGGAGGAATTCCTGGAGTGTATACGGGATGTTTTTCTGGACCAATACATTGAGGAACCAATGAGAGAACAGGCCCTCCTAGACTGGGTATTGTGTAATGAGAAAGGAATAATTGGCAATCTAGTTGTGTGAGGCCCCTTGGGGATGAGTGACCATAACATGATAGAATTCTTCATCAAGATGGAGAGTGAAATAGTTGATTCTGAGACTTGGGTCCTGAATCTTAATAAAGGAAACTACGATGGTATGAGGCACGAGTTGGCTATGATGGATTGGGAAAAGTTACTTAAAGGGATGACGGTGATAGGCAATGGCAAACATTCAAAGAGCGCATGGGTGAACTGCAACAATTGTTTATTCCTGTCTGGCGCAAAAGTAAAACAGGAAAGGTGGTCAAACCATGGCTTACAAGGGAATTAGAGATTGTATTAGATGCAAGGAAGGGGCATACAAATTGGCCAGAAAAACAGCAGACCTGAGGATTGGGAGCAGTTTATAATTCAGTAAAGGAGACCAAGGGATTGATTAAGAAGGGGAAGATAGAGTACGAGAGTAAGCTTGCAGGGAACATATAAACTGACTGTAAAAGTTTCTATAGGGTATGTGAAGAGAAAAAGATTGGTGAAAACAAATGTAGGTCCCTTACAGTCAGAAACTGGGGAATTTATAATGGGGAACAAAGAAATGGCTGACCAACTAAATACATACTTAGGTTCTGTCTTCATAAAGGAAGACACTAATAATATACCAGAAATGTTGGGGAACACAGGGTTTAGTGAGAGGGAGGAACTGAAAGAAATCAGTATTAGTAGGGAAATGGTGTTGGGGAAATTGATGAGATTGAAGGCCGATAAATCCCCAGGGCCTGATAATCTACATCCCAGAGTACTTAAGGAAGCGGCCCTAGAAATAGTGGATGCATTGGCGGTCATCTTCCGAGATTCTATAGGCTCTGGAACAGTTCCTACAGATTGGAGGGTAGCTAATGTAACCCCACTATTTAAAAAGGGAGGTGGAGAGAAAACAGGGAATTATAGACCACTCAGCCTGACATCGGTAGTGGGGAAAATTCTAGACTCCGTTATAAAAGATTTAATAGCTGAGCACTTGGAAAACAGTGGCAGAATCGGACAGAGTCAGTATGTATTTACGAAAGGAAAATCGTGCTTGACATATCTACTGGAATTTTTCTAGGATGTATCTAGTAGAGTTGATGATGGGGAGCCAGTGGATGTGGTTTATTTGGACTTTCAGAAGGTTTTCGACAAAGTCCCACATAAGAGATTAGCGTGTAAATTAAAGCGCATGGGATTGGGGGTAATGTATTGAGATGGATAGAAAACTGGTTGGTAGACAGGAAACAAAGAGTAGGAATGAACGGGTCTTTTTCCGAATGGCAGGCAGTGACTAGTGGGTTACCGCAGGGATCGGTGCTGGGACCCCAGTTATTCACAATATATATTAATGATTTAGATGAAGGAATTAAATGTAATATCTCCAAATTTGCAGATGACACAAAGCTGGGTGGGAGGGTGAGCTGTGAGGAGGATGCAGAGATGCTTCAGTGTGATTTGGACAAGCTGAGTGGGAGGGCAAATGCATGGCACATGCAGTATAATGTGGATAAATGTGAGGTTATCCACTTTGGTAGCAAAAACAGGAAGGCAGATTATTACCTGAATGGCTATAAATTGAGAGGGGAATGTACAACAAGACCTGGGTGTCCTTGTACACCAGTCGCTGTAGGTAAGCATGCAGGTGCAGCAGGTGGTAAAGAAGGCAACTGGTATGTTGGCCTTCATAGCGAGAGGATTCGAGTACAGGAACAGGGATGTCTTGCTGAAATTGTACAGGGCCTTGGTGAGACCACACCTGGAATATTGTGTGCAGTTTTAGTCTCCTTATCTGCGGAAGGATGTTCTTGCTATAGAGGGAATGCAGCGAAGGTTTACCCAACTGATTCCTGGGATGGCAGGAATGACATATGAGGAGAGATTGAGTCGATTAGGATTATATTCGCTGGAGTTCAGAAGAATGAGGGGATCTTATAGAAACCTATAAAATTCTAACAGGGCTAGACAGAGTAGATGCAGAAAGGATGTTCCCAATGGTGGGGGAGTCCAGAACCAGGGTCACAGGCTGAGGATATGGGGTAGAGCATTTAGGACTGAGATGAAGAGAAATTTCTTCACCCAGAGAGTGGTGAGCCTGTGGAATTCGTTACCACAGAAAGTAGTTGAGACCAAAACATTGTATGTCTTCAAGAAGGAGTTAGATATAGCTCTTGGTGCGAAAGGGATCATAGGGTATGGGGAGAAAGCAGGAGCAGGCTATTGAGTTGGATGATCAGCCTTGGTCATAATGAATGGCGGAGCAGGCTTGAAGGGCAGAATGGCCTACTGCTCCTAGTTTCTATGTTTCTATTTTTCTGTATGTTTTTGTAGCCTCCTTATGTCCTCTTCACAACTTACTTTCTTACCTATCTTTATGCCAGCAGCAAATTTACCAACCATCCCATCCATCACTTCATCCAAGTCATTTATATAAACTGTAAACAGTTGAGGTCCCAGCACTGATCCCTGCGGCACACCACTCGTCACATCCTGCCAATCAGAAAAAGACCCATTTATGCCAACTCTCTGCTTCCTGTTAGCTAGCCAATCTTCTATCCATGCCAATGTGTTACCCCTATGCCATGAGCTTTTATTTTCTGAAATAACCTTTGCTGTGGCATTTTATCAAATGCCTTCTGGAAATCTGAATACAGTATATCCACCTTGTTACATGTATTGGTTTTTATTTTGGTTAAACCTTTGTAAATGTACAATATTATGTGTAGTTGTGAAGCAAAATGAAAAGTTTATCTGTATGGTATGTAATAAGTTAGTTGTTAAAAGTTTATGATGTTAGGTTCTTGTAAAGCTATTGTAAAGAAACCTTCACAACA
Source organism: Cetorhinus maximus (assembly GCF_964194155.1). Taxonomy (NCBI): domain Eukaryota; kingdom Metazoa; phylum Chordata; class Chondrichthyes; order Lamniformes; family Cetorhinidae; genus Cetorhinus; species Cetorhinus maximus. The sequence goes on from NC_135881.1 coordinate 27,475, forward strand.
GCGAAGCTTTATTTCTTCAAAGGTGATGGTGTTAAGAAGCTCAAATACTTGCCTTTAGTTCATAGGTCGGGAACTTTTGTTCCCGACGATCCTCAGGCCCCCTGCGCATGCGCCAGCTGCGAAATGGCTGCATAAACGCTGGTCATTTTTTTCTGCAGTTTTCAGGCTGGGGACCAGCCCTGCATGTCTGCACAGGAGAAAAGAAACAGGTCGGCGTGAAAGGCGGGTCAGATGACCTGATACAGAGTGTCATTATCTTGTAGATGCCCCAGAGAGCACAACCTGGCAGGGGGTCAGGGAGTAGTCTCAAAAGGCAGCTCAGCCAAGGGGTAAAAGCCAGGGTGCAGAAATAGGTCCCCTTAAGTGAAGTTAAAGAAAGGAGCAGAGTAATAGACTCTGAATTCAAGAAGAGCTGCAGGGAGCAGGTTTTAAGCAAAGTGGGCATGAGAGCAGCGCTAAAGATCAGAGAATGCAGCCGAAGGTTGGTGACTCCAGGCTGCGGGCTGTTGGGGCAAAGGTACCCCTTTGGAGCAGTGGTGTTCTGTTTGGCACACCTGGTGTGAGATTGTGCATAGAAAGTTAAACATGAGTGTACTTGGAGGTCCAGTGTAAAAGAATCTCAGGAGGTGAGATTGGAACCGTGCAAGGTGGGCCATTGTTGGAAACATCCAGGAGTGACTTTTGAAGAGAATTCCAAGGCAAGGTCTTCAAATGTGGAGCTTGGAAGCCTTTGTGAGAAAGACAATGTTTCAGTGACAATGACTCACAATGTGACAAATGTTTGGGTCGGCGGTTGAGAAATCCATGGAATCTTGTTTGGTCACATCTGTCAGCTATTGTGTAGTGTGGTGTGTCAACCACAGTTCACCTGTTAATTCACATTTACCTCATACGTATCCTGAATGTTAGAGTATAAGAGATATTGTAAACTGTTTAATCTTTCTGAACTTGTATATTAAAGTTGAATTTTGTATGCTCAAAACCCATGGAATCTTGTGACTTTATTCACTTGGTAAGCATCTTGAATATCAAACGTTAAACAAAATGTTATTGAGCCCTAATTGGATCTTCCCCACCCCTCCGCAGTGCCCCAGGGTCTGGCCAAGCTTCGTAACATCATGACTGTGTGGTTATGATATTATGGTTTTGTAAAAAGATAATCTTTCTTTTAAAAGATAGAAGGAGCATTAAAATGGCTGCCAAAAGTCACCTGACCTTTCACAACTGCAATGTTTCACAAGCATCTAGAAGGCTGCAACTGGATTACAAAAACACATATGCAGCCATGCGAAGACATTTGAAATTCAATGCGCATTTCCACAAGGGTAAACAGAAATTCATTGACAATGGCTTCTCTCACCAAACCTGGAAGGATGGGATCCATTAAAATAAATGGCTAAGAGATTTAAGAGGTCAATTGCCTCATCTGAAAGATAATGGATGTGACTCTACCCAGATTGGGCTAACCAAATACTGAATGTGGAAACACGGTTCGACAGCTTGGGAGAGCAGCCATTTTGAGTTTGGAACAGTGTAAAGTCTGGCTGAGAATAGCAATTTTGTGCAGAACCCCCAGGGAGAACTCTGAGAGACATCATCAGAGAGGGTTCTCAGCCAAGGGAGGATAAAGAGAAAGGTATCCAGAAATCACAGCTGTTCTATTGAAAGAGTCCAAGCAGCCTGCAATTGCCATAACCACAGAACTAGTGAGGAACAAGAAACCTCTCTCCCACAGAGACCCGGTGACCTGCTGAGTTTACCTTTTTTTTTGATATTCGTTCGTAGGATCCGGACGTTGTTGGTTGGGCCAGCATTTATTGCCCATCCCTAATTGCCATTGAGAATGGAGGGGCTTGCTCAACCATTTCAGAGGGCATTTAAGAGTCAACCACATTGCTGTGGGTCTGAAGGCACATGTAGGCTAGACCAGGTAAGGACGGCAGATTTCCTTCCCTAAAGGACATTAGTGAACCAGTTGGGTTTTTACGACAATCGACAATGGTTTCATGGTCATCATCAGACTTTTAATTCCAGACTTTTATTGAATTTTAATCCCACCAACTGCCGTGGTAGGATTCGAACCCAGGTCCCCAGAGAAGTACCCTACAAAGGCAACCTCCAACTATTCAACTACAGAGACCAGTGCAGTTGCTGAACACAACTCTTCAACTTCAATCCTCACTCCTGACAACCAGAACTTCAATTGCAAACTATGTACCTGCAACAATATCTTAAAGGACTGAACTGAATTTCATTTTTATTAGCATCTCTTATCCTAATTTACCATTTAAACTTTGTATGTATTTAGTTAGCAACTTTATTACTTCTACTCAAGTAACTTAGCAGTGTTTTATAATAAACTAACCTTCATCTTGATTAAGGGAGGAGGTTGTGAGAGGAGGACCCTGGGACAGGCAGTCAACAGCACCGAGAGGAGAATGTGAGAGGAGGACCCTGGGACAGGCAGTCAGCAGCACCTAGAGGAGATGATGCAAAGATTGGCCGGGTGGTTAACAGTGAGGTTGAGTGTCTTGGGCTACAGGAAGATATAGACAGGATGGTCAAATGGGCAGATAAGTGGCAGATGGAATTTAACCTGAAAAGTGTGAGGTGATACACTTTGAAAGGAGTAATTTGACAAGGAAGTATTCAATGAACGGCATGAGACTATGAAGTTCTGAGGAACAAAGGGACCTTGGCGTGTGTGTCCATCGATATCTGAAGGTGGAGGGGCATGTTAGTTGGGTGGTGAAAAAGGCATATGGGACACTTGCCTTCATCAATCGAGGCATAGATTACAAAAGTAGGGAGGTGATGTTGGAGTTGTATAGAACCTTGGTGAGGCCACAGCTGGAGTACTGTGTGCAGTTCTGGTCACCGCATTATAGGAAGGATGTGATTGCACTGGAGGGGATGCAGAGGAGATTCACCAGGATGTTGCCTGGGATGAAACATTTAAGTTATGAAGAGAGGTTGGATAGACTTAAGTTGTTTTCGTTGGAGCAGGGAAGACTGAGGGATGACCTGATCGAGGTGTACAAGATTATGAGGGGCACGGACAGGGTGGATAGGGAGCAGCTGTTCACTTTAGTTGAAGGGTCAGTCACAAGGGGACCTAAGTTCAAGGTGAGGGGTAGGAGGTTTCGGGGAGATGTGGGGAAAAAAGTTTTTACCCAGAGGGTGGTGACGGTCTGGAATGCGCTGCCTGGGAGGGTGGTGGAGGCGGGTTGCCTCACATCCTTTAGAAAGTACCTGGATGAGCACTTTGCACCTCATAACATTCAAGGCTATGGGCCAAGTGCTGGTAAATGGGATTAGGTAGGTAGGTCAGGTGTCGGTGCAGACTCGATGGGCCGAAGGGCCACTTCTGCACTGTGTGATTCCGTAATTAACTGGGATAGTTTTAGTGTGCAAGGTAGGGAGGGAGCAAAATTCTTAAGTTGCATCCAGGAGAACTTTTTTAGCCAGTACATAGAAAGCCCAACAAGGGAGGGGACAGCTCTGGACCTAACACTCGGAAATGAGCCTGGGCAGGTGGGAGGTGTATCAGTAGGGGAGCATTTTGGAGATCATGACCATAACTCAGTTAGATTTCAGATCGTTATGGAAAAAGATAAAGTTGGGTCGGGAATAAAAGTTCTAGAAACATAGAAATGAGGAGCAGGAGTAGGCCATTCTGTCCTTCGAGCCTGCTCCGTCATCCTATATGATCATGTCTGATCCTCTACCTCAACACCATATTCCCACTTACTCTCCATACCCCTTGATGCCCCTAACATCCAAAAAACTATCAATTTCTTCCTTGAAATTATTCAGTGACCCAGCCTCCACAGCTTTCTGTTCTAGAGAATTCCACAGGTTGACCACCCTCTGTGTGAAGAAATGTTTCCTCATCTCAGTCCTAAATGGCCTGCCCCATCCTAAGGCTGTGGCCCCTGGTTCTAGACTCCCCAACCAGGGGAAACATCCTCCCTGCATCTCGTCTGTCTAGCCCTGTTAGAATTTTATATTTTTCAATCAGATCTCCTCTCATTCTTCTAAACTCTAGTGAATACAGGCCCAGTCACACCAATATCTCCTCATATGACAGTCCTGCCAGCCCCGGTATCAGCCTAGTGAACCTTCACTGCACTCCTTCTATGGCAAGTATATCCTTTCTTAGGTAGGGAGACCAAAACTGCACGCAATACTCCAGGTGTGGTCTCACCAAGGCCCTGTATAACTGCAGTAAGACATCCCTACTTCTGAACTCAAATCCTCTTGCAATGAAGGCCAACATACCATTTGCCTCCCTAATTGTTTGCTGCACCTGCCTGTTTACTTTCATTGACTGGTGTACAAGGACACCCAGATCCCTTTGTACACCCACATTTCCCAATATATCACCATTTAAATAATACCCTGCCTTTCCGTTTTTCACACCAAAGCATATAATTTCACATTTATCCACGTCATACTGCATCTGCCATGTGTTTGACCATCCACACAACTTGTCTAAATCGCCCTGAAGCCTCCTTGCATCCTCCTCACAACCCCAGCCAATTTTGTGTCGTCAGCAAACTTGGAAATATTGCATTTGGTTTCCTCATCCAAGTCATTGATATATATTGTGAATAGCTGGGGCCCAAGCACTGATCCCTGCGGTACCCCATTAGTCACCACCTGCCACCCAGAAAAAGACCCATTTATTCCCACTCTCTGTTTCCAGTCTGTCGACCAATTTTCAATCCATGCCAGTATATTACCCCCGACCCCATGTGCTTTAATTTTGCCCACTAGCCTCTTACATGGGACCTTATCAAAAGTCATAGTGATAGAGTCATAAAGGCCTACAGCACAGAAAAAGGCCCTTCGGCCCATCGCGTCTGCACCGGTCAAACAAGTACCTAACTATTCTAATCCCATTTTCCAGCACTAGGCCCATAGCCTTGCAAGCCTTCTTGAAATCTAAATACACCACACCCACTGGTTCTCCCTTATCTATTCTACAAGTTACATCCTCAAAAAACTCCAGTAGATTAGTTAAGCATGATTTCCCTTTCATAAACCCATGCTGACTTTGTCTAATCCCATTAATGCTTTCCAAGTGTTCTGTTACCACGTCTTTTACAATAGACTCTAGCATTTTCCCCTCTCCTGATGTTAGGCTAACTGGTCTGTAATTTTCTGTTTTTCCTCTACCTCCTTTTTTAAATAATGGGGTTACATTTGTCACCCTCCAATCTGTAGGAACTGCTCCAGAGTCCATAGAATTTTGGAAGATGACCACCAATGCATCCAATATTTCCAGGGCCACTTCCTTTAGTGCTCTGGGATGTAGATTATCTATCTCTCAGGCCCTGGGGATTTTTTAGCCTTTAACCCCATTAATTTCTCCAGCACCATTTTTTTTGCTAACACTGATTTTCTTCAATTCCTCCCTCTCACTAGACCCTTGGTTCCCTAACATTCCTGGGAAATTATTTGTGTCCTGTTTTGTGAAGACAGAACCAAAATATGTGTTCAATTCTTCTGCCATTTCTTTGTTCCCCATTATTATTTCCCCCATTTCTGACTGTAAGGGACCTATATTTGTCTTTGCTAATCTTTTTCTCTTCACATATTTATAGAAGATTTTACAGTGAGTTTTTATGTTCCCTGCAAGTTTACTCTCTCACTCCATTTTCCCCTTCTTGATCAATCTTTTTGTTCACTTTTGCTGAATTCTAAACTGCTCCCAATCCTGAGACTTGCTGCTTTTTCTGGCAATTTTATATGTCTCCTCTTTGGATGTAATACTATCCCTAATTTCAGATAGTATTGTTTCCGACCAAAGTTTATCACTCTCGAGCTGAATGCTAAATTCTACCATGTTATGGTCACTGTTTCCTAGGGAATCTTTTACTCTGAGATCATTTATTAAACCTGCCTCATTACACATTACAAGATCCAAAATAGCCTGATGCCTGGTTGGATCCACAACGTTTTGTTCTAGGAAACCGTCCTGAATACACTCTATGAATTCTTGTTCATGGCTACACCTCTGCCAATTTGATTTTCCCAATCTATATGAAGAATAAAGTCACCCATGATTAGTGTACTGCCTTTTTTCACATGCTCTCATTATCTCCTGATTTATTCTCTGTCCTACAGTATAGCTACTGCTAGAGGGCTTATAGACTACTCCTGCAAGTGTCTCTTTCCCCTTGTTATTTCTTACCTCCACCCATATGGATTCTATATCTTCCAATCCAAGATCCTTTATTGCTATCGTATTGATCTAATTGAATGACAAAGCAGGCTCGAGGTGCGGAATGGCCTACTCCTATTCCTATTTCGTATGTTCGTATGGATGGTGTCAAGTTCTTGAATGTTGTGGGACCTGCACTCATCCAGGCAAGTGGGGAGTATTCCATCACACTCTTGACTTGTGCCTTGTAGATGATGGACACACTTTGAGGAGTCAGTAGATCAGTTATGATTCCTAGCCTCTGTCAGCCCAAGCCTGGATATTGTCCAAGTCTTGCTGCATTTGGACATGGACTGCTTCAGTATCTGAGGAGTCATGAATGGTGCTGAACATTGTGCAATCATCAGTGAACATTCCCACTTCTGACCTTATGATGGAAGGAAGGTCATTGATGAAGCAGCTGAAGATGGTTGGACCTGGGGCACTACCCTGAGGAACTCCTGCAGTGATGTCCTGGAGCTGAAATGACTGACCTCCAACAACCACAACCATATTCCTTTGTGCTAGGTATAACTCCAACCAGTAGAGAGTTTTCCCCTGATTCCCATTGACTCCAGTTTTGCTAAGGCTCCTTGATGCCACACTCGGTCAAATGCTGCCTTGATGTCAAGGGCAGTCACTCTCACCTCACCTCGGGAGTTCAGTTATTTTGTCCATGTTTGAACCAAGGCTGTAATGAGGTCAGGAGCTGAGTGGCCCTGGCAGAACCCAAACTGGGTGTCAGTGAGCAGGTTATTGCTAAGCAAGTGCCGCTTGATAGCACTGTTGATGACCCCTTCCATTACTTTACTGCTGATCAAGAGTAGACTGATGGGGTGGGAATTGACCGGGTTGGATTTGTCCTGCTTTTTGTGTACTGGACATGCCTGGGCAATTTTACACATAGCCGGGTAGATGCCAGTGTTGTAGCTGTACTGGAACAGCTTGGCTAGAGGTGCAGTCCCTGTTCCTTATCACTTTACCTGTCTAGCAGCACTGTGGGTGTACCTACACCACATGGACTACAGCGGTTGAAGAAGGTGGCTCATCACCACCTTCTCAAGGGCACTTAGTGATGGGCAATAAATACTGGCCTAGCCAGCGATGCCCTCATTCCATGAAAGGATAAATAAAATTCATGCAGTTCTTATCCATTTTGCTACTGTCCCATTTATTCCAAGAGCTCTAATATTTGCTCACAGATCTGTTATGCAGCACTTTAAATCACTGGTTTGGCCTCACATGGACTGTTGCACCACACTTTAGGAAGGATGTTCAGGCTTTAAAAATGGTACAGAAATGCTTCACGAGGATGTTTCAAAGAATGAGGGACTTCAGTTACAAAGACAGATTAGAGGCATTACAGTGCAGAAGGAGGCCATTCAGTCCATTGTGTCTGCGCTGTCTCTCTGAATGAGCAATGCACTTAATGCCATTCCTTAGCTTCTCCATGTAATCCTGCGCATTCTTCCTTTTCAGATAACAATCCAATTCCCTCTTGAATACCTTGATTGAACCTGTCTCCCCCACACTCTCAGGCAGTGCATTCCAGACCTTAGCCACTCGCTGTGTGAAAAAGATATTCCTCATGTCGCTTTTGCTTCTTTGGCAAATTACTTCAAATCTGTGCCCTCTCGTTCTTGATTCTTCCACCAATGGGAACAGTTTCTCCCTATCTACTCTGTCCAGCCCCCTTATGATTTTGAATACCTCTATCAAATCTCCGCTCAGCCTTCCCTTCTCCAATAAACACAGTCCCAACTTCTCCAATCTATGTTCATGCCTGAAATTCCTCATCCTTGGAACCATTTTTGTGAATCTTTTCTACACTCCCTCTAATGTCTTCACATCCTTCCTAATGTGAGGCACCCAGAACTGGACGCAATACTCCAGCTGAAGCTGAACTAGTGTCTTATTCAAGTCCACATGACCTCTTTGCTCTTACCCTTGGAGAAGAGGTCTCCTTGAGAGAAGATTTGATAGAGGTATTCAAAATCGCGAGGGCTCTGGGCAGAGTAGCTAGGAAGAAACTGTTCCAATTGGTGGAAAAGTTGAGAACCAGAACTTTAAGAAAATTGGCAAAAGAAGCAATAACCCCATGAGGAAGGACATTTTTATGCAGCAAGTAATTGGGATCTGGAATGCACTGTCTGAGAGTGTGGTCGAGAGAGGGTTAATCAAGTGGTTAGGATCTGGAATGTACTGTCTGAGAGTGTGATCGAGACAGGGTCAATCGAGTGTTTAGGATCTGGAGTGCACTGTCTGAGAGTGCGGTGGAGACAGGGTCAATCGAGTGGTTAGGATCTGGAGTGCACTGTCTGAGAGTGTGGTGGAGACAGGGTCAATCAAGGCATTCAGAAGGGAATTGGATTATTATTTGAAAAGGAAAAATTTGCAAAGCCACATGTAAAGGGCAAGGGTTTGGGACAAGGTAAATTGTTCTGTCATTGGACCAGACATAATGGGCCTAATGGCTTATTCCTGTGCTTTACCATTCTAGGATTTATCAAATGCCTTTTGGAAACCCATGTACACCACACCAACAGCATTAACCTCATAATCCTCTCTGCTACCTCATCAAGAAACTCAAAAAAAGTTTTTAAACAAGATTTGCCCTTAACAAATCCATGCTGGCTTTCTTTAATTAACCCACATTTGCCCAAGTGACTTAATTTTGTCCTGAATTTTCGTTTTTAAAGTTTCCCCACCATGGAGGTTAAACTGACTGGCCTGTAGTTGCTGGGTTAATCCTTATACTCTTTGTTGCACAAGATTGTCACATTCGCAATTCTCCAGCCCTCTGGCACCTCCCCTAAGTCTAGGGAAGACTGAAAGATTGTGGCCAGTGCCCCTGAAATTTCCACTCACTTCCTTCAGTATCTTTGGATGCATCTCTTCAGTCCTGGTGCCTTATCAATTTTAAGTACAGACAGCCAATCCAATACCACTTCTTTCTCAATTTTAAACCATTCAAGTGTCTGAATTACCTCCTCTTTCACCATGACCTGGGCAACATCATCTTCTTTGATAAAGGCAGATGCAAGTATTCATTCAGTACCTCAGCCATGGCTCCATGTACTAACCTGCATCAGGTCCTTTTCACCCATCAGCTCTGTACTCGCTGATCTGGGTGGGCCCTTGGTTAAGCAATACCTCAATTTTAAAATTCTCATCCTTGTTTTCAAAATTCTCCATGGGCTCACTCCTCCCTATCACTGAAATCTCCTCCTGGACTGCAGCAGTTCAGGAAGGCGGCTCACCACCTACCTTCTCAAGGGCAATTAGGGATGGGCAATAAATGCTGGTTGTGGTAGAGTGCGATGTACCTTTAAGAGAAATTAGTTAGTTGATTATGTGACCGTATTGACCAATTGCTACACAGCATGGGCTTCTTGTGTAACTGGAAGTCTAGAGCTGGAGGTGTTAGTGCTCTGTTCTTAGTTCGAATAAACCACCAGTGTTTGTTTAGTTAATCGGTCTCTCTGTCTATAATATTTCAAGCACCAACTAATATGTTAATATCAAGGGCGCAGCTAGCTCACGCTGGACAAAGTGAACCCGATAACCTAAAACATTAAACTGGCGACGAGGATAAATCAATTGACGGCAATCGAGAAAGCCGGGTTAAGCCAGCTCCGTTACTTCGCCACTACCTTGAAAGCGCAGTCTCCTTAGGCATCGAGTATGCCGGGGTTTGGGCATCTTGAACCATTCAACCCTGTTTCTGATGACTGGTCTCATTACGTTGAACGCCTAGCGTTTCCCTTTACTGCTAACGACATCGCGGGGGAGGACAAGAAGAGGGTGATTCTTTTGTCCACATGTGGCAGCAAAACGTAGCCTCATGTCACCAAACACCCCCGATTCCAGAACTTTCGACGAGTCAGTAAATATTGTAAAAAACCACCTGAAGCCAAAGCCCCCAGTTACTATGCAGCATTTTAAATTCAATTCGAGGAATTGGCTTCCAGGAGAGACAATCGCTGGCTATGTAGCTGCTTTAAGGGAATTAACAGAATATTGTGAGTTTGGAACTTCTGAAACTCATCTAGACTTCAATAAGGCATTAGAATTAGCAACATGGAGAGGCTGTTAGAGACTCGGAGGCAATAAAAGATACACAAAATGGTACCGTCCATCTTGTAGGTCGGGAAGGGCCGGTAACAAAAGGCGCAAAAACGTTGGACTCCGCAGAAAGGCAGAGAACACCCACTATGTACAGACCATTGAAGAACAACAGGACTACAGTGAAAACCCACGACGTTAATGAGAGAAATGCATCCAGGCAGCCTGCAGACGATAGACAGTTCAGAATATCGAATGCTTTTTCTGCCACCACAATGGTCACATAATGTGGCACTGTCAGGATCGGCTGAGACAGCATTTTAAAAACAAAGGGGGAAATCGCGAAATTTGTCTCGTTGAAGAACCAGAGGAAGCAGAATCTGTCATCTATTCATTATACAACCTGAAAGTGGGCAGAACTGAGCCAATCTAGGTAGTCATTAGAGTCAATGAACAACCTATCAAGATGGAGGTCGATACTGGGGCATCAATGTCTGTCATAGGAGAACATACGTTCAGACACTTGAATAAAGGAGCCCATCCTTTAAGTTTGTAAGAATCGGGCACTAAATTAAATACATATATGGACGAAGAAATAAGAGTGAAAGGGATATGTCAAATCCTGGTGCTGTATGGGGGTTAGTCTGCAAATTTACTCCTTATAGTAGTAGCTGGAGCAGGCCCCAGTTTAATTGGTTGCAACTGGCTCAAAAAGATTAAATTGCAATGGGCTGAGATTTTTCAAATAAGAATGAGAAACTTACAGGAATTGTTACAAAAGTATGCTTCCATTTTCAGTGACGAACTGAGAAGGATTCATAGGCTACAAAGCAAAATCCACATAGACCCTAACACAACCCCCAGATTTATCAGAGCCAGACCAGTCCCTTATGCTCTATGGGACAGGGATGAGACTGAGATAAACAGGCTGGAAAAGTTGATGGTTGAAAAGTATCTTACAACTGGGTGCAATTTTCCAAGTGGGTGACACCCATAGCACCCATACTGAAGCCAGACCAAAGTGTTCGCCTACGTGTTGACTATAATTTAACTGTAAACAGAGTGGCCAAACTCGATAGACACCCAATAGCAAAGATTGATGAATTATAGTCAAAATTGGCAGGGGGCATCACATATTCAAAACTCAATATGAGCCATGCCTACCAGCAGATAGAGCTGGAAGAAGGTTCTAGGAAATTTGTGACCATTAATTCACATTGAGGATTGTATCAATATACTCGACTACCCTTTGGGGTCCCATCAGCGTGTGATATCTTCCAGTTTCCAACATGGAAAATCTGTTTCAGGGGCTGTCCCATGTTGCTGTTTATCTGAATGATGTCTTAGTCACTGGACGAACTAACAAAGAACATTTAGCTAATTTGGAGGAGGTGCTGAAACACTTCTCACAAGCGGGGGCTGTGCTTCAAGCAAGAAAAATGTCTTTTCCAAGCCAAAGAGGTAGTTTACTTGTGCAGGGCCTGTCTCCCATGGAAGAAAAGGTCAAGGCAATTCGCGAGGCACCTGCACCAAGAAACAGTACAGAACTAAAGGCCCTCTTAGGCATGATAAACTACTATGGGCAATTTCTCCAAATCTATCAAACACACTGGCTCTGTTATACATATTGCTTAAGAGAAATCATAAATGGATTTGGCAAGCTCTGCACTAAGATGCGTTTCTGAAGGTAAAGCAATTATTAAGATCATTGGCCCTATTGGTTCACTATGACTCAAAAAAAAATGTGATTTTAATTGCGGCTTATGGAGTAGGGGCTGTACTTTCACATCAGTTGGCGGATGGCTCTGAATGACCCAAAAGTTATGCATCTCGCGTGCTCAGTGCTGCAGAGTGACGATATTCTCAAATTGAGGAGGGCTTATCTGTTGTGTTTGAAACATAGAAAATAGGAGCAGGGTTAGGCCATTCGGCCCTTCGAGCCTGCTCCGCCATTCATTATGATCATGATTGATCATCCAACTCAATAGCCTGCTCCCGCTTTCTCCCCATATCCTTTCATCTCTTTCGCACCAAGAGCTATATCTAACTCCTTCTTGAAAACATACAATGTTTTGGTCGCAACTACTTTCTGTGGTAACGAATTCCACAGGCTCACCACTCTCTGGGTGAAGAAATTTCTCCTCATCTCAGTCCTAAATGGTCTACCCCATATCCTCAGACTGTGACCCCTGGTTCTGGACTCCCCCACCATTGGGAACATCCTTCCTGCATCTACCCTGTCTAGTCCTGTTAGAATTTTATAGGTTTCTATGTGACCCCCACTTCATTCTTCTGAACTCCAGCGAATATAATCCTAATCGACTCAATCTCTCCTCATATGTCAGTCCCGCCATCCCAGGATAGCAAGTACATCCTTCCTCAGATAAGGAGACCAAAACTGCACACAATATTCCAGGTGTGGTCTCACCAAGGCCCTGTACAATTGCAGCAAGACATCCCTGTTCCTGTACTCGAATCCTCTGGCAATGAAGGCCAACATACCATTTGCCTTCTTTACCGCCTGCTGCACCTGCATGCTTAACTTCAGCGACTGGTCACCCAGGTCTCATTGCACATTCCCCTCTCTCAATTTATAGCCATTCAGGTAATAATCTGCCTTCCTTTTTTTTGCTACCAAAATGGATAACCTCACATTTATCCACATTATACTGCATCTGCCATGCATTTTCCCACTCACTCAGCTTGTCCAAATCACACTGAAGCATCTCTGCATCCTCCTCACAGCTCACCCTCCCACCCAGCTTTGTGTCATCTGCAAATTTGGAGATATTACATTTAATTCCCTCATCTAAATCATTAATATATATTGTGAATAGCTGGGGTCCCAGCACCGATCCCTGGGGTACCCCACTAGTCACTGCCTGCCATTCGGAAAAAGACCCATTTATTTCTACTCTTTGTTTCCTGTCTGCCAACCAGTTTTCTATCCATCTCAATACACTACCCCCAATCCCATGCGTTTTAATTTTACATGCCAATCTCTTATGTGGGACTTTGTCGAAAGCCTTCTGAAAGTCCAAATAAACCACATCCACTGGCTCCCCCTCATCAACTCTATTAGTTACATCCTCGAAAGATTCCAGTAGATTTGTCAAGCATGATTTCCCTTTCATAAATCCATGCTGACTCTGTCTGATTCTGCCATTGTTTTCCACGTGCTCAGCTAGTAAATCTTTTATAATGGACTGTGGAATTTTCCCCACTACCAATGTCAGGCTGACTGGTGTTTGGAAATTCCATCAATACCTTCACAGTCACCATTTTTACATTATATCCAACCATAAGCCTCTGCTGGGATTATTTGGAGAGGATATGGCGATACACCCCATCGAATCTGCTCCCATCCGGAGGTGGGCACTGATATCGGCTGCTTACAAGTGCACTTTTATTCATCGATCAGGAAGCCAGGAGCCAGATCGCACATGCTGACACACTGAGTCACCTCCCCCTGCCAGATAACAACATGAAGGTTCCAATTCCCCAGGAACTTGTCTTGGTACTACATTTTTTGGATTCCTCCCCCATCCAGGCCAAACAAATCTGTGATTGGACAAGCCGAGACCCAATTTTAACTCATTTCCAGTAGCAGGTCTTGAATGGATGGTCAGGTGAGCCAAAGTCTGATGACATGAAGCCCTATTTCAAATGCAGATATGACTCACCTGCCAAGGCAGCATATTGCTCTGGGGTGCAAGGGTTATCGTGCCCCCGAGAGGGCGAAGGCCATTACTGGCTGAATTACATTGCGCTCACCCTGTCATTAGCAGGATGAAGATGCTCGAGCGCAGCTATTTGTGGTGGCCAGGGATGGACGTGGGCATTGAAACCCTAGTGAAAAATTGTCGCCAATGCCAGTAGGTAGCTACCGCCCCCCCCCCTCCCTTAGCTCCACTGCACCCCTGGGACTGGCCGGGGCTGCCATGGATGCGTATCCACATCGACTACATGGGGCCCTTCTTGGGCACGATGTTCCCTTCACTAATAGACGCCAAAGTGGATGGATGTCTACGAAGTCCGGTCACCCAACATAGACCGTTTGCGGCAGAGTTTTGCAGTGCATGGGCTACCAGAGGTGCTCGTGTCAGACAACGGGACTGCATTGACCAGCAGGGAGTTCCAGAGGTTTACAACCCTCAACAGAATAACTCATATCAAAACCTCACCTTACCACCCCGCCTTTAATGGTTTGGCTGAGCAGGTGGTCCAAACTTTTAAGTCCGTGATGAAAAAGCTGGACGGGGATTCCATCAGCACCAGATTGTCACGGTTCCTGTTCACATACCGGACAATGCCACACACGAACACCGGTATTGCCTCAGCTAAATTACTAACGAAGAAACATCTCCGCACTCATTTAACTCTTATCAGGCCCGAATTTAGGGGTGGGTGGGTGGAGAGGAACCAAGAGGCTCAGAAGGTTAGACATGATGGTTGTAATCATGAAAGAAAGTTCACGGTGGGAGAGACAGTTCTTGCGAAGAACTTTGTAGGTGGGCCCAATTGGCTATTAGGCAAAGTGCGTACCATGAGTGCCCCTCTCCTATAACGTATTGGTAAAAGGCCAAATAATTAGATGACAGCCGAATCATCCCTGGAGAAGAGAGACAGTCCCACAAGAAAGAATGCCATCATCACTTGCATTTGGGTCTGCACTGCAGGTAGAAGAAATGTCACATGATTTGGAAGTACCAGTGGGGCCTGATGGATCCAAGAGGCTTGAAGACACAAACTTGCCCACTTCCACTGAAGAGCCTGGTGGACAGTTGACCACAGTTGAAGGGGGTCTCAGAAAAACCAGCCGATGTCGTTGAGCTACGACGCCCAAAGTGTCTGAGGAAGCCTCCTGAGAGACTTGACTTATAAATATTTATTCATTTAATAATTCGGATGTTGTGAAGCTTGTCAATTGTACTTTCAAGTAAAGGGGGGGATATGGTAAAGTGGAGTGCTATGTACCTTTAAGAGAATGTAGTTAACTGACCATGTGACTGTATTGACCAATCACTACGCAACGCACGCTTCCTGGGTAACTGTAAGCCTAGAGCTGGAGGTGATTGAAGAAGCACACATGGTGTCAGTGTTCTGTTCTTAGTTCCATTAAACCCCCAGTGTTTGTTCAGTTAATCGGTCTCTCTCTGCCTATATTGTTTCAAGCACCAACTAATGTGTTAATATCAAGGATGCAGCTAGTGTTCGCTGGACAAAGCGAACCTGATAACCTAAAACATAAAACTGGCCTAGCCAGCGATGTCCACATCCCATGAATGAGTTAGAAATAAATCTGTCCTGATATCTCCTTCCATGGCACAGTGTCAAATGTTTGTTTGATAATGTTCTGGAAATGTTTCTCTATGTTCAAAATGCTGAATAAATGCAAGTTGTTGTTCAAGTGAGAGAGGCCGGATGGCATGGAGCATGTAGCCTGTGGTTTTTGAAAGGAAGTTCAGCTGCTCACACTTGTTTTGCACTAGTTTTATACAAATCTGTAACAATGGGAATGCAATTAAGCGGGAAATTCACATGTAATTCCCTCTGATGGACATAGGCTTATTCGAGAGGCTTAACACTAAGAAACTCTCCGTGAGGCTCTGTCAGACTGTTTGATTTTGTTTCAGCAATTGGAGTCAAAGAAATGTACCTTGGTGGGTAGTGGGCTGTTGGGTGCTGAGCTATAGGAGGCCACACTCGAGCTGTTTCGACCGGGAGACCCCTCCTGGGAATGGGGATGTGTCCGATTTCCAGCTGATTTCACTGTGCAAATTCCAAAGCTGTCAGGTGCCAAGTACTTCTCTTTAATTTTAAGATTGGTCCGGCCTTTCACTATTCAAATAGAGAAACATCATTAAAAAACTAATATAATCATCAGAATTAGGATTCATCCATCACTACTCACAAAATAAGAGGTTTGAGAGAGAGACAGAGACACTCACATAAGAACTTACCCAGAGGGAGAGGGATGAGCATCATCATGCTGAATGCTTTTGGAAATGGGCTGGAGGCCTCATAACATGGTGCCTGGAAGACATCGAGAAGGGAGCTGACACCTTCTCATTGCCATTGAACACTCTCAACAGCAGGAACATGAGTGGCTGGCCAATTAAAATAATTAATTGGCCATTCAGTGGCATTGGATGGGGCTCCCATCATGTGGGGAGACCACTTGGTAAACCATGCCAGCCTCAGTGGGTCCCCAGGGTGGGGCTTGGGCAGGTTAACGTTGGTGGTAGGCAATGGGAGCCATCCTAAATGACTGATCCATGGCTGCCTTCACAACTCCGATGCCAGTGCTGGAGGATTCACTCCGCCAATCATCAGGGCCTGCCTGCCCAGGGCACAATTGAAAAAACTTAGCTGGGTTTTGAGGCCACCTTAATTTGGTAGCAAGCCCTTCTTCCTGCAGCTTCAGCACTGGCCACCTCTATCCATGAAGCTGAATGAACTGCCAGCCCTCTGATTGGACCGGCTGCTCTGAGAGGGATTCCCAGCAGCAGCTTTTTAATTGCTGCCTCTCCATCCCCATAGCCCTCAATAGAACATCTAATTTCTTTTGAAACCATTAATCATTTCTGCTTCCACCACCCGTAGGCAGTGACCTCCAGGCCATTGAATTACAAAGAATACCAGCACAGAAGGAGACCATTCAACCCATCAATCTGTGGCTGGCTGACAAGTAGCCACCAAGCCTAATACCACTTTCCAGCTCTTGGTCTGTAATCTTATAACTTATGGCATTTCAAAGGCACATACAAGTCATTTTTAAATGTTCTGAGGGTTTCTACTGCACCATCACTTCAGACACTGAGTTCCAGAACCTCGCCAACATCTGCGTGAAAAAATTCCCTTTGAATCCGCTCTAAACCTCTCACCATAAATTGATCTTCCTTGGTTATGAACCCCTCAATCAAGGGGAATAGGTCCTTCCCCTCCACACTATCTCAAACACGCATAATTTTATACATTTCAATTAAATATCCCCTCAGCCTTCTCTGTTCCAAAGAGATCAATACCAGCCTATCTAAACTCCCCTCATAACTAAAATTCTCTAGTCCAGGTGACATCCAAGTAAATCTCCTCTGTACCCTCTCTAGTTCAAACACATTCTTCTGGAGAGGGTGAACACCCAGAGGTCATGGTCCACTTTGGTATGAACAACATAGGTAGGACAGAGGATTGAGGTCCCGAAAGCATATTTCAGGAATTTAGGAAGGAGATTAAAAAAACAAGAACTCTAGAGCATTAATCTCAGGATTACTCCCAGTGCCACGTGCAAGAGGGCTTTAAACTAACTCGGCAGGGGTGTGGGAGCTTGAAGAAATATTAGAGAGGAATACCAGGTTGCACAAAATACTGGGAGAGACAGATAGCACCAGCATAGAGGATATAGGAATTTAATGGGAAAAACCAGGAGAAGGGAGAAAGTAACAAAATCTAAATCAGGGTTACTATGCATGTATGTGAATGCCCGGAGTATAGTGAATAAGATTGGGGAGTTACAGGTGCAGATTGCCATGTGGAAATATAATGTTGTGGCGATAACAGAGACCTGGCTCAAGGAAGGGCAGAACTGGGTGTTAAATAACCCCAGGTACAAGGTGTTCAGAAGAGATAGGAAAGGAAGGAAAGGAGGAGGGTGGCGGTATTGGTTAAGGAGAGCATTGCAGTGCTGGAGAAAGAGGATGTCCCAGAGGGCTCAAGGACAGAATCTATTTGACTAGAGCTAAGGAACAAAAAGGGAGCAATTACATTGCTTGGTGTGGTCTATGGATCGCCAAATAGTGAGAAGGATGTAGAAGAACAAATCTGCAGTGAAATTACAGAGAGATGCAGGCATTATAGAGCAGTTATAATGGGGCACTTTAATTACCCGAATGTAGACTGGGACAGTGGTAGTGTAAAGGGTGGGGAGGGGCAAAAATCCTAGATTGTGTTCAGGAGAATTTTCTACAGCAGTATGTGTCCAATCCAACAAGAAAAGACGCACTGTTAGACCTGGTTCTTGGAAATGAGGTGGGCCAAGTAGATCAAGTGTCAGTGGGGGAACATTTAGGAGACACTGATCATTGTATTGTACATTTTAGGATGATGATAGAAAAGGACGATAGGCAATCCAGGATAAGAATAATTAACTGGACAAGAGCCGACTTTGATGGGGCAGGAACGGAGCTGGGCTGGACAGACTGGAACGAAAGATTGGCAGGAAAAACTGTAGCTGAACAATGGGCTACCTTCAAAAAAGAATTGGATCGGGCACAGTCAAGGTATATTCCATCGAAAGGGAAAGGCAGGGCAAACAAATCCAGAGCTCCCTGGATGAAAAAGGAGATTGAAATTAGGATAAAGAAGAAAAAGTGTGTTTATGACAGGTGTCCGGTAGAAAATATAATTGAGAACCAAGAGAAATACAGAAGGTTCAGAGAGGAGGTGAAAAAGCATATTAGAGAAGCAAAGAGGGATTATGAGAAAAGTCTGGCAGCCAACATAAAGGGGAATCCCAAAGTCTTCTATAGGCATATAAATAGTAAAAGGGTGGTAAAAGGAGGAGTAGGGCCGATTAGGGACCTAAAAGGGAATTTACACATGGATGAAGGGGCCATGGCTGAGGTATTAAATGAATACTTTGCATCCATCTTTACCAAGGATGTAGATGCTACCCAGGCCATGGTGACAGACGAGGAAACTCTGTCACTAGAAAGGTTCAAAATTGATAAGGAGAAAGTGTTGAATAGACTGTCGGTACTTAACGTTGATAAGGAACTGGGACCGGATGAGATGCATCCAAGGATATTGAAGGAAGTGAGAGTGGAAATTGCAGGGGCACTGGCCATAACCTTTCAGTCTTCCCTAGACTCAGGGGCGGTGCCAGAGGACTGGAGAATTGCAAACATTACACCCTTGTTCAAAAAAGGTTGTCAGGATAAGCCCAGCAATTACAGACCAGTCAGTTTAACTTCAGTGGTGGGCAAGACTCTAGAAACAATTATTCGGGATAGAATTAGTCACATGGAAAAATATGGGTTGATAAGGAAGAGCCGGCCTGGATTTCTAAAGGGGAAATTGTGTTTAACTAACTTGCTGGAGTTGTTTGAAGAGGTAACAGAAAAGGTCGATGAGGGTAATGCTGTTGATGTGGTGTACATGGACTTTCAAAAGGTATTTGACACAGTGCCACACAACAGACTTGAGAGAAAAGTTATTGCTCATAGAATAAAAGGGACAGTAGCAACGTGGATACAAAATTGGCTGAAAAATAGGAAGCAGAGAGTAATGGTCAATGGATTTTTTTCGGGCTGGAGGAAGGTTTGTAGTGGAAACATAGAAACATAGAAACTAGGAGCAGGGGTAGGCAATTCGGCCCTTCGAGCCTGCTCCACCATTCATTATGATCATGGCTGATCATCCAACTCAATAGCCTGCTCCCGCTTTCTCCCCATACCCTTTCATCCCTTTCGCCCCAAGAGCTATATCTAACTCCTTCTTGAAAACATATAATGTTTTGGCCTCAACTACTTTCTGTGGTAGCAAATTCCACAGGCTCACCACTCTCTGGGTGAAGAAATTTCTCCTCATCTCAGTCCTAAATGCTCTACCCCATATCCTCAGATTGTGACCCCGGTTCTGGACTTCCCCACCATCGGGAAAACCCTTCCTGCATCTACCCTGTCTAGTCCTGTTAGAATTTTATAGGTTTCTATGAGATCACCCCTCATTCTTCTGAACTCCAGCAAATATAATCCTAATCGACTCAATCTCTCCTCATATGTCAGTCCCGCCATCCCAGGAATCAGTCGGGTAAACCTTCGCTGCACTGCCTCTGTAGCAAGTACATCCTTCCTCAGAGAAGGAGACCAAAACTGCACACAATATTCCGGGTGTGGTCTCACCAAGGCCCTGTACAATTGCAGCAAGACATCCCTGCTCCTGTACTCGAATCCTCTGGCTCTGAAGGCCAACATACCATTTGCCTTCTTTACCGCCTGCTGTACCTGCATGCTTACCTTCAGCGACTGGTGTACAAGGACACCCAGGTCTCGTTGCACATTCCCCTCTCTCAATTTATAGCCATTCAGGTAATAATCTACATTCCTACGGGAGAGGGGGAGCAGCTCAGTATTGACCATCCTGGGAATGCTACCCACTGAGCCACAGCTGATAGAGTACAGGAGACAAAAAAAACCTGGAATTTGTGGAGAAGGATTTAGATGGTGTCAGAAAAATCACAGAATTGTACAGCACAGAAGGAGGCCATTCTACCCATCATGTCTGCATCAGCTCTCCAAGTGGGCAATTCACTTAGTGCCATTTGCCAGCCTTCATCTTGTAACCATGTACATCCTTCCTTTTCATTTAATAATCTAATTCCCTTTTAAATACTTAAATTGAACCTGCCTCCATCATGGTCTCATGCAGTGCATTCTAAACCTTAACCACTCACTGCAAGAAGCTTTATTTCATATAACTTTTGCTTCTTTTGCCAATCATCTTAAATTTGTGCCCTCTCATTCTTGATCCTTTCACGAGTGGGAACGGTTTCTCCCTATTTACTCTTTCCAGACCCCTCATGATTTTGATCACATTTATCAAATCTCCTCTCAGCCTTCTTTTCTCTAATCTGTCATCATAACTGAAGTCCTCATCCTTGGAACCATTCTTGTCAATGATGTCATGAGGGGTTAGGATTTATCTGGAGAATGGGCCAAATGGTCCTCCTCACCTGTGATTTTAGGATTTTTTCTTAGCATAAATGGTCACATTTGTGACACACACATACCTCTGCAAGGATCATTCTTCACAAGAAATTCATCCAGAGGACTCCATCCTCCTCCAACTCGCACCATCACCATGCTGCGTAGAATCCTCACCATCCTCAGCTGCTGTGAGTCACCAAACTACAAGAAAATGGTGAAGAATTTAGAGAATCAGGAACATCCCATCAAAAGGAGTGAATCCTACAGATTCACAACTCTGTGTGAAGGGCTGTGTTAGGCAACGTAGAGGTTAATTTGCACATAAGTCGGCTCTGCCATTTACATGGATCACGGCTGATGTGAATCTTAATTCTATTTACCTGCCTTTTCTCCATATTCTTTAACACCTGTACCCAACAAAAATCTACCAATCCCAGTTCCTCATTTTTAAATTGATCCCAGAAACCACATTGCAGTGAATATGACTGAAAAACAGAGCATGAGGATAAAATGGAAGTTAACATAAAAGGGGCCACAAAAATCTTCAACAAAAAGGAAAAGCAAAAACTCAGCATGTCAGCAGCATCTGTGGAGAGAAACAAAGTTAACCTTTCAGGTCGATGACCTTAACAGAACAAAAATCTTCTACTGGCATGTGACTAGTTAGCAGGTAGTAAGAGGCAGAGTGGGTCCTATTCGGGACAAAAAGGGCCATACATACTTAGATGTTCAGGGCAAGGCTAGAATACTTCATGAGTTTGCAGAGGAAGATGATGTTGCCAAAATATCGGTAGAAGCGGAGGTGGTGGAAGAAGTGGATGGGGTGAAAGTTGAGAAGCAGGAGGTCCTAGAAAGGCTGGCTATGCTTAGAGTGGATAAGTCACCTGGTCTGGATGACTTACATCCCAGGTTGCTCAAGGGAGTGGGGATGGATACAACACAGGGCCAGCACAGGTTTGTAAAAGGCTTGACTAAACTAATTGATTATCTTTTTTATATTATTTCATGGGATGTGGGCTTCGCTGGCTGGACCAACATTTATTTTCCATTCTGAATTGCCCTTGAGAAGGTGGTGATGAGCTGCCTCCTTGACCCACTGCAGTCCATGTGCTGTTAGGGAGGATGTTCCAGGATTTTGACCCAGCGACAGTGAAGGAACAGCTGATATATTTCCAAGTCAGGATGGTGAGTGGCTCGGAGGGGAACTTCCAGGTGGTGGTGTTCCCATCTATCTGCTGCCCTTGTCCTTCTAGATGGTAGCAGCCGTGGGTTTGGTAGGTGCTAAGGAAGGAGCCCAAAGCTTATCCACAACCCTCAAGTCACATTGTAGTATGAGGAGGGATTGAGGTGACTGGGTCTGTATTCTCTAGAGTTTTGAAAAATGAGAGGTGACCTGATTGAAACTTATAAAATTCGTGCAGGGGGTGACAGGGTGGATGTGGATAAGATGTTTCCCCTGGCTGGTGAGTCTAAGATCAGGGGACAGAATCTCAGGGTAAGGGGTAGACCATTTAAGACTGAGATGATGTCAGGAAGATATAATATTTTTCATAATGTTAATGGAATTTATTTTAGAGTAACAGTGAGGTCTGTGTCTATGGGTCTGTGGGATTTTTAAAGTGGTGAAACTGCAAAAATGGCTGTATCCACGGCTAAAGCATTTTTTGGAAGTAAAATATACATATCCCTGATTGGGTTACAAAAAGTATCTAAGGGTAAGTTAACAGAGTTGGTGGATTGGTTGCAGTTGAGGTTACCTGTAGGGGCAAAGAAAGCAAACATAGTTGAAGCGATAGAGCAACATTTAAAGTTGGAAGTGATACCTGGCATTAGTGAGTCACAGCTGGAGGTGGTGAGACTTCAGTTAGAAATGATGAGGCTTGAATTTGAACAAGGAAAGGGACTGAGAAAACTTGAATTGGAGGCAAAAGAAAAGGAAAAAGAATTGGAAATGAAAAAACTGGAACTAGAGACAGCAGAAAATGACGGGGCAGAGAAAGAAAAAGAAAAGAAACGAGAAAGGGCATTTCATAGGGAGTAAGTAGATAGGCAGGAGAAAAAAGGGAAGCTAGAACTGAAATTCCAGGAATGAGAGAAGGATAAAGAAAGAGAGGCAAAGGAAATAGAGAAGGAATGAGAAAGGCTAGAAATTAAAAAAAAGATCTCAGATTCTGAGGAAAGTTCTGATAATGAAAAAACCTTTAACCTAAAACCCAGTGGGGAGATGTTTAAATTTGTACAAGCTCTTCCAAAGTTTGAGGAAAGAGATGTGGAAGCATTCTTTATTTCATTTGAGAAGATAGCTAAACAGATGAAATGGCCACAGGAAAACTGGACATTGTTGTTACAATCCAGGTTGCTGGTTAGAGCACAAGGTTTATGCTTCACTGTCAGAAGAAATGTCGGTGAACTATGATATGGTAAAAAAAGGCTATGTTGAGTGTTTATGAGTTGGTTCCTGAGGCATACAAACGGAAATTTATGAATATGAGAAAACAGCCCAGGCAAACTTATATTGAATTTGAGAGAGTAAAACAAAGTAATTTCAAACAGTGGATATGGGCATTAAAGATAGAGACAACATATGCAGCTATTAGGGAAGTAATTCTTTTGGAAGAATTGAGATTCAATTCCTTCGGTAGTGAGAACTCGTGTGGAGGAACAGAGGGTTCAAATGGTAAGACAAGCAGCAGAGATAGAATCACAGAATCACACAGTGCAGAAGAGGCCCTTCGGCCCATCGTGTCTGCACCGACATGTGAGAAACACCTGATTTACCTACCTAATCCCATTTACCAGCACTTGGCCCATAGCCTTGAATGTTATGATGTGCCAAGTGCTCACACGAAGTCAGTGTGTTGGAAATTGCAGGGAAAATCTGTTGGGATTATTGGGGTACAGAAAAGTTCTGGAAGTAAAAATACTGTGGGTTCTGAGGTTCAGACAGAAAAAAACCAATGGTTTGTGTACAGGTAAAACAGGAAGAATCAGTGATAGGTAAAGAAGTGGGAATGTGTTCACAATTTACCCAAGAGAATTCTGAGAAGCAGGTTGCAGAAATGTTTAAATATTTTGTAGGTTAAGGAGAAGTCTTTCTATGTGAACAGGATGGAGTAGATAAAGGTGTTAAAATTTTATGAGGCACAGGGGCTAGCCAATCCTTAATGTTGTGGGATAGTGACGTTTGCTGTTCAGTGGGAGTACTGTAGGAGCAGGTGATAATAAGTAGGGTTCATGGAGATGCTAAACCTATTCCATTGAGAAAGTGAATTTAAAGAGTAAGTGGAAAACAGGTGAGGTGATTGTTGGAGTAGTGGAAAATTGCCCATTGCAGTGGTTCAATTTATTCTGGGTGATAATACAGCTGGATCACAGATGTGGGTGATGCCTATGATAGTTGAGCAGCCTGGAGTTGTGTTTTCAAAATAGGTGTTGCAGAGAGAGCATCCTGGATTGTTTTCAGATTGTGTGATGACAAGATCATAGGCTCATAGGTTGAAACAAAAAGAACAGGAAATTCAAAGGCAGAGAGAAGGTGTGAAAGTCCATTTAGCACTGTGTTTGATAACATTGTTCAGGAAGAAAGATTGGAAGACAATGCAGCTGAAACATTTAACTGAAGGAAGTTAGTGGAGTTACAGAAAAAGGATTTGCAAATAAAACAGCTCCTCAGAAATAGAGGCAGAATGTATCCTAGAATGTTATTACCGTAAGGGTAATGATTTAATGAGAAAATGGAGGCCATATCATGTTTCAGCAAATGAAAGCTGGAGGGAGGTACATCAGATTGCAATATATAAAAACAAAAAACTGCGGATGCTGGAAATCCAAAACAAAAACAGAAATACCTGGAAAAAATCAGCAGGTCTGGCAGCGTCGGCGGAGAAGAACAAAGTTGACGTTTCGAGTCCTCATGACCCTTCATGAAGGGCCATGAGGATCGAAATGTCAACTTTGTTCTTCTCTGCCGATGCTGCCAGACCTGCTGAGTTTTTCCAGGTATTTCTGTTTTTGTTTCAGATTGCAATATCATTCGGATACAAAAATGAGATTCTGAAAATTGCACATCAAGTTCCAAAGGGGGCACATTTAAGAATTAGAAAAACACAGGCAAAAATACATTTTTATTGGCCTGGATTGCATAAGGATGTAGTCAAATTCTGTAGAACATGTCACACATGTCAGGTGATAGAGTAACATCAAGCAGTGATTAAGCTGGCACCTTTAATTCCAATTCCAGGATTTGAGGAACCTTTTACCAGGGTCATGATTGATTATGTAGGATCCCTCCCTAAGACTAAAAGTGGAAATCAGTATTTATTGACAATAATGGATGTGTCTGCAAGGTTTTCTGAAGTGATGCCTTTGAGAAATATTACCACAAAGAAATTGTGGAAGAATTGACTAAAGTTTTTATAAGATATGGTTCACCTAAAGAAATACAATCAGATCAGGGTTCAGATTTCATGTCACAGCTGTTTAAGGAAGTAATGAACAGCTTGGGGATAAAACAGTTGAAGTCAACAGCTTACCGCCCTGAGTCATAAGGGGCTTTGGAAAGATGGCATCAAACTTTAAGAAGTATGCTGAGAGCATATAGTCAGGGTTATCCACAGGATTAGGTCAGGGGGATTTCATTCTTGTTATTTGCTATTAGGGACAGTCCTAATGCGTCAATTGATTTTAGTCCTTTTGAACTAGTTTATGGTCATGAGGGAAAAGGACCACTGAAATTGATTCATGGGAAATTGGTGGGTCAAAATTCAGAAACTACTCTCCTGGATTACATATCAAATTTCAGAGAGAGATTAAATAGAGCATGCGAGTTAGCTGGGGAACATTTAAATATATCACAGCAATTGATGATAGTGAAGACAGACAGGAAAGCTACAGCTCAGAGGAGGGGAGAAAGTATTAATTCTGTTACCAGTGCTGGATGACTCATTAAAGGCAAGGTTTAGTGGGTCTTACAGGATTGAAAAGAAGCGGAGTGAGGTAAATTATTTAATAAATGCTCCAGATAGCAGAAAAAAAAATGGAGGGTGTGTCATGAAAATATGCTTAAAAAGTACTTTGACAGGGAAGAGGACCAAGAGGAGGTATTACTGGTGGTAGATAGAGAGAAAGAGGTAAAAATGCAGGATTCTGAAACTGATTTTCCTCTAATAAAATTGGATAATGAGGGGGTATTTGAAAATGTAAATATAATATTGAGTTACCTTCTCAACAAGTGCCAAAGTGATTTGGAGAAACTATTGCAGTCAGACAAATCTACTTGTGAAAACAAGTTGGGGAGGACAAATTTAGCTGCACATGATGTGCCTGATAAGGCAACATTTAACCAGCAAAGTTATCACAAGTACAGAAAGAAATGGAATTCATGCTTCAAAATGATATAATTGAGTCTAGTTGCAGTAACTATTGTGCTGGTACCAAAACCAAATGGAACTCAGACTATGTGTGGAATATTGAAAGGTGAATGCAGTGACAAAAGTGGATTCAAGCCCCATACCACGGTTGGAAGATTGTATTGAGAAAGTGAGACAATCAAAAATTATCACAAAGATTGACTTGTTAAAAGGATATTGGCAGGTACCATTAACGGAGGGAGCAAAGGAGATATTGGCTTTTGTGATGCTAGATGGGCTATATCAATTTAAAGTCATGCTGTTTGGTATGAAAAATGTACTTGCAACATTTCAAAGACTGACAAACAAAGTAATTGCAGGTCTGCGCAATTGTGCTGTTTATATTGATGACTTGATAGTTTTCAGTCAAATGTGGGAGGAGCATTTACAACATCTGGAAGAATTATTTACTCGATTACAAGGAGCTAATTTGGTGATGAACTTGGCTAAAAGTGAATTTGCAAAAGTGCAAGTTACGTATCTAGGCCAGACCATTGGACATGGTAAGGTGGCTCCGAGAGATGTGAAAGTCAAAGCTATTGTGGATTTCCCAGTGCCTACAACAAAATGAGAAGTTTTGAGATTTCTGGGCATGGGTGGGTTTTGCCAGAAATGTGTACCAAATTTTAGCAGCGTGGTTGCTCCATTAACTGAACTATTAAAAAAGAACAAGGAGTTTCAATGGATACAGGAGTGTCAGGAGGCATTTGACAGTTTGAAAACTGTATTAATTCCAACACCAGTTTTGGAAGTACCCAATTACACCAAGCAATTTAACGTGGCCATTGATGCAAGAGATATAGGCCTTGGGGCCATATTGTTACAAAAAGATGACACAGGAATAGAAAAACTGATAGGGCAGGATCTTTAGGTCGGTGAGCGGGGAGCGGGGGATGGGGCCTGCTCGCCGATGCACAAAATGACGCAGGATGACATTGGGCGGAACTCCTGACGTCACCCGGAGTCATCTCCATTTTCAGGTTGGTGGGGGCACAGCCGAATCGGCTGTGTGCCCGCCGACCTGTCAACGGCCTATTGAGGCCATTTAAAAAGTCATTAACCTAATTAATGGGCCTGCCCGTCCAACCTTAAGGTTGGCGGGCAGGCCGGGAGCTCTGGCGGGCTTCAGAAAAAGCATGAAACCTCATCCATGGGTGCAGTGAAGTTTCATTAGGGTTTTAACATTTTTAATAAAGGTTTGAGTTTAAGTGATGGACGTGTCCCAACTTATGTGACAGTGTCACATGAGGGGACATGTCAGGGAAATTTTTAAAACATTTACATTAAAAGTTTTAATTCTGAGCCAATCTCCGAGGCAGCACTTAGCTGGCTGCCGGCTGAGGGAATCCTCCCTGCCCCTGCCCGCACAGGGAGCACATAGCGCTTCCTGGTGGACATCACCATGGGCAGGCCTTAATTGGCCCAACCACGTAAGATGGCGGCATGCCCCCGATTGGGAGTGTCGATCGTAGGCGTGCCCGCCTGGGCCCGCTCCTGCACTTCCCTCCACCCCCACAACGGGGGGGAACTTTCTTCCCATAGGGTATTTTTCACAGAAGTTGAATGTGCAACAGAGAAGATATTCAGTTATCAAAAAGGAAACTTTGCATTTGGTGTTAGCGTTGCAGCATTTTGAGGTTTATGTGGCAAACAATTCATCAGAAACAATTGTTTATACAGACCACCATCCTTTTAAATTTCTGAACAAATTTCAAGACAGAAGTGCAAGGCTATTCAGATGGAGTTTATTACTGCAACCATTTAATCTACAGATTATACATGTGGCTGGACAAGAAAATCTGATTGCAAATGCATTGTCAAGAGTTTGAAGCTTAAAGAGAAAATTGGACATTTAAAACCTGTACGCTGGACTGGAATGATTTCTGTTGATACTAAGGATTTGTATATATATTGTTATGTTAATGCATGCATCTGGTAATGTAATAGTGTAATAAGTTGCCATGAAGCTATTAATGTATATAATATTATTGGAAGTTGTTATTTTTTAAATAGAGATTTAGTCTGTGGGTGTGTCTATGTGTGTCTTAATTGAATTAAAGCCAGCTAGTCTGGGTGCTTTGATGTATAGTAGTTTTGAGATGTAAACAGAGGTAGAGGTACATTGGCATTTTGTTGAATTGAGCATTCAAGAGTGGGAGTGAAATCTTGCACCTAGCTAGGAGACACCAAGCAATGTTTATATTACTAATATAGTTGTTACTATGAAAGGAGTTCAAAGGGCTTGGTGATCCAATGAGAATTTACATTCAAAGGGGAAGGCTGGGTATAACAGAAGGGAGTTTGTGTGTGCAAAGCAGAGGCTTGTAACACCAAAGTAGCTGTAAGCCTACAACTGTCTGCAAAACAACCAAATTGAAAGGAATGTCATTTTGAATTTATAAGGTGAAAATTCTATGGATTGTTGTTGCCTTAATGAAGATTAGTTTGGGAATTTGTTAAAATGCTATGATAGTAGTAATTTGCAGCGATGTGTATGTGTTTAATACCTTGTTGTAAATTAATAAATTTCTCATGTAGTTTGATATAAAAACCTCTCGAGAACTGGTGGTCTTATTCCTGAATTTAGAGCTGCAGCTCAAAGTATACCAATTGAAAATATAGGTTATGACAGTTGTTTAAAGTTTCCCTCTGGGATTTTAAATAACTCAGCCTTTACAAACTGCTGTGTCATAACATAAGTATAGGAGGTAATGTAAGATGGGACCAGAAAATGAAGCCATCTTTGAAAATTATGATGGTTCTTTTTTTTTAATGAAGAGGGGGATGTCAGGAAGATATAATAATTTTCATAGTATTATTGGAATTTATTGTAAAGTAGAGTAACAGTGGGGTTGTGTCTATGGATCTGTGTGTGTGGGGGGAGGGGGGGGGGGGGGGGAGTCTTAATTGAATTAAAGGCAGCTGGTCTGAAGGCTTTTATGTAAGAAAGTGACCTAAGTTTACCTAAGGTAATCATGGTTGAAGATTTAGAATGTGAGGTGTAAAGGGAACATTTGCATTTTTAAATGAACAGAGTAGCATGAATTTAAAAGAGGGGGTGCAATGTTACACCTAGCCAGAAGAAGTTAAGAAGCTGTGCATTTATTTTGCCCAAAGATTACTGGTAAAATTAGTACTATGATGGATTTTTATTATTAGAGAGGTAAAGTCCAAAGACATAGTGAAACAATGGGAATTTGTATTCAAAGGGGAAAATATGTAAAAAGGAGAGAAGGCTGTGTGTAAGGGATGGCATTCTAAGATCTAACAAGTGTGAAAAGCCTCCAGCCTTTGAGCCCGAACTGCTATACGCGTGAACTGAAGTTAAGAAAACTCACTTTGAAATCGACTGTTCAGGGTATTGTGTTACTTTGCCTGGGTCTTTTAAAATTTTCTGCCTGTCGGGCAGGCGGGCCTGACCCAATCTCCGGCGGGCGGGGAGCCGATCCCCGCCGGAGAAATGGGCCTCGCCGCCATTTTTAAGTGGACGGGCCAATTAAGGCCCGCCCAGTGTGACATCCGGCGGGAAGCGCTATGCGCTCCCTATGCGGGTGGGGGTGGGGGGATTCCCCAAAAGGGAGAGTGCACTGTTTCACGCATGCGCATGATAAAGCACACATCTCCCTGAGGCTAAGTGCTGCCTCAGGGAGATCGCTGACAGCTGTATAAACTTTAAAAATAGAAAAATAAAATCCTTAATATGTCCCCCTCATGTGACAATATCACATGTAATGGGACATGTTCATAAATTACACCAAAACTTTATTAAATCCCTACATGAATCCTCATCCCGCCGGTGGATGAGGTTTCATAACAAAAACAGAAATACCTGGAAAAACTCAGCAGGTCTGGCAGCATCGGCGGAGAAGAGCAAAGTTGACGTTTCGAGTCCTCATGACCCTTCAACAGATTTCATGTTTTCTCTATTCCCCGCCGGGGCTCCTGGCCGACCCGTCAACCTTAAGGTTGGACAGGCAGATCCTTTAATTGTTTCAATGATCCTGTCAATGGCCTCAATTGGCCATTGACAGGTCGGCAGGCCTGCAGCTGATTTGGCTGTGCCCCCGCCTTCCTGAAGATTTAAATGGGGCGCGGTGACATCGAGGGTTCCGCCCGACCTCATCCCGCGTAATTTTACGTGTCGGCGAGCGACCCCGCCCCCTACTCACCGACGGCAAAATTCAGCCCCATGTGTTTTTACCATTACCTTAATGGAGGCATAGCTGGGATTTAGATTAATCAAGGTAGCTAGAAGTTATTATAATGATAATTTGTAAACCTATGTATATGCTTAATTTTTAAAAATTAATAATATGTTTAACGTAGTTCTGTGAAAAAACCTTTAAACCTTAGTTGCCTTCTCTTTACTGAATTCAAAGCCCACATCTCGAAATAAGTACAAATTGTAAATAGCTGTGGCAGCTGCTTCAAGTTTCCCTCTGGGATTTGAGCAGCTTGGCATTTACCATCCACCTGCCATAACAAAGGAGGAGAAATTTCTTCACTCAGAGGGTTGTGAATCTTTGGAATTCTCCACCCCAGAGAGCTGTGGAAGCTCAGTCACTGAACATTTTCAAAACAGAAATCAATAGATTTATGGAGGCTAACGATGAGATATTGCAGGAAAGTGGCATTGAGGTAGACGATCAGCCATGATCTAATTGAATGGCGGAGCAGGTTCGAGGGGCCGAATGGCCTACTCCTTCTCCTACGTTCCTACATCAGGAGTGTAATGGAATACTCTGGATGACTGCAATTCAACAACAGTCAAGAATTTTGACACAAAGCAGCCCGTTTGATTGGCACCTCATCCACCACCTTAAACTTTCACTCTCTCCATCACTGATACACAGGAGCTGTAACTTGTGATATACAAGGATACACGGCATCAACTCACCAAGCCTCATTCGACAGCACCTTCCAAAACCAAGAGAACTTTCTTCATCAGGGTTTTTCAAGTCCAATAATGGTGGAAGTTAGAGTCAGAGTTATACAGAACAGAAACAGGCCCTTTGGCCCATCGTGTCCATGCCAGCCATTGTAATCCCATTTTCCAGCACTTGGCCCATAGCCCTGTACGCTGCGGCGTTTCAAGTGCTCATCCAAATACTTCTTAAATGTTGGGAGGGTTCCTGCCTCTACCACCCCCTCAAATAGCGAGTTCCAAATTCCAACCACCCTCTGGGTGAAAATTCTTTTCCTCAAATCCCCTCTAAACCTCCTGCCCCTTACCTTAAATCTATACCCCCTGGTTATTGGCACCTCTGCTAAGGGGAAAAGTTTCTTCCTATCTACCCTATCTGTGCCCCTCATAATTTTGTATACCTCTATCAGGTGCCCCCATCAGCCTCCCAAGCTCTAAGGAAAACAACCCTAGCCTATCCAGTCTCTCTTCATAGCTGAAACGCTCCAGCCCAGGCAACATCCTGGTGAATCTCCTCTGCACCCTCTCCAGTGCAATCACATCCTTCCTATAGTGTGGCGACCAGAACTGCACACAGTCCTTCAGCTGTGGCCTAACTAGCATTTTATACAGCTCCAACATAACCTCTCTGCTCTTATATTTTATGCCTTGGCTATTAAAGGCAAGTATCTCATATGTCTTCTTAATTACTTTATCTACCTGTGCTGCTGCCTTTAGGGATCTATGGACATGTACACCAAGGTCCCTCTGATCCTCTGTACTTCCTAGGGCCCTACCATTCATTGTGTATTCCCATGCCGTGTTAGTCCTCCCAAAATGCATCACCTCACACTTCTCAGGATTAAATTCCATTTGCCACTGCTCTGCCCATCTTACCAGCCCATCTATATCGTCCTGTAATCTAAAGCTTTCCTCCTCACTATTTACAACACCACCAATTTTCATGTCACCTGCGAACTTGCTGATCATGCCTCCTATATTCAGGTCTAAATCATTAATGTACACTACAAACAGCAAGGGTCCCAGCACTGATCCCTGTGGTACACCACTCATCACAGGCTTCCAATTGCAAAAACAACCTTCGACCATCACCCTCTGCCTCCTGACACTAAGCCAATTTTGGATGCAATTTTCCAAATTGCCCTGGATCCCATGGGCTCTTACCTTCTTGACCATTCTCCCATGCGGCACCTTGTCAAAAGCCTTAGTGAAGTCCATGTAGACTACATCAACTACACTACCCTCATCTACAGAACTAGTCGCCTCCTCAAAAATTCAATCAAATTTGTTATAATTGATTTCCTCCTGACAATGCTGACTATCCCTGATTAATCCCTGCCTCTCCAAGCGGAGATTATTCCTGTCCTTCAGAATTTTTTCCAATAGTTTCCCTACCACTGATGTTACACTCCCTGGCCTGTAATTACCTGGTTTATCCCTACTACCCATCTTGAATAATGGTACCACACTCACTGTCCTCCAGTCCTCTGGCACCTCTCCTGTGGCCAGAGAGGATTTGAAAATTAGTGTCAGAGCCCCTGCAATCTCCTCCCTGGCCTCACACAGCAGCCTGGGATACATCTCATCCGGGCCTGGGGATTTATCCACTTTTAAGCCCACTAAAACTGCTAATACCTCCTCCCTTTCAATGCTAATTTGTTCAAGTATATCACAGACC
Organism: Cetorhinus maximus; assembly: GCF_964194155.1. Lineage (NCBI taxonomy): Eukaryota > Metazoa > Chordata > Chondrichthyes > Lamniformes > Cetorhinidae > Cetorhinus > Cetorhinus maximus. The sequence continues at coordinate 60,464 of NC_135881.1, forward strand.
CCTCCCAGATTTCGACACCTACATCGTCCTTCTCCATAGTGAACACAGATGAAAAGTAATCATTCAAAATCTCACCTATGTCCTCCGGCTCCTTGCACAGATTGCCACTTTGGTCGCTAATGGGCCCTACTCTTTCCCTGGTTATCCTCTTGCCCTTAATATATTTATAAAATGCCTTGGGATTTTCCTTTATCGTGCCCGCCAGTGTTTTTTTCATGCCCCTTCTTCGCTCTCCTAATTACTTTTTTAAGTACCCCCCCTACATTTTCTATATTCCTCTAGGTCTTCTGCTGTTTTAAGCCCTCTGGATCTGCCATAAGCCTCCTTTTTTTTCCTTATCCAATCCTCTATATCCCTGGGCTTGTTGGTCCCACCCTCCACCTTTACGGGAACATGTTGGCCCTGAATTCTCACTATTTCCTTTTTGAATGACCCCCACTGGTCTGATGGAGACTTTCCTACAAGTAGCTCCCCCGAATCTACTTTGGCCAGACCCTGTCTTATCATATTGAAAATGGCCTTCCCATAGTTCAGGACCTTTATTTCCAGTCCATCTCTGTCCTTTTCCATAACTACCTTAAATCTGACAGAATTGTGGGGCAGAATTTTATGTTCATCAGTCGGTTGGGCGGCCGATTGCCGCTGGCGAAATGGGCCGCGCCGCCATTTTCTACGGTTGGGCCAATTAAAGCCGGCACCGCGGGTAAGCGACTCCCGTGGAGAACGGGAAAATAGTCGCGGGTGCAGGCGGGTGGGCTCAGACTGCCGGTTCCAATGGGGAGCTGGCCGCCTGTATAAAGAGAGACCAGGCAGCCTGCTTGAGGCAGTGCACCATGGCCACTCAGACAGGTAGAAATGCTCCAAGGAGGACAGAGGAGGAGGAGGTGGAGGAGGAGGGGGGCAGGCTGCAAGAGAGGCCAGCGGGGGGGTCACTGTGCACCCAGGTTCTCAGACACATGCCTTGCTGTCCTCCTGGGAGAGGTGGGCCAGCGACGTGATGTTCTGGATCCTGAGGATGGGAGGAGGAGGGCCCTCCATGTCACCTGCCAGGCGTGGAAGGAGGTGGGCGAGGCTGTAAGTGCCCATGATGACGTCAGACACACTGGCACACAGTGCCAAAAACGCTTCAAAGATTCGCTGCGCTCCGGACGGGTGAGTACCATGTCTGTCTGGGCTATTTGAGGCATGAGGCAGCCTTAGCCTTTGCCCCCCCACCATGTATGGCTGCCGTTACTGCATAGGGCATCTGTCACACGCTGGGTGGGCAAATGGGGACTGACAATGCTTACATCAGCCTTAGTGGTTGAGGAGATGAAGGGCCTTCTGCGCAGCATATGTTGGTTTCTGTGGCATTTGAGTATTTTGGGGGCAAGTTGCATGGGAGACCGGTAGACACATACTCAGAGCTCCAACACATGTCTTATTGATGGTGATGAGATGGTCCAAGGGGCGTCTCAAGGTCTTTTGGGCAAGTCTCATCTGCTGGCATCGGCGACGCACCTATTTGATCCTCCTTTCCATGGACACTAGGACCCGTGTGCTATTCAAAGTGATGGACGCCGAATGTGTCCAAGGTGTCTGTTGGGGGAGGGGGTTGGGAGCAGCCGGACTATCTTCTGGTGACTGATCACCAGTGGTGTGGACAGGAGCCACTGGAGGCCTCAGATGGGCCACTGTGGTTGGGGTGCGGTGTGTGTGTGCAGAGTACATGAGCGACCAGCCCCAATAAATTCTCTTATGTGTTTTGCAGGCAAGAAGTCACCACAATGCCCGGGAGCACCTGAAGACTGGTGGTGGGCGCGCCCTCCTCCAGTGCCTCACCCCATTTGAGGAGCAGGCCATGGAGCTGGGCAGGAGGCAAGAGGCCAGGGCGGCCGGGGGCAGTGAGGCTGGGGTCCAGCGGGCAGGTATTTGAGGGCCGTAGTTCCATCCACTCTGTCTCCCCACCATCCAAACCACTGATGGTTGCTGCAATCGTTAATGCAGCAACACTGCTCATTCACAGACTGAGACATTCTGACGTGTGGGTCATACACAAAGGACACTCATCCCCTTGAGGAATCCACACCTTCACCACCTTCCAAAGTCACCTTATCCCATTTGTGACCACTATCACCATGGTCTCACATGCCATTGGATTGCCGCTGCACACCCTAAGACTTATTCCATTTTCGGGGGTTTGGGACCTTCTGCACCCTTTCAGCCAGTGCGCCCCACATTACTCTGTCCAGAAGGTCCTCAGCACCTCAGCTGCGAACCTCATGACACTCAACTCAGATGAATGTCACCACATTACTCATCCCTGCGCCAAGGGGAAATGTTGCCTTCTGGTCACCCGGTCTATGCCCCTCCTTACAGAATGAAGGGCAATAATGTGACCTCTCAATCTCCTGAGCTCGGCGGAAAATGACACAATCGTTTGAAATGTTTCCTCAGCCCCGCAACTATCCAGGCAACAATGCATCCACATCAGATACCTCTGCACTCTCCCCACCCCTCTGGTTCTTTACAATCCATGTGCCATTCATGAGGCCATTAACCAGCCTGTCTGTATGTGCGTTTAATGCTTGGGGCCCGTCTTGACTCTTTTCCACCTCACCAATGTTCTTCTTTTAAGGGTCTTTAAGGGTGAGCTACTTATGAGGGTGGGGGGGAAAGGGATGAAAGGTTGAAGTGAATGAACACTAACTGATGCACTGTCCTTGTTGTTAATTTCAGCATCACCACCAGAGCGACCCACACCTTGACCCCGCAGCCCCCCCTCCACACCCGAGGGGCAACATGTGCAACTTGCGGCACATCATTTCAGCCAGCCAGGCACCAGCGCAGACACACATACCTTGGTGGGGACTTTATCGTCGGCTAGTTTCCCGGGTCACAGTGGAGAGGGCACTTCACAATCGCTGGAGGAGATGGTAGGGGCGGAGAGTGCCGATGGCTCCAGCCGCCGGAGGGCTGCAGGGGATGAGGCACATGCTGAGTCCGGCACTGATGACGTGTCTCTGGAGTTGTCCCCATTGCAGCAGCTGCAGGACAGGCAGCAGGAAGTGCGTTTGGATCTGGCAGGGTTGCATGAGGGAGTGGTTCAGTTGCTCTCTGCGACGGAGGTGTCCAGGCAGAGTGCATGTGAAGATCCCGCCCTCAGGGCAGAGCATCAGGATTCCTTCAATGAGAGATTGGCGACTCTCATAGAGAGGGGCTTCCACCAAATGGATCAAAATATGATTGGGATACGCTCTGATCTGCAAACCCTCACAGCGGTTCTGGCCACAGGTGGTGCTTTCCATTGTGGGAGATGTTGTGGACGCCAAGCGCCGGCACTCGGTGCCCATGCATCTGCGGTGAGCAGGGAGGTAGATTTGGACCTCACGTCGGCGCAGCAGCTGCCTGTCATCACTGTGAGCTCCTCTCAGGGCACTCCGGATGAGGGCAGCAGCTCCTCCGCCCCTCTGCCAGTGACCGTTGCTTCCGTTGAGGCTGCGACAGTTGGGGAGGTGTCAGTTCAGGAACTGGCCACTCCCTCCCAGGCAGGGCCAGCACAGGCTCCACGGGCCAGAGGACACCCGCCAAGGTCATCGAGGCCAACAGGACAGCAGAGTCAGCAGGCTGGCTCACAAGCCACTCCAAGCGATGGGGCGGCACCAAGACGTAGCACCCGGAAACGTAAGCATAAGGCACGTTAGACACTCCACGGGTTTGTCACTGGTGATTTTGTGTTGGCCTTAGAATAGGGACCCTTTTTGTAACATTGTCGAATAATCATGTGGCCTTTAATTGTAGACAGAATAAAGTCTACCTTTGTTACCATGGCTGAGCGTCTTTTCATTGTGATGCTTTTTTTATTTTCACATAATTATCATGAGTGTTTGAGTGGAGATTGATGTTTCTGTACTAAGCCCTGAGTTGCAGCTGATGAGGTGGAAGATGTAGCACCTAAGTGCCACGTGTGGAAGTGCCAGGCAATGCTGGTCCTGCTGATCCATGTGTGTGGAGCTAGCTGAAGGTTCACTGGATTAAAGTGTCCCGGGTGTCCCGGGTGTCCCTGCCTCCTTGGTGTAATAGCGGGTCAGCGTGCTGCCCCTCATCATCGCCCTGTGCTTCCTCATCCTCTGAGCCACTGCTGGATTCATCGTGTGCAGCCTCATCCAGGGCGTCAAGGTCTTCATCGTCAACTGCATCCCCCCTTTCCAGCGCAAGATTGTGCAGAGCGCAGCAGACTAACACTATCAGAGAGACGCGATCTGGGGGGTATTGGAGTGCGCCCCCTGAGCGGTCCAGGCAATGGAAGCGCATCTTGAGAAGACCAATGGTTCTCTCCACCACAGCCCTTGTGGTGCCCTGGCTCCTATTGTAGCGCTGCTCAGCTTCTGTTCTTGGATGGCGGAGAGGCGTCAAGAGCCACATTCTGTCACCCAGCAGCCATCCATCCAGCCGGGCTGGAGCACCGAAGACCCCCGGCACCTGGGAGTGTTTGAGGATGTAGGTATCGTGGGAGCTGCCTGGGTACCTTGCACAGACTTGTAGAATGAGCATCCTGTGGTCACACACTATCTGCACGTCCATGGAGTGGAAGTCCTTCCTGTTGACGAAGGCACCGGGCTCACCTGCTGGCACCTTGATGGCCACATGTGTACAGTCTATAGCACCCTGGACACGGGGGAAGCCAGCAATGGCCACGAAGCCTCTGGCTTGCTGTGTCTGACTTGCCTGGTCGCAGCGGAAGTGGATGAAGGTCAATGCCCATCTGAACAGAGCGTCTGTAACCTGCTTGACACAAGTGTGGACAGCTGATTGGGAGACACCGCAAAGATCACCCACCGAGCACTGGAAGGAGCCAGAAGCATAGAAGTGGAGGGCAACTGTGAGCTTCAGAGCCGCTGGCATGAGGTGTCCACCCACACAGTTAGGGGAGATCTCAGGGCCAATCATTTGACAGATATAGTTGACTGTCTCCCTTGAGAGACGGAGCCTCCTTCGGCACTGCACCTCAGTCATATTGAGGTAGCTGCTTCGCCACCTGTAAACCCTGGCAGCAGGATAGTGGCGTCGTCTGTGGCCCCTTCCACCTTGGACAACCTCTTGGCCCTGCGCCCCTTGTGCCTGCACCTGTCCTCCCAAAGGTGGCTCCCCTGGAGGCTGATTGTCCAATCCTGGCCTCCTCCTGATTCTCTCCCTCCCTTCCTCCTCAGGGGAGCTGCCTCCAGTGGAGATGTCAGAACCCATACCCCAGGCTAAATGGAGGCCTCCGGAAAGCTGCAAGACCGAAAAAGATTACTGTCTGCAGACTGCAGGTTTCACTTTACACAAAAACCTCTTGGACATCGATGAGAAATACTAACAATCACACAGGTATGTTTTAAACACTTTCATCAATTATAACAGGATTGGACTTTGTGAAAAGCATGAACAACCCCTCTGAGTCCACATATCCCGACATTGAAAAACTTTTCTTAAATAATCCCCTACCCGCCTGCCCATTGGACCCGTGCGCCGACCCAAAGTTCACACGGGCCCCTCAAAATCGTACACAATTGGCAAGTTAAGGGGCTTAACGAGCCCTTCAATTATTGGCGGGCGAACTGATCGCGCCCGCCCACCGAAATAACGCGATGGCGCACGCTGACATCGGCTCCGCCATCCGCACGTCAGCCAGAAAATTCTGGCCATGGTCACTCTCCCTGAAATGCTCCCCCCACTGACACTTCTGCCACTTGCTCAGCTTCATTCCCTAAGATTAGGTCCAGTACCGCCCCTTCTCTCGTAGGACTTTCTACATGCTGCCTCAAAAAGCTCTTCTGGATACACTTTAAGAATTCCGCCCCCTGTAAGCCTCTCACACTAAGATTATCCCAATTAATATTGGGGAAGTTGAAATCTCCTACTATTATTATCCTATTATTTTTACACTTCTCTGAGATTTGCCTACATATCTGCTCCTCTATCTCCCCCTGACTGTTTGGAGGCCAGCAAAGTGATTACTCCCTTTTTGTTTTTAAGTTCTACCCATATGGCCTCATTTGAGGAACCTTCTAAGATACCATCTCTCCTTACTGCAGTAATTGACTCCTTGATCAAGAGTACAATGCCACCACCTCATTTACACCCCTCACCCTATCACGCCTGAAGATTTTATACCTTGGAATATTGAGCTGCCAGTCCTGCCCTTCCCTCAACCATGTCTCTGTGATAGCAACAGGATCATATTCCCATGTGTGAATCAACACCCACAGTTAATCTTGGAAGACTCCTTGCGTTAAAATAGATACAATCCAGCCTTGTATTGTTCCCTTGTGCCTTAACAGGTCTATATTTGCTCTGCCTTCCAGACTGACTTAGTTTCTCTTCTATATTTGGCTGTGCATCATCCACTAATGTACCTTCATTCTGTATCCTACCCCCCTGCCAAATTAGTTTAAACCACCCCCTCCCCACAACCCCCCCTTCTCCAACAGCACTGGCAAACTTCCCCGCAAGGACGTTGGTCCAGTTCCAGTTCAGGTGCAGCTTGTCCGACTTGTGCAGGTCCCACCTTCGCCAGAAACAGACCCAGTGGATCCAGGAAACTGAAGCTCTCCCTCCTGCACCATCTCTTCAGCCACTCATTCATCCTCTCTATCCTCCTATTCTAATACTCACTAGCATGTGGCACAGGGAGTAATCCAGAGATTACAACCTTTGAGGTCCTGCTTTTTAATCTGCTACCAAGCTCCCTAAATTCTCGTTGCAAGGCCTCATCCCTCTTTCTACCTATGTCACTGGTACCAATGTGAACCACAACCTCTGACTGTTCACCCTCCCCCTTCAGAATGCCCTGCAGCTGTTCTGTGACATCCTTGACCCTGGCACCAGGGAGGCAACACCATCCTGGAGTCACTTCTACAGCCGCAGAAGCGCCTCTCTGCACCCCTCACTATTGAGTCTCCTACCACTATTGCCCTTGCATCCTTACTCCTCCCTCTTTATGCAGCTGAGCCACCCACAGTGCCATGAACTTGTCTCTGGCTGCACTCTCCAGAGGAACCTTCACCCTCACCGTTTTCCAACACAGAAAAACTGTTCTTGAGTGAGATGCACTCTGGGGCTTTCCTGACTACCTGCCTGCCTCCCTTCTTCTGACTGGTGGTTACCTATTCCCTCTCTGACTGCACTTCCTTAAGCTGTGGAGTGACCACGTCTAAAAACATGCTATCCACGTAACCCTCAGCCCCGCGGATGCTCCGCTGTGTCTCCAGCTGACGCTCAACCTCCGAAACCCGTTGCTCAGGCTGGTCAAGCCGTGGCATTTCCTGCACATGTGGTCATCCAGACTGCAAGGAGTGTCTAAGAGTTTCCACATGTTGCAGCCTGTGCAACACACGGTACCGAGCTCCCTTGCCATACTTTTTGTTTGTTTTTAATTAAAAGACTAGTTCCTTAAATTTAAGCCCTGCTTTGCTCATTGAAGTCTCGCAGCTTTACAATGAATGAAAAAATTATCATCACGAGGAGCACTCAGAGAAGTCGCGCTTGAAAATAAACAGACAGTTTAAAAAGACGCATTGCTTGGAAACAAAGTACAAAAGTAATGTGAGTCCAGATGAGACAGAAAGTGAAACCAACAGCGACAATGAGGAAGAGCAATTGCACTGCATTCAGTCTGATCTGAAATTAGATGAAGGGCTAAAAGTTGGCAATGCCTTAAATGGTAAAATGGTTGAAATGGAGGTTGACACAGGCGCATCTGTTTCTATTGATTCAGAGAAGATATGGGAGAAAATTTTCAAGAAATGCCCTTTAGAGAAAACCCTCCTCCCTTAGCACCTACACCGGTGAACCTGTGAATATACTTAGAAACATGTCAGTTCAAGATAAATATGGAGGGTTTACAACCATCAGTACACACAGGTCTATATCAGTACAAATGGCTACCGTTTGGAATCATGTCATCACCAGCCTTATTCCAGCAGGCCATAGACAAAATACTGCAGGGCCTCCCTGGTGTAAGCTGCTTCCAAGACAACATGCTCATCACTGGGAAAAGCTTCCAACTCATTTAAAGAACCCAGGCCTTAAGAAATCCAAATGCTCGTTCCCGAAACCCGCAGTGAAGTACCTGGGACGTGTGATCGACGAAACTGGCTGCTCGACCTCACCCAGGAAGGTGGAGGCAGTAGTGAATGCACCACAGCCCAAAAATGTTAAGGAGCTTCGTTCGTTTTTGGGACTTATGAATTACTACGGCAAATTCATTTCCAATTTGGCTACCAAGGCAGCACCACTGAATAATCTGAAGAAGAATGCAAAATGGGATAGGTCACAAGCCTGTCAGGAAAGTTTCAAGGAACTCCAGCAAGGGCTCAATTCTGATAAAGTCCTGGCACATTTCAATGAAAAGTTACCTGTCAGCCTGGCTTGTGATGCATCTGGATATAGTGTTGGAGCTGTCATCTCCCACACATTTCCTGATGGCAGTGAAAGGCCCATTGCATACGCCTCATGCACATTGTCCAAGGCAGAACAAAAGTATTCTAAACTGAGAAGAAAGCTCTTGGGCTAATCTACAGTGTCAAGAAGTTCCACCAATATTTGTATGGGAGTAAATTCACATTAATTATAGACCACAAGCCTTTGACCTGGTTGCTTAGCCCGAAGTCACAAACCCTGACACTTGCTGCTGCACATCTACAAAGGTGGACATTGATCTTATCTGCTCACCAGTACAAAATTACATTTCACTCCACTGAGAATCAGGGAAATGTGGACACACTTTCCAGACTTCCGTTACACCGCAGCTCCACAACCCGAAGTGAAGTCACTGCTTTCAATGTGAACCAGATAGACATGTTACCTGTTAAAGTGGGTCAAATTCAACTTGAAACGTAGACGGATGCTGTGCTCTCCAAAGTTTACCTGTACACACAGAAGGGTTGGTATGTACCTCAAGAAGTGACAACTGAGCTTAAACCTTACTACATGCGTTGATTTGAGCTGACTCTGCAAGATGGTTGTTTGTTATGGGGAATAAGAGTTGTTATTCCTCCAAAATTCCAAACACGAGTGTTAGAAAATCTTCACCTCAGTCACATGGAAATCGTCAAAATGAAAGCATTAGCTCATCTACATGTATGGTGGAGACACCTGGAAAAAGACATCGAAGGCATGGTCAGTGATTGCCTTCCATGCCAAGAAATGAAGTCTTCTCCTGCACCTGCCCCATTACATCCATGGGCTTGGCCTGACCACCCATGGCAGAAACTTCGGCCAGAATTTTCCCGTTGGCGATTTGGGGGCGGGGCCCGCTCACCGACAGGGAAATGACACGGAATGGCATCAGGAGGAACCCCCATTGGCAGGATAATTAAGGTAGTTAAATGCCCTGCCCGTCCAACCTTAAGGTTGGTGGGCAGGCCAGGAGCCCCAGCGGGCTCCAGATTATACACGAAACCCCATCCACTGGCGGGATGAATTTTCATGTCTGTTTTTAAAAACTTTAATAAAGTTTATGTGCTTCTTATTAACATATCCCATCTCGTGTGACATTGTCACATGAGGGGGACATGTTAGTAATTTTTATATTTTTCTATTTTTAAAGTTTTTTAGAATGTCAGTAATCTCACTGAGACAGGACTTTGCCTCAGGGCGCAGTGCGCACTCTGACAGATGGGGAATTCCCCCCCCACCGCACAGGGAGCGCATAGCGCTTCTCATCGGGGATGCCACAGGGTGGGCCTTAATTGGCCCGCCCACTCAAAATGGCGGCGGGCCCCGTTTTGGCAGCGGAGTTCAGCTGCCCGCACGCCATCCAAGGGCAAAATTCTGCCCTTCATGTGGAGTTTGCCAGACCACTTCTCGGACATACGGTCCTGATTGTGATGGATGCCCACACAAAGTGGCCTCATGTTATTCCCATGAGCCAGAATCTTCGGGTCAGTGTGCGGGAGCGGGGCTCACTTGCCAACGCGTAAAATGATGCGCGGTGATGTCGGGCATGCATCCCAATGTCACCGTGCACCATTCAGATATTCAGTTCGGCGGTGGTGCACCGGAGTCAGCTGCGCACCCACTGAACTTTCAAAGGCCTATTAAGGCCATTTAAATATCAATTAAAATACTTAATGGAGTTGCCTGTCCAACCTTAAGGTTGGCAGCAGGTGAAGAGCCCAGGCGGCCTTTGGATTTTTCATGAAACCTCGTCCACAGGCGGGACGAGGTTTCATGAAGGTTTTTAAACTTCAATAAAAAATTTTAATAAAATTCATTGACATGTCCCAGCTCATGTGACACTTTCACATAAGGGGACGTGTCTTAAAAATTTTTTCTTTCTTTATTTAAAAACGTTTAAAAATCAAACTAATCTCCCTGAGGCAGCTCTGTGCCTCAGGGAGATTTCTGCACTCTTTCGCGTGCATGCATGAAAGAGCACAGGCCCCAACTCAGCCCACTCCACCCGCCTGCGCAGGGAGTGCTCAGCGCTTCCGGGTGCACGTCATGCTGGGCGGGCCTTAACTGGCACACCCACTTAAAATGGCAGCGCGCAGCCAATCGCAGGTGGCGATTGGCTGCGCGCCCGCCTGCACCCGCTCTTGCCCAACCCCACCGACAGAGAGAAAATTCTCCCCATGAAGTCGACAACGTCAGCAAAGACCACTGATGCTCTCCGGAATGTGTTCACTACTTTGGGATTGCCGGAGCAGATTGTGTCTGACAATGGCACACAGTTCACATCATGTGATTCTCTAACATTCCTGAAAAACACTGGGGATCAAGCAGGTTCTCGTCTCGTCTTACCACCCATCCTCAAATGGTGAAGTGGACCGTTTTGTCCAGATATTCAAAATGGCCATATTGAAGGGGAGGATGCAAACAGATTGGAAGTTCAAGCTGAAGAACGTTTTCATGATGTATCGTAACGCTCCACATTCAACAACAGGTGCATCTCCTGCTGAGCTGATGTTTAGAAGACGACTGCGTACCAGAATGCATTTGCTGTGTCCAGATTTGAAAGGAAAGATTAGTTCAAGGCAACTTGATCAGAAAAGGTCACATGACACAAATAAACCAGCTCGTGAGTTTAATCTGGATCAGTCTGTTTGGATCTGAGATTACTGTGGGACACCAAAGTTGCCCCTGGGAAGAATCATCAAGCGTCAAAGACCACTGGCCTATGATGTTGAATCTTCCTGTGGAATCTAGAAGACACACACTGACCAGGTTAGAGAAGCCAAATCCAAGGAACCAAATTCCCAGGGATCTCCAGTCACAGTGGAAGATTTCTGGGAAACATCTGCTCCAGTTGGTGAAACCCGACTTGATTCAACTGACAAACCTGTAGCACCTGTAACTGTGACTGTTGAACCTGAACAGAAACAAGTGGAACAGCAGAACCTTCCATTTCTAAGCAAACAAACCAAAATACCGAAACCAACACTCCTCTCTAGACCAAAGTGAATCTGCAAACCATCTGGCTGATTTGTTCCTGGCTAAATGGGGAGGAGATGTAATGTTTGTGTTTAATGTTTATGCTTCTTTGTAAAAGGACATTTTAGTTAAAAAAAATTGTTATATAAAAGCTGACAGGAGGGTGTGCTAAGTCCCGGGTGTATTGCCCTCTGGTAGAGAATAAGGAATAAACGAACCTTCTGTTTTTCACACAGGAAGTTGCAGTTCAGAAGCAGATAGCTTTGTGTGTATTCTTAATTGTTAAGAAGTGACAAAACACTCGAAGAAGCTTTTACAGTCCACTTTTATGTTCCTTGAAATTTACTCTCAAACTTTACTTTTCCCCTCTTAATCAATCTCTTGGTCCTCCTTTGTTGAATTCTAAGCTCTCCCAATCCTCAGACTTGCTACTTTATCGAACAAAATTATATAACTCCTCATTGGATCTAACATTACTCTAAATATCCTTTGTTAGTCATTGTTGTGATGCTTTTCCCATTGACATTCCCCTGATGTTCAATGGCATTACTACCGCTGAATTCCCAACTGCTAACATCCTGGGGGTTACCATTGCCCAGAAACTGAACTGGACTAGCCATATAAATACAGGGGTTACAAGAGCAGGTCAGAGGCTGGGAATATTGAAGTGACTAACTCACCTCCTGACTCCCCAAAGCTGTTCACAATCTACATGGCACAAGTCAGGAGTGTGATGGAATATTCCCCACTTGCCTGGATGAGTGCAGTTCTATCAGAGAATCACAGAATTTTAAAGACATAAGAAGGAGGCCATTCGGCCCATCATGTCTGCACCAGCTCTCCAAATGAGCATTATGACCTAGTGCCATTGCCCTGCCTTTTCCCCGTACCCCTGCACATTGTTTCTATTCAAATAATCATCTAATGGCCTCTTGAATGCCTCGATTGAACCTGCCTCCACCACACGTCCAGGCAGCGCATTCCAGACCCGAACCACTCGTTTTGTGAAAAAGTTTTTTCTCACATCACATTTGCTTCTTTTGCAAATCACTTTAAATCTGTGCCCTCTCGTTCTTGATCCTTTTACGAGTGGGAACAGCTTCTCCCTATCTACTCTGTCCAGCCCCCTCATGATTTTAAAAACTTCTATCAAATCTCCTCTCAGCCGCCTTCTCTCCAAGGAGAACAGACCCAACCTCTCCAATCTATCCTCATAGCTGAAGTTTCTCATTCCTGGAACCGTTCTTGTAAACCTCTTCTGCACTCTCTCCAATGTGTTCACATCCTCCCTATAATGTGGCACCCAGAACTATATATACAATATTCCAGTTCAGGTCTAACGAATGTCTTATATAAATTCAGCACAACCTCCCTGCTTGTGTACTCTATGCCCCTATTAATAAAGCCCAGGATACTATCTGCTTTATTAACTGCTCTCTCCACCTGTTCTGCCACCTTCAATGATCTATGCACATATACACCCAGGTCTTTCTGCTCCTGCGCCCCCTTCAAACTTTCACCCCTTATTTAATATTGTCTGTCCATGTTCTTCCTACCAAAATGCATCACCTCACACTTCTCTGCATTGAACTTCATCTGCCACCTATCTGCCCACTCCACCAACCTGTCTGTGTCCCCCCGAATTTCTACACTGTCCTCCTCACAGTTCACAACACTCCCAAGCTTTGTATCATCCACAAACTTTGAAATTGTCCCCTGCACACCAAGATCTAGATCATTAATATACATCAGGAAAAGCAAGAGTCCCAACACCAACCCCTGGGGAACTCCACTACAAACCTTCCTCCAGCCCGAAAAATACCCATTAACCATTACTCTCTGCTTCCTACCCTTCAGCCAATTTTGTATCCATGTTGCTACTGTCCCTTTTATTCCATGAGCAATAACTTTTCTGAAGTCTGTTGTGTGGCACTGTCTCAAATGCCTTTTGAAAGTTCATGTACACCACATCAACAGCATTACCCTCATTGACCTTTTCCATGCTGGCTCTTCCTTATCAACCCATATTTAACCATGTGACGATTAATTCTATCCCAAATAATTGTCTCTAGAATCTTGCCCACCACTGAAGTTAAACTGACTGGTCTGTAATTGCTGGGCTTATCCTTCCAACCTTTTTTGAACAAGGTTGTAATGTTTGCAATTCTCCAGTCCTCTGGCACCACCCCTGAGTCTAGGGAAGGCTGAAAGATTATGGCCAGTGCCCCTGCAATTTCTACTCTCACTTCCTTCAATATCCTTGGATGCATCTCATCCAGTCCCGGTGCCTTGTCAACTTTAAGTACTGACAGTCTATTCAACACTTCCTCCTTATCAATTTTGAACCCTCCTAGTGACAGAGTTTCCTCGTCTGTCACCATGGCCTGGGTAGCATCTACCTCCTTGGTAAAGATGGATGCAAAGTATTCATTTAATACCTCAGCCATGGCCCCTTCATCTATGTATAAATTCCCTTTTAGGTCCCTAATCGGCCCTACTCCCCCTTTTACCACCCTTTTACTATTTATACACCTATAGAAGACTTTGGGATTCCCCTTTATGTTGGCTGCCAGTCTTTTCTCATAATCCCTCTTCACTTCTCTAATATGCTTTTTCACCTCCCCTCTGAACCTTCTGTATTCCTCTTGGTTCTCAATTGTATTTTCTACCTGGCACCTGTCATAAACACACTTTTTCTTCTTTATCTTAATTTCAATCTCCTTTTTCATCCAGGGAGTTCTGGATTTGTTTGCCCTGCCTTTCCCTTTCAATGAAATATACCTTAACTGTGCCCAAACCAATTCTTTTTTGAATGTAACCCATTGTTCAGCTACAGGGGTCTGTGCTGGGGCCTCAACATTTTACGATTTACACCAATGACTTAGATGAGGGGAATGAAGACATGGTAGCTAAATTTGCAGATGACACAAAGATAAGTAGGAAACTATGTTGTGACGAGCACATGAGGTTGCAGATGAATATAAATAGATTAAGTGGGCAAAGATCTGGCAAATAGGGTTTAATGTGGGTAAGTGTGAAGTTGTTCATTTAGCAGGAAGAATAAAAAAGCAGAGTATCACTTAAATGGTGAACAGCTGCAGAATGAGGCGCAGAGGGATCTAGGTGTTCTAGTACATGGGTCACAAAAAGTTAGTTGCAGGTACAGCAAGTAATTAAGAAGGCTAATGGAGGGAGATTGAACATAAAAGTAAGGATGTTATGCTTCAGTTATACAGGACATTGGTGAGATCGCACCTCGAATACTGTGTGCAGTTTTAGTCTCCTTATTTAAGGAGGGATGTAAATACATTGGAGGTGGTTCAGAGGAGGTTTACTAGATTGATACCTGGAATGAGTGGGTTGTCTTATGAGGAAAGGTTGGACAGACTGGGCTTGTTTCCACTGGAGTTTAGAAGAGTGAGGGGTGATTTGATTAAAGTATATAAGATCCTGAATGGCCTTGACAAGGTGGATGTTGAAAGGATGTTTCCTCTTGTGGGTGAGTCCAGAACTAAGGGGCACTGTTTTAAAATTAGGGGTCACCATTTTAGGACAGAGATGAGGAGAATTTTTTTCTCAGAGGGTTGTGTGACTTTGGAACTCTCTGCCTCAGAAGGTGGTGGAGATGGGGTCATTGAATATTTTTAAGGCGGAGGTAGATAGATTCTTGTTAGGCAAGGGAATCAAAGGTTATCGAGGGTGGATGGGAATGTGGAACTTGAAACTACATTCCGCAGGACAATGCCTTGACCAATCAGGATCAAGCTGCCTGGTTTAAATTTCAAACAATGTTTGGCAGTTAACTGCCAGTCACCATCAACTGGTGTACTCTCCATGGCAATGCCTCTACCAGAGTCCTCTTGCCAACCAATCAGCATTCTCTTCTCATACAATATAAATGATTGTTTTCCCCTTATATTGGTATTCTTGCGAGTGTCCTGATGAGTGCAAGATCAAAAGCTTCGACATGTCTCATCTTTTCAGCAATAATCTCAACATCATTCAGGACAAAACAGCTCATTTGATTGGCACCCCATCCACCACCTTAAACATTCACTCCCTCCACCACCGACGCACAGTAGCAGCAGTGTGTGTACCATCTACAAGATGCGCTGCAGAAACTCACCAAGGCTTCTTTGACAGCACCTTCCAAACCCACGACCACTACCATCTAGAAGGAGAAGGGCAGCAGATAGATGGGAACACCACCACCTGGAAGTTCCCCTCCAAGTAACTCACCATCCTGACTTGGAAATATATCGCCGTTCCTTCACCGTCACTGGGTCAAAATCCTGGAACTCCCTCCCTAACAGCGCCGTGGATGTACCTAAACCACATGGACTGCAGCGGTTCAAGAAGGCAGCTCACCCCCACCTTCTCAAGGGCAATGAACGTTGACCTCGTCAGGGACACCCATACCCATAAAAACAAAATGCACACAGACACATTAACACGCCTACCGCAAAATACACCCACCCACCCCATGCATCCAGCACCTCACAGAGGCCCACAACACTCTTTCCCACTGTACCCCCCACACAAATATAAACTCCCACCTCCCTTCTATGTATACACATCCCCCACAATGCTGCACCTACCCGGTATCTGTTGGCGCTGATCTGTTCCACTTGGAATCTCTGGGCACAGCTACATTCAGCAACCTGGCGACAGACCTGCAAGAAAAAACAGCTGACCACTAAATATTGCAATGAGTCTGAGACTAAAGCTGACAAGCTGAGCTCGGAGAGATCTAGGGGACAGGCTGAACTCAAGGAGGGACCTAGAGATCAGGCTGAGCTCAGTAAGGGACCTAGAGGTCAGGCTGAGTTCAGAGAGGAGCCTAGAGGTCAGGCTGAGCTCAGAGAGGAGCCTAGAGGTCAGGCTGAGCTCAGAGAGAGGCCTATAATTCAGGCTGAGCTCAGAGAGGAGCCTAGAAGTCAGGCTGAGCTCAGAGAGGAGCCTAGAGGTCAGGCTGAGCTCAGAGAGGAGCCTAGAGGTCAGGCTGAGCTCAGAGAGGAGCCTAGAGGTCAGGCTGAGTTCAGAGAGGAGCCTAGAGGTCAGGCTGAGCTCAGGGAGGAGCCTAGAGGTCAGGCTGAGCTCAGAGAGGAGCCTAGAGGTCAGGCTGAGCTCAGAGAGGGGCCTATCACAGGATCACACAGAATTGTTACGGTGCAGGAGGCTATTCTACCCATCATGTCTTCACCGGACACGATGGGCCAATTGGCCTCAAGGAGGGGCCAGTGGGACAGGCTGAGCACAGGGAGGGGCCTAGAACGGAATTTCCAAAGCCCACTGGCATCGTGCATCATGGCAGCTTGAGCGGACAATATAGCGGCAAGGCCAAAAATCAGTTTCAAAACATCATGGAACCAGTTTCCAATCGTCCATTCCGCCCGTCAATGGAGGGTCACGTTTCCCACATTAGGAAATTCATTGTGATACGTCTGCATATCACTGTAGCCCAGCTCACCAGAGCCAGCCCCTCAGCACTGGATCGTCCGAGCACTCCGACAGGTTTCACAACAGCATTTATAGGGTGTTCAGCTGGTGAGCTGCATTTCGAGGGGAACTCGGAGGTGAGTGCACAGTAATGTTCCACAGCGCTTGTGAGGGTCACCTGTTCGACCTCAAGGTTGAGGTGCCGCGTACTCAGGTGGGGGCACAGGAAAATCGCATTTTCTCAGCTGCTGACAGTGTAGTGCCAGGGCAAGGGCTGCCCTGCGGTTAGGGTGAGTTAGGGAGAGGGGGTGGGGGTGGGGGTAAGGGCTGCCCTGTGGTTAGCGCGAGTTAGGGGGTTAGGGGTAAGGGCTGCCCTGCGATTAGAGTAAGTTAGGGAGAGGGGGTGGGGGTGGGGGGTAAGGGCTGCCCTGCAGCTGATGGTTGTGCACAAGGACATGTTGGGGGGGTGGGGGTGACGAAGGGAAAGCGGTCACGCATTAGAGAAATCTTGTATAAAGTGACCAGTCCTCTGCAGCTGGGACAGTTCAGACGCAGCCACATTGACACGCGTGGAGTTGGGCCTCTAGCTTATCTGCCACTCAAGCAACACAGAGGCTTGAAAGTGTCACCAAGTGCTCCAGAGTTTTTCACCCCTCGGGCACAGAGTGCAGATTAATGAGCGTTTTAGTGGACTGTAGAACAATTGGACAACTTGGCATGATGTACAATCTCCTCACTAAAACTGGCCATGGAGCAGTCACAGTTTAAAAAGTGTACAGCACAGGGATTTGGCAGTGTTAAAGGGTATGTATGTAAATGCAAGGAGCATAGTAAATAAAGCCAAAGAGCTGAGGGCACAGATAGACACACGGCAGAATTATATCATCGCTATAACGGAAACTTGGCTTAAGGAGGGGCAAAAATGGCAGCTCAAAATCCCTGGATATAGAGTTTTTCAGGCAGGATAGAGAGGGAGGGGTAAAAAAGTTGGGGGTGTAGAATTATTGGTTAAAGACTCAATTACAGCTGTGAGGAGGGATGATATACTAAATGAAGTGTCAAATGAGGCCATATGGATTAAAGTCAGAAACAAAAAAGGGGCAGCCACACTGCTAGGAGTGTACTATAGACCCCCAAATAGTGGAAGGGAGTTGGAAGAAGAAATATGTAGACAAAGTGCAAAAACAAAAGGGCAGTAATCACTGGGGGCTTCAACTACCTTAATAGCAATTGGGATACGAACAGTGTGAAGAGCACAGAGGGCGCAAAATGCTTGAACTGCATTCAAGGGCAGGGTTTTTTGTTCAGTGGGCGCCCCATGGTTGGTGGGCCCGGGAGCAGCCGGGTAGCAGACCCCTGACCGCGATTTCATGTTGGCTGGCCAATTAACGACCAGTCAGCATTAAACATGTGCTGAAAGGTTCAGCATTGCTGGGGTGGGGGTGGGGACGGGAGGAGGGTGAAGTCAGTGCAGGCACGGACCCAGGTGAGGGTGGAATAAAAGCTCCCTGAAGGTGAAGAGCTGCCTCAGGGAGCTGAAGAATTTAAAGGCAATAAAAACAGATTTTAAATTCTGGAAAAACTGCCTATGCATCAGAATCAGTCACCTGGACATATACAAGATGAAAATTCTGCCCATGCATTTTTATTTCTTTTTTATTGAATAATGGAAACCCTTTCCCACCCGTGGAAGAGGCTCCCTAAAAAATGCAAAAGCCACCTGGTCGATTCGCACACCTGCCAACCGTAACATTGGACGGGCAATGAAAAATCTCGGTTAATTACAACTTTAATGGCCTTAATAACCTCTTCATTATTGGCGGGCGTGCTTCCGACTCTCGCATGCACCCACCAACCAAAATATCGCACGAGTATGCGATGATGTTGGGACGCTCACCCGACATTGTCACGCGCTATTTCACGCTCGAGCGGGTCAGGCACGTGCCCGCATGCCAAGCGAAAAATTCTGCCCCAAGACCTTTTTTAGTTAGCACTTAACAAGTCCCAATGAGAGGGGGCGCAATCCTAGATTTAATTTAAACATTATTTTTTCATTTATTCTTAGGAAATGAAGCTAGGCAAGTGGATTGAGGGACCATTTTGGAGCTAGTGACCATAATATAATTAGATTTAGCAACATTATGAAAAAGGACAAAGATGGAGCAGGAGTACAATTACAGACCAGTCAGTTTAACTTCGGTGGTGGGGAAACTTCTAGAAACAATTATTTGGGATAGAATTAATAATCACATGGAAAAATGTGGATTGATTCAGAAGAGTCAGCATGGATTTGTTAAAGGGGAATCATGTTTAACTAACTTGGAGTATTTTGAGGAGGTAACAGAGATGGTTGCTGAGGGCAAGGCCATTGATGTGGTGTATATGACTTCCAAAAGGCTTTTGACACAGTGCCACACAACAGACTTGATGAAAGTTATAGGTCATGGAATAAAAGGGACAGTAGCAACGTGGATACAAAGTTGGCTGAGGGATAAGAAACAGAGAGTAATGGTTAATGGATATTTTTCGGGCTGGAGGAAGGTTTGTAGTGGAGTTCTCCAGGGGTCGGTATTGGGACCCTTGCTTTTCCTGATATATATTAATGATCTAGATCTTGGTGTGCAGGGGACAATTTAAAAGTTTGTGGATGATACGAAGCTTGGGAATGTTGTAAACTGTAAGGAGGACAGTGTGGAACTTCAAAAAGACATAGACAAGTTGGTGGAGTGGGCAGATAGGTGGCAGATGAAGTTCAATATGGAGAAGTGTGAGGTGATACACTTCGGTACAAAGAACATGAAGCGACAGTATAAAATAAAGGATACAATTCTGATGGGTGTGCAGGAGCAGAGAGACCTGAGTGTACATGTAAATAAGTCACTAAGGGTGGCAGGAGAGATTGAGAGAGCTGTTTCTAAAGCATGCAGTATTCTAGCCTTCATTAATCAGGACATAGAGTACAAGAGCAGGGAGGTTATGATGAACTTATATAAGAGACTGGTTAGACCTCAGCTGGAATATTGTGTACAGTTCTGGGCGCCACGCTATAGGAAGGATGTGAACACATTGGACAGAGTGCAGAAGAGGTTTATGAGAATGGTTCCAAGGATAAGACACTTCAGTTATGAGGAAAGATTGGAGAAGTTGGGATTGCTTTCCATGGGGAGGAGAAGTGATAGAAGTTTTCAAAATCACGAGGGGTCTG
Source organism: Cetorhinus maximus (assembly GCF_964194155.1). Taxonomy (NCBI): domain Eukaryota; kingdom Metazoa; phylum Chordata; class Chondrichthyes; order Lamniformes; family Cetorhinidae; genus Cetorhinus; species Cetorhinus maximus. Next base: position 80,505 of record NC_135881.1, read on the forward strand.
GACAGGGTAGATAGGGAGAAACTATTCCTGCTTGTAAAAGGATCAAGAATGAGAGGGCACAGGTTTAAAGTGTTTTGCAAAAGAAGCTGAGAGGTGGTTGAGGGAGGGGCAGGATTGGCAGCTCAACATTCTGGGATATAGAATTTTCAGGCGAGACAGGGGAGGGGGTAAAAGAGGAGGAGGTGTTGTAGTATTAGTTAAGGAGTCAGTTACTGCGGTAAGGAGAGATGATATCTTGGAGGGGGCATCGAATGAAGCTTTGTGGGTAGAGTTTAGGAATAAAAAAGGGGCAGCCACATTGTTAGGTGTTTATTATAGGCCCCAGATAGTCAGTGGGAAATTGATGAGCAAATATGTGCACAATTTGCGGAGGTGTGTAAAAACAATAACAATAGGATAATTATATTAGGTAATTTCAAACTTTCCCATTACTAATTGCGATAGACATAGTGTTAAGGGCTTGGATGGAGTGGATTTCTTGAAATGTGTCAGGAGAACTGTTTAGGTCAATATGTAGAGGGTCCAACAAGGGACGGCGCAGTCCTGGACCTAATTCTGGGGAATGAAGCCGGACAGGTGGCTGAGGTGGTGGTGGGCGAGCAGTTTAGTGATAGCGACCACACCATGGTACAGTTTAAGCTTGTTATAGACAAAGAAATTGACAAGTTTCAAAAAAATGTTTTGGATTGGGGGAGAGTGGATTTTAGTAAAATAAGGCAGGATTTGGCCAAGGTAGACAGAGAACAGCTTCTTGTTGGGAAATCTACAGAGGAGCAGTGGGGGGTGTTCAAAAAGGAAATGGGGAGGGTACAGGCTCAACATGTTCCCTCTTGTGTGATAGGAAGGAGTAACAAGCCCAGAGAACCATGGATGACCAGAGTTATTCAGGTTATGATGAGAAGGAAAAGAGAGGCTTTTAGCAGGTAAAAGGGAAGCAAATCAGCGGAGGCATTAGTGGAGTACAGAAAGTGCAGGGTGGAGCTTAAGAAAGCAATTAGGAGAGCAAAGAGGGGATATGAGAAAGCTCTGGCTGGTAAAAGTAGGGAAAATCCCAAGATATTCTATAAGTATATCAATGGGAAGAGGATAACCAGGGAAAGAGTAGGGCCCATAAGGGACCAAGGGGGCAATCTATGGGTGGAGCCAGAGGACATCGCCAGAGTGTTGAATGAATACTTCACATCCATCTTCACCCAAGAGGATGAGGATGAAGGTATCGAATTCAGGGAGAGAGGCTGCAGAGGTTCTTAAGCAAATTGATATGGGGAATGACAAGGTATTGGAGGTGTTGGCAGGCTTAAAATTGGGCAAATCTCCAGGTCTGGAGGATTTGTGTCCCAGGCTGCTGGGGGAGGCAAGGGAGGAAATTGCAGGGGCTCAGACCCAAATTTTTAATTCCTCTCTGGCCAAGGGGGAGGTGCCAGAGGACTGGAGAACAGCTAATGTGGTTCCGCTATTTAAGAAGGGTTGTAGAGATAAGCCAGGGAACTACAGGCCAGTGAGTCTCACGTCAGTGGTAGGGAAACAATTGGAGAAAATCCAAGGAGAGAATCTATCTCCACTTGGAGAGGCAAGGTTTGATCAGGGATAGTCAGCATGGCTTTGTCAGAGGGAGGTCATGCCTAGCCAATTTGATTGAATTTTTTGAGGAGGTGACCAGGTATGTAGATGAGGGTAGTGTAGTTGATGTAGTTTATATGGATTTCAGCAAAGCCTTTGACAAGGTCCCACATGGGAGACTTATAAAGAAGGCAAATGCACATGGGATACAGGGTAATTTGATAAGGTGGATTCAAAATTGGCTTAGTTGTAGGAGACAGAGGGTGATGACAGAGGGATGCTTTAGTGACTGGAAACCAGTGTCCAGTGGCGTGCCACAGGGATCTGTGCTGGCTCCCCTATTATTCGTCATTTATATAAACGACATAGATGACTATGTGGTAGGATTAGTAAGTTTGTGGATGACACAAAGATTGGCAGGGTGGTTAGCAATGAGGTTGAGTGTCTTGGGTTACAGGAAGCTATAGACAGGATGGTCAAATGGGCAGATAAGTGGCAGATGGAATTTAAGCCTGAAAAGTGTGAGGTGATACACTTTGGAAGGAGTAATTTGACAAGGAAGTATTCAATGAACGGCATGGCACTAGGAAGTTCTGAGGGACAAAGGGACCTTGGCGTGTGTGTCCATAGATCTCTGAAGGCAGAGGGGCATGTTATTGGGGTGGTGAAAAAGGCATATGGGACACTTGCCTTTATCAATCGAGGCGGAGATTACAAAAGTAGAGAGGTCATGTTGGAGTTGTATAGAACCTTAGTGAGGCCACAGCTGGAGTACTGTGTGCAGTTCTGGTCGCCACTTTATAGGATGGATGTGATTGCACTGGAGGGGGTGCAGAGGAGATTCACCAGGATGTTGCCTGGGATGAAACATTTAAGTTATGAAGAGAGGTTGGATAGACTTGGGTTGTTTTCATTGGAGCAGAGAAGACTGAGGGGCCACCTGATCGAGGTGTACAAGATTATGAGGGGCATGGACAGGGTGGATAGGGAGCAGCTGTTCCCCTTAGTTGAAGGGTCAGTCACAGGGGACATAAGTTCAAGGTGAGGGGCAGGAGTTTTAGGGGGGATGTGAGGAAAAAAGTTTTTACCCAGAGGGTGGTGACGGTCTGGAATGCGTTGCCTGGCAGGGTGGTGGAGGCGGGTTGCCTCACATCCTTTAAAAAGTACCTGGATGAGCACTTGGCACGTCATAACATTCAAGGCTATGGGCCAAGTGCTGGTAAATGGGATTAGGTCGGTAGAGTATTTCTCACATGTCGGTGCAGACTCGATGGGCCGAAGGGCCTCTTCGGCATTGTGAGATTCTCTGATTGTGTGATTCTGTTATTCAAGCAAGTGTGATGTGAGAAAAAACTTTTTCACACAACCAGTGGTTTGGGTCTGGAATGCACTGCCTGGAAGTGTGGTGGAGGCAGGTTCAAACGAGGCATTCAAGAGGACATTAGATGAAAATTTCAATAAAGGCAATGTGCAGGGTTACGGGGAAAAGGCAGGAGATTGGCACAAAGTTAAAATGCTCAGAGAGCCGGTGCAGACACGATGGGCTGAATGGCCTCCTCCTGCACTGTAACAATTCTGTGATTCTGATACAAGTTCTTAATTGGGAAAAGACAAATTTTACAAAGCTGGGAGTGAGCTGGCGAGAGTGGACTGGATACAACTATTAGAAGGAAAAACGATTTCAAATCAGTGGGAGGCATTGAAAGGCAGGATTCCACAGGCACATTGTAGACATGTCCCCACAAAGAAAAAGAGCAGTACTGCCAAATCTAGAGCCCCCTGGTTATCCAGAAACATACAGGCCAAGATAAAATAGAAAAGGAAAGCTTACAAAAGTCACAAAATACGTTTTTAAAATTCATTCATGGGACGTGTGCTTTGCTGGCTGGGCCAGCATTTATTGCCCATCCCTAGTTGCCCTTGAGAAGGTGGTGGTGAGCTGCCTTCTTGAACCGCTGCAGTCCATATGGTGTAGGTACACCCACAGTGCTGTTAGGAAGGGAGTTCCAGGATTTTGACCCAGCGACAGTGAAGGAACGGCGATATATTTCCAAGTCAGGATGGTGAGTGACTTGGAGGGGAACTTCCAGGTGGTGGTGTTCCCATCTATCTACTGCCCTTGTCCTTCTAGATGGTAGTGGCCGTGGGTTTGGAAGGAGCCTTGGTGAATTCCTGCAGTGCATCTTGTAGATGGTACACACTGCTGCTACTGTGCGTCGGTGGTGGAGGGAGTGAATGTTTGTGGATGTGGTGCCAATCAAGTGGGCTGCTTTGTCCTGGATGGTGTCCAGCTTCTAGAGTGTTGTGGGAGCTGCACTCATCCAGGCAAGTGGGGGGTATTCCATCACACTCCTGACTTGTGCCTTGTAGATGTTGGACAGGCTTTGGGGAGTCAGGAGGTGAGTTACTTGTCGCAGGATTCCTAGCCTCTGACCTGCTCTTGTAGCCACAGTATTTATATGGCTAGTCCAGTTCAGTTTCTGGTCAATGGTAACCTCCAGGATGTTGATCGTGGGGGATTCAGTGATGGTAATTCAGTGATGCAGGTACAGCATGCAATTAAGAAGGCTAATGGAATGCTATCCATTATTACGAGAGGGAATTAACATAAAAGTAAGGATGTTATGCTTCAGTTAGACAGGGCATTGGTGAGACTGAACCTCGGGTACTGTGTGCAGTTTTGTCTTCCTTATTTAAAGAAGGATGTAAATGCCTTGGAGGCAGTTCAAATGAGCTTAGAAGAGTGAGGGGTGATTTGATTTTTTAAAAAATTCATTCATGGGATGTGAGCTTCGCTGGCTGGGCCAGTATTTATTACCCATCTCTAATTACCCTTGAGAAGGTGGTGGTGAGCTGCCTTCTTGAACCGCTGCAGTCCATGTGGTGTAGGTACACCCACAGTGCTGTTAGGAAGGGAGTTCCAGGATTTTGACCCAGCGACAGTGAAGGAACAACGATATATTTCCAAGTCAGGATAGTGAGTGGCTTGGAGGGGAACTTCCAGCTGGTGGTGTTCCCATTTATCTGCTGCCCTTGTCCTTCTAGATGGTGGTGGTCATGGGTTTGGAAGGTGCTGTCGAAGGGGCCTTTGTGGGGCCGAGGACACTACCCTGAGGAACTCCTGCAGTGATGTCCTGGAGCTGAGATGACTGACCTCCAACAACCACAACCATCTTCCTTTATGCTCAGTATGACTCCAAACAGCAGAGAGTTTTACTCTGATTCCCATTGACTCCAGTTTTGCTAGGGCTCCTTGATGCCACACTCAGTCAAATGCTGCCTTGATGTCAAGGGCAGTCACTCTCACCTCACCTTGGGAGTTCAGCTCTTTTGTCCATGTTTGAACCAAGGCTGTAATGAGGTCAGGAGCTGAGTGGCCCTGGCAGAACCCAAACTGGGCATCAGTGAGCAGCTTATTGCTAAGCAAGTGCTGCTTGATAGCACAGTTGATGACCCCTTCCATCACTTTACTGATGATGGAGAGTAGATTGATGGGGTGTAATTGGCCGGGTTGGATTTGTCCTGCTCTTCGTGTACAGGACACACCTGGGCAATTTTACACATAGCCAGGTAGATGCCAGTGTTGTACTAGAACAGCTTGGCTAGGGGCACGGCAAGTTCTGGAGCACAAGTCTTCAGTACTATTACCGGAATATTGTCAGGGCCCAAAGCCTTTGCAGTATCCAGTGCCTTCAGCCGTTTCTTGATGTGGAGTGAATTGAATTGGCTGTAAACTGGCATCTGTGATGCTCGGGGCCTCCCCGGAGGAGGCTGAGATGGATCATCCACTCAGCACTTCTGGCTGAAGGTTGTAGCAAATACTTCAGCCTTATCTTTTGCACTGATGTGCTGGGCTCCTCCATCATTGAGGATGGGAATATTTGTGGAGTCTCCTCCTCCATTCAGTTGCTTAATTGTCCACCACCATTCACAAGTGGTTATGGCAGGACTGCAGAGCATCCGTTGATTGTGGGATCGCTTAGCTCTATCTATCACTTGCTGCTTATGCTGTTTGACACACAAGCAGTCATGTCTTAAAGGTTCAGCAGGTTGACTCATTTTTAGGTATGCCTGGTGCTGCTCCTGGCATACCCTCCTGCACTCTTCATTGAACTGCGTGAGCTCAGGGAGGGCACTAGGGGACAGGCTGAGCTCCTGCAGGAGATAAAGCTATGAGGATAGATTGGATAGAGAGTGGCTGAGGGGAGACTTGATAGAGGTATTCAAGTTCCTGAGGGGTATGGGCAGGTTAAATAGTGAGAAACTGTTCCCATTCAAGAGAACATCAAGAACTAGAGGGCACAGATTCAAAATAATTGGCAAAAGGAGTAAATGTGAAGTGAGGAAAAATGTTTTCACCCAGAGGGTGGTTGGAGTCTGGAATAAACTTGCTGAGAGGGTGGTGGAGGCAGGTTCAATCGAGGTATTCAAAAGGGAATTGGATTGTTACCTGAAAAGAGAGAGTGTGCAAGGTTATGAGGATAAGGCAGGGGAGTGGGACTAGGTGGAATGCTCTTTCAGTGAGCCAGCGCAGACTCGATGGGCCAAATGGCCTCCTTCTGCACTGTAAAGATTCTGTGATTCTGTGAGAGAGGTCTTGGGGATTGGCTGGGCATGCAGAAGGGCTTAGGAGAGTGGCTGGTCTTGGGGAGGGGGCTAGGGGTCTGACTGAGCTCAGAGAGGAGCCTAATGGACAAGCTGAGTTTGTAGATGTGTTTAGAGGACAGGCTGAGGTCAGGGACAAGCTGAGCTCGAGGAGGGGCCTAAGAGATAATCTGAGCTCAGGGAGTGGCCTAGAAGGTAGGCTCAGCTGAGTGATGTGCTTACAGGAGAGGTTGAGCTCGAGGAGATGTCTGAGCTTGGGGAGGAGCCAAGCGGACAGGCTGAGCTCAGAAAGGGGCCTAGGGAACAGGCTGAGCTCAGGGAGGGACCTAGGGAACAGGCAGAGCTTTGGAACTGCCCTATGGAACAGGCTGAGCTCAGGGAGGGACTATAGGTGAAATGTTGAACTCTGAGGAGGGGCCAAGGGACCTGGCTGAGTTAAGAGAGGGGCCTATGGGACAGGCTGAGCTTGGCTCGATGCCTAGGGGACAGCTGATGTCAGGGAGGGTCCTACAGCACAGTCTGAGGTTGGGGAGGGGCCTTGGGGGACAGGCTGAGTTCGGGGAGGGGCCGAGGGAAGAGATTGATCTTATGGAGGGACCTGAGCAAGGGGAATGGTCTAGTGGACTGGATGAGCTCAGGAAGGGGTTAAATAGAATGCCTTAACTTGGAGAGAGTCAAGGGGACTGGCTGAGCTTGATGTGGGCTTTAGGGATTGTCTGAGCACTTGGAGGGGCCGAGGAGGCTAGCTCAACTCAAGGAGAGGCCTAGAGCTCTGGCTGAGCTTGGGGAGGATGATAGAGGATGGACTCAGGTCGTGGGGTGGCCTAGGAGATAGGCTGAAGTCAGAGGGGGTCATAGGGGACATGCTGAGGTCAGGGTGGATCCTCACGGACCGGCTGCACTTGGGCAGGAGCCTGGGGAACAGGCCGAGCTCCGGTAGGAGACAAGGAAAAAGCTGAGCTCCGGGGTGGGCTAATGTTGGGGAGGGGCCTAGGGGACAGGCTGGGCTCGGGGAGGTTCCTGGGAGACATTGTGAGCTCAGGGAGAAGCTTGGACTAGTTGAGGTCAGGAAGGAGCTGAGGGGACATGTGGGCCTCAGGGAGTGGCCCATGGAAAAGGATGAGCTTGAGGAGGAGCCTAGGGGGCCAATCTGAGCTCAGGGACGGTCCTAGGGGGCAGGCTGAGCTCCGAGAGGAGCCGGGGGGCCAATCTGAACTCATGGACGGTCCTAGGGGACGGGTGAGCTCAGGGAGGTATCTTGAGGGGTGGCTGAACTCTAGAAGGTGCCTGAGGGACTGGTCTCAGGGAGTGGCCTAGGGAAAAGACTGATCATCGTATCTGATTGGCTCAAACTCTCACAAGTTACCAAGAAACTAAACATCATCTCTCACCTCATCTTCAATTCTGCCTTCGTCCTCACTCTGCCGGAGACAGTCTCTGCTGGGATGTAGTGCGTTCGCAAATTCGTAGTAATCGATAAATCCATCACCATTCAGGTCAAAAATTCCAGCAACTGCCTCCATCTCCACAGAGCTGGTGGGAAATTCTGGCCAAGTACAGAAGCAGATGTTTCGAGTCATACCTGGCAGCTTTATTTTTAATGTGTCCGAATACAATCACAAGCCCCCCCCCCGTCACAATCAATGCCTTCAACTTCAACCAGAAACATAGAAAACACAGCTGCCATTTTGCACACAAAATAAAGTAACAATGTGGTGAATGATCAGGAAGTATCGTTGTGCATGTGGAGTAGGGGAATGTCACAGTGAGAACCCCACCATAAACATACCATTGACTTTCACTCAGTTGGACTCAGTGCCACATTGAGGGGGAGAGATAGTTGGTGTTGGTGCCTGTCTTGGGGAGGAGAAGCAGTGAGAAACATAGAAACTAGGAGCAGGAGTAGGCCATTCGGCCCTTCGAACCTGCTCCACCATTCAATATGGTCATGGCTGATCCTCTATCTCAACACCGCACTCCTGCTCTCTCCCCATACCCCTTGAAGCCTTTAGAGTCTAGAAATCTCTCTATTTCCTTCTTAAATATATTCAGTGACTTGGCCCCCACAGCCTCTGTGGTAGAGAATTCCACAGGTTCACCAACCTCTGAGTGAAGAAGTTTCTCCTCATCTCAGTCCTAAATGGCCCACCCCGTATCCTGAGACTGTGACCCCTTGTTCTAGACCCCCCCCAGCCAGAGGAAACATCATCCCTGCATCCAGTCTGTCCATCCCTGTCAGAATTTTATACATTTCAATGAGATCCCCTCTCATTCTTCTAAATTCCAGTGAACACAGGCCTAGTCAGCCCAATCTCTCCTCAAACAACAATCCCGCCATCCCAGGAATCAGTCTGGTGAACCTTCACTGCACTCCCTCTATAGCAAGTATATCCCTTCTTAGGTAAGGAGACCAAAACTACACACAATACTCCAGGTGTGGTCTCACCAAGGCCCTGTACAGCTGCAGTAAGACATCCTTGCTCCTGTACTCAAGTCCTCTCGCAATGAGGGCCAACATACCATTTCCCTTCGTAACTGCTTGCTGCACCTGCATGCTTGCTTTCAGTGATTGATGTACAAAGACACCCAGGTCCCTTTGTACATCAACATTTCCCAATCTATCACCATTTAAATAATACTCTGCCATTCTGTTTTTCCTACCAAAGTGTGTAACTTCACACTTATCCACATTATACTGCATCTGCCATGTATTTGCCCACTCATTCAACCTGTCTAAATCGCCTTTAAGCCTCTGAACACCTCATCGCTCACATTCCCACCAAGTTTCGTGTCATCAACAAACTTGCATTGTTCCAGTGAAGCCCAACGCAAACTGGAGGAACAGCACCTCATCTTCCGATTAGGCACTTTACAGCCTTCCGGGCTGAATATTGAATTCAACAACTTTAGATCTTAAATTCCCTCCCGCCATCCCCACCCCGTTTCTTCCCCCTCCCTTTTGTTTTTTTCAATAATTTATATAGATTTTTCTTTTCCCACCTATTTCCATTATTTTTAAATCTACAACTAATACCTTGTCAGTCTTTCCACCCCACCCCCACTAGAGCTGTACCTTGAGTGTCCTACCATCCATTCTTAATTAGCACATTTTCTTAGATAATATCACCACCTTCAACAACTCTTTGATCCTTTTGTCTGTGACATCTTTTGATTATCTGCTCCTATCACTGCTTGCTTGTCCCTACAACCACCCCACCCTCAACTTCTCTCTCCCCCCGCCCCCCACCTTAAACCAGCTTATATTTCATTCCTCTCCTAACTATACTCAGTTCTGCTGAAGGGTCATGAGGACTTGAAACATCAACTCTTTTCTTCTCCGCCGATGCTGCCAGACCTGCTGAGTTTTTCCAGGTAATTCTGTTTTTGTTTTGGATTTCCAGCATCCGCAGTATTTTTTTGTTTTTATCTCTGTGTTTAATTGACTGCCACTCCTCTTCAAGAAATGCCTTCCTTGAAGAAGTATTGCTCTTCTCTCCGACAGGAGTTCCCTATCTCTCTTCTGCCTTGTTCACCTTCATTGCTTTCCATTTCTCTCCTGGTGTTTGACAAGGTGTTTACTAAAACCCGCTTTCACAGCCATATGTCCTTTCTCAGTGACTGTCTCCATCTCCGACTCACCCCACGTGGATTTCAACTGAAATTCCATCCCTCTTGTTTCGAACCCACCCAGGATTACAGGTATCTCCGGGACATAAAACGTTTCTCGGACTGCTGTTCCCGTCACATTCTGAGATCCACACTCAGTGCCATGCGCCGCCATATGAACACACTCGACCTCTCCCTCCAGCAGCACCGCCGCACCCTTTTTCAAAGCTGCGCGTGCCCCCAGTTTCATTTTATTCTTCATCTCATCCGACGCCTCAACAAGAAACTTTTTCTCTTTCTCTCAAATGCTAAGGAACGCAAGCTCCAACAACTCATCGACACCAACACCCATCTGGGACCCTCCACCCCTGCTTGTCCCTCCATCCCCACCCCATCTTCCAATCCCAGCCCCAGCCGCATATTCACTATACCCCCTGACCTTCCCCTCTCTGATGCTGAACGTTCAGTGCTCAGCAAAGGACTTAGTTTCATACCCTTACGTCCTCATCTCAATGAATTTCGGGCTTGGCACGATGCTGAACTCTTCTTCCACCGTCTTCATCTCCGTACTCACTTCTTTGGGCAGGAGTCCTCTCCCTGTTCAACGGATCCTTTTACCCACCTCCAATATTCTCCCTCCACCTGGACCCCTCCCTCTGGATTCTTACCTTCTCTTGATCTTTTCATTGAGAACTGTCGGCGTGACATTAGCCGTCTCAATTTCTCTGCTCCTCTCACCCATTCTAATCTGTGTCTCTCTGAATTTACTGCACTCCGTTCTCTCAGGTCCAACCCCAACGTTGTCATCAAACCCGCTGACAAGGGTGGTGCTGTTGTTGTCTGGCGCACTGACCTCTACCTCGCGGAGGCTGAGCGTCAACTCGCAGACACTTCCTCCTACCTCTCCCTGGACCATGACCCCACCACTGAACATCAAGCCATTGTTTCCAGGACTGTCACTGACCTCATCTCCTCTGGAGATCTTCTTCCCACAGCTTCCAACCTGATAGTCGCCCAACCTCGGACGGCCCGCTTCTACCTCCTACCCAAAATCCACAAACAGAACTGTCCCGGCAGACCAATCATGTCAGCCTGTTCCTGCCCCGCGGAACTCATTTCTCGTTATCTTGACTCCCTTCTCTCTCCCCTTGTCCAGTCCCTTCCCACCTACATCCGTGATTCCTCTGACACCTTACGTCACATCAACAATTTCCAGTTCCCTGGCCCCAACCGCTTCCTCTTCACCATGGACGTCCAATCCCTCTACACCTCCATCCCCCACCAGGATGGTCTGAGGGCCCTTAGCTTCTTCCTTGAACAGAGGCCCCAACAATCCCCATCCACCACTACTCTCCTCCGTCTGGCTGAACTTGTTCTCACACTGAACAATTTCTCCTTTAACTCCTCTCACTTCCTCCAAATAAAAGGTGTGGCTATGGGTACCCGCATGGGCCCCAGCTATGCCTGTCTCTTTATGGGGTATGTGGAACATTCCTTGTTCCAGTCCTACTCCGGCCCCCTCCCACAACTCTTTCTCCGGTACATCGATGATTACTTCGGTGCGGCTTCATGCTCTCGCCTGGACCTGGAAAAATTTATTAATTTTGCTTCCAATCTCCACCCCTCCATCATTTTCACATGGTCCATCTCTGATACTTCCCTTTCCTTCCTTGACCTCTCTGTCTCAATTTCTGATGACAGACTGTCCACCAATATCCATTACAAGCCTACCGACTCCCACAGCTACCTCGACTACAGCTCCTCACACCCCGCCTCCTGTAAAGACTCCATCCCATTCTCTCAGTTCCTTCGCCTCCGTCGCATCTGTTCTGATGACGCTACCTTCAAAAACAGTTCCTCTGACGTGTCCTCCTTCTTCCTTAACCGAGGTTTTCCACCCACGGTCGTTGACAGGGCCCTCAACCGTGTCCGGCCCATCTCCCGCGCATCTGCCCTCACCCCTTCTCCTCCCTCCCAGAAACATGATAGGGTCCCCCTTGTCCTCACTTATCACCCCACCAGCCTCCGCATTCAAAGGATCATCCTCCGCCATTTCCGCAAACTCCAGCATGATGCCACCACCAAACACATCTTCCCTTCACCTCCCCTGGCGGCATTCCGTAGGGATCGTTCCCTCCGGGACACCCTGGTCCACTCCTCCATCACCCCTACTCCTCAACCCCCACCTATGGCACCTCCCTATGCCCACGCAGAAGATGCAACACCTGCCCCTTCACTTCCTCTCTCCTCACTGTCCAAGGGCCCAAACACTCCTTTCAAGTGAAGCAGCATTTCACTTGCATTTCCCCTAACTTAGTCTACTGCATTCGTTGCTCCCAATGCGGTCTCCTCTACATTGGAGAGACCAAACGCAAACTGGGCGACCGCTTTGCAGAACACCTGCGGTCTGTCCGCAAGAAAGACCCAAACCTCCCTGTCGCTTGCCCACATGTCTGTCCTTGGCTTGCTGCATTGTTCCAGTGAAGCTCAACGCAAACTGGAGGAACAGCACCTCATCTTCCGATTAGGCACTTTACAGCCTTCCGGGCTGAATATTGAATTCAACAACTTTAGATCTTAAATTCCCTCCCCCAATCCCCACCCCTTTCTTCCCCCTCCCTTTTGTTTTTTTTCAATAATTTATATAGATTTTTCTTTTCCCACCTACTTCCATTATTTTTAAATCTACAACTAATACCTTGTCAGTCTTTCCACCCCACCCCCACTAGAGCTGTATCTTGAGTGTCCTGCCTTCCATTCTTAATTAGCACATTTTCTTAGATAATATCACCACCTTCAACACCTCTTTGGTCCTTTTGTCTGTGACATCTTTTGATTATCTGCCCCTATCACTGCTTGCTTGTCCCTACAACCACCCCCCCCTCAACTTCTCTCCCCCCCCCCCACCTTAAACCAGCTTATATTTCACCCCTCTCCTAACTAAACTCAGTTCTGCTGAAGGGTCATGAGGGCTCGAAACATCAACTCTTTTCTTCTCCACCGATGCTGCCAGACCTGCTGAGTTTTTCCAGGTAATTCTGTTTTTGTTTTGGAAATATTACATTTGGTTCCCTCATCCAAATCATTGATATATATTGTGAATAACTGGGGTTCCAGCACTGATCCCTGTGATACCCCACTAGTCACTGCCTGCCACTCTGAAAAAAAAACACTTATTCTTACACTTTGTTTCCTGTCTGCCAACCAATTCTCAATCCATGCCAATATATTACCCTCAAACCCATGTGCTTTAATTTTACACACTAACCTCTTAGGTGGGACTTTATCAAAAGTTTTCTGAAAACCCAAATACACCACATCCACTGGTTCTCCCTTAACTATTCTGTTAGTTACGTCCTCAAAAAACTCCAGTAGGTTTATCAAACATGATTTCCCTTCATAAATCCACGTTGACTTTGTCTAATCCTGTTGATAGTTTCTAAGTGTCCTGTTATCACATCCTTTATAATAGACTTTAGCGTTTTCCATACTACTGATGTTAGGCTAACCGGTCTGTAATTCCCTGTTTTTTACCCTCCTTTTTTAAATCGTGGGGTTACATTTGCCACCCTCCAATCTGCCGGGTCTGTTCCAGAATCTACAGAATTTTGGAAGATGACAACCAACACATCCTCTATTTCTATGGCCACCTCCTCTAGTGCCCTGGGATGTAGATTCTCAGGCCCTGGAGATTTATTGGCTTTCAGTCCCATTAACTTATCCAGCATGATTGTTTCAGTAATACTAATTTCCTTCAATTCCTCCTCCTCACTAGATCCTTTGGTTCCCTAGTATTTCTGGGAAGTTATTTGTGTCTTCCTCAGAACTAAAGTAGTTGTTTAATTGTTCTGCTATTTCCTTGTTTTCTATTATAAATTCTACAGTTTCAGACTGTAAGGGACCTACATTTGGCTTCACTAATCTTTTTCTTTTTACATACTTATAGAAGCTTTTACAGTCACTTTTATGTTCCTAGATAGTTTACTCTCATACTCTATTTTTCCCCTCTTAATGAATCTCTTGGTCCTCCTTTGCTGAATTCTAAACTGCTCCCAATCCTCAGGCTTGCTATTTTTTCTAGCAACTTTATGGGCAGAATTTTTCCTGCGTTGGGCCAATTAAGGCCCCCCCAGCGTAATGCGCGTTTCCGGGATCAATGTGAAGGGATGGGCAGGGGTGGGAGCTCAATGTCCGCCGGGTCCAATAGCGATCCAACGGCCTATTCAAAAATGGTGCAGGCAGCCATGTGAAGGCTGCTATTGACTTTGCAGTTACCATAGTGATGCAGAACGTCATTGCAGAACAGGGCAGGCGGGAGGGCAGGTCGGCCCCAAGGTTTTCTGACAAGTGTCTCGCTGCCCTCCTGGAGGAGGTGGCGGCATGCCGGGATATCCTTGTCCCAAGGGACAGGAGGAGGAGGCCAGTCACACCCCTAAGGTTAGTGTCATCTGCTTTGGTCAGTGGTAAGGGGCAAGTGGGTGTGACTACCAAACAGGCAGGTAAGGGGATCGAGAAGGTGGGAATGCCCTTGCAATTGAGCAACAGGTTCAAGATTCTTTCAGCTTGTATGGACAAGAGCAAGGGCTGTAGTGTGGATGAGCAGGCTGACCATGGTGCCATGGTACAGGAAGCCATTCAAGTGGGGAGAGTTAAAAGGAATGTAGTGGTAGTAGGGGACAGCATGGTCAAGGGGATAGACACTGTTCTTCTCAGCCAAGAGTGAGAGTCTGGGCGGCTGTGCTGCCTGCCCAGTGCCAGGGTTCGGGACATTTGCTCAGGGCTGGAGAGGAACTTGCAGTGGGAGGCGGAGAATCCAGTTGTGATGGTCCATGTAGGTACCAACAACATAGGCAGGACAAGGAAAGAGGGCCTGTATAGACAGTATGAGAAGCTAGGCACCAAATTAAGAAGCAGAATTTCAAAGGTAATAACCTCTGGATTATTACCTGAGCCTCGTACAAATTGGCACAGGGCAAATAAGATTGGAGACATGGATGCATGACTCAAAAACTGGTGTGGGAGAAGTGGGTTCCGGTTTGTGGGGCACTGGCACCAGTATTGGGGAAAGTGGGATCTGTACTGTTGGGACGGTCTACACCTGAACCCTGCTGGGGTTGGTGTCCTCGCAAGCCTCCTAACTAGGGAAGTAGAGAGGGTTTACATACATACGAACTTACGAATTAGGAGCAGGAGTAGGCCACTCAGTCCTTTGAGCCTGCTCCGCCATTCAATAAGACCATGGCTGATCTGATTGTAACTTCCCACCTACCCCCGATAACTTTTCACCCCCTTACTTACCAAGAATCTATCCACTTCTGCCTTAAAATATTCAAAGACTCTGCTTCCACTGCCTTTTCAGGAAGAGAGTTCCAAAGACTCACGAGAGAAAATATTTAGCCTCATATCCCATTTTAAATGAGCGACCCCTAACTTTAAAATAGTGAATTCTCGTTCTAAATTCTCCCACAAGAGGAAACATCCTCTCCACATCCACCCTGTCAATTCCACTCAGGATCTTATATGTTTCAATCAAGTCACCTCTTACTCTTCTAGACTCCAGCAAATACAAGCCTAAACTGTCCAACCTTTCCTCATAAGACAACCCACCCAATCCATGTATCAGTTTAATAACCTTCTCTGAACTGCTTCTAATGCAGCTAATAAGGAGACCAATGCTATGCACAGTACTCCAGATGTGGTCTCACTCGTGCTCTGTATAACTGAAGCATAACCTCCCTACTTTTATAATCAATTCTCCTTGCAATGAATGGTAAAGTTCTACTAGTTTTCCTAGTTACTTGAAATTCAGTAAGGTGGGGTGGGGGAAGGGATCGTGTAGGGGAAGACTGAATAAATTAAAGGGAAATAACAAAGCAGTAGATGGTGGTAACAATACAGGTAATGATAATCAGAGCATGGCAGGAAGGGCCAGAGATTACAAAAACTGTAAAAATACTGAATTAAGGGCTGTGTGCCCGAATGCCTGCAGCTGAATGAATTGTTAGCTCAAATAGAAATTCATATGTATGACCTGATAGCCATTACAGAGACTTGGCTACAAGGAAAACAAAGCTGGGACCTAAATATCGAAGGGTATACGACATTCAGGAAGGACAGGAAAGTGGGAGAAAGTGGTAGGGTAGGTCTGTTAATTAAAGAAGGTATTGGTACTGTAGTGAGAGATGTCCTTAGTTCTAAAGATCAAGATTTAGAATCAGTTTGTGTGGAACTAAGAAACAGCAAGAGGCAGTTTGGTGGGAGTTGTTTATAGGCCACCAAACAGAAGTGGTAATGTAAATCACAATTTCAATCAGGAAATTAGAAATGTAAGTACCAAGGGTAATACAATAATCATAGGGAATTTTAGTCTACATATAGACTGAGTAAACCTAATTAGTACTAATGTGGAGGATGAATTCTTGGAATGTACGCAAGATGGTTTTCTAGAGATCTAGTATTATGCAATCAAAAAGGACTAATTAATTTATTCTTTCATGGGATGTGGGCATCAGTGGCAAGGCCAGCATTTGTTGCCCATCCCTAATTGCTGTTGATGGCTTACAAGGCCATTTCAGAGTGCAGTTAAGAGTGGGTCTGGAGTCACATGTAGGCCTGACTGGGTAGGAATGACATATTTTTCTTCCCTAAAGGACATTACTGAACCAGATGGGTTTTTCTGACAATCGATGATAGTATCATGGCCACTATCGCTGAAAGTAGCTTTCAATTCCAGATTTATTAACTGAATTCAAATTCATGTCCCCAGAGCATTAGCCTGGGCCTCTGGATTACTAGTCCAGCGACATCACCACTGCACCACCATCTTCCCATAATAATCTTGTTATAAAGGAGCCTTTAGGAAAGAGTGATCATAATATGATAGAATTTTACATTAAGTTTGCAAGTGATGTAGTTTGATCAGAGACTAGCATCTTAAATCTAAACAAAGGAAACTATGAGGGTACAAGGGGAAAATTGGCTATGGTGGATTGAGAAACTATATTAAAAGATATGGTGATAGATAGACAATGGCTAACATTTAAAGAATGAATACATTGTTTACAACAAGAATACATTCCTTTAATACACAAAAACACAGCAAGGAAAGTGTTCCAACTGGAGATAATGGAAAGAATCAAGGATTGTATTAGATCAAAGAGACATACAAAGTTGCCAAAAAATGGTAAGCCTGAGAATCGGGAGCCTTTTAGAATTCTGCATAGGATGTCCAAGAAAAAGATTAAGAAATGGAAAATAGAATATGAGACTAAACTAGCGAGAAGCATAAAAATGGACTCTAAAAGTTTCTATAGGTAAAAGGGAAAGATCAGGAAAAACAAATGTGGATCCATTACAAGTGGAGTCAGGAGAATTTGTAATGGGGAATAAGGAAATGGCAGAGAAACTAAACAAATACTTTGTGCCTGTCTTCACAGGAAAATACTAAAAACCTCCCAAAATAATGGAGGATCAAGGGAGCACTGTAAACAAGAAACTGCAAGATTCTAATATTTGCAACAAATAGTATTAGAGGAATTACTGGGATTAAGAGTAGATAAATCCCCTGGAACTGATGTTCTACATCCCAGGGTTTTGAAAGAGGTGGCTGCAGAGATAGTGGATGCGTTGGTGATCATCTTCCAAAATCCTAGAGATTCTGGAATGGTTCCTACAGATTGGAAGGTGGCAAATGTAACCCCAGTATTTAAGAAAGGACGGAGAGAGAAAACGAGGAACTATGGACCTGTTAACCTGACATGTGGGGAGGTGATGGCACAGTGGTATTGTCACTGGACTAATAATCCAGAGATCCAGGGTAAGGCTCTGGGGATAAAAGCAAAAAACTGCAGATGCTGGAAATCCAAAACAAAAACAAAAATACCTGGAAAAACTGAGTTTTTCCAGGTATTTTTGTTAATGCTGTGGGGACCTGGGTTCGAATCCCACCAAGGCAGATGGTGGAATTTGAATTCCATAAAAATCTGGAATTAAAAGTCTGATATGACCATGAAACCATTGTCGATTGTTGTAAAAACCCATCTGGTTCACTAATGTCCTTTAGGGGAAGGAAATTTGCCATCCTTACCTGGTCTTGCCTACATGTGACTCCAGACATGTGGTTGATGGCCTAGCAAGCTGCTCTGTCATATCAAACGCCACAAAGTCACAAAAATGGAATGAAACCGGCATCAATGACAATCGCAGCCCTGTCGATCCTGCAAAGTCCTCCTTACAAACATCTGGGGGGCTAGTGCCAAAATTGGGAAAGCTGTCTCACAGACTAGTCAAGCAACAGCCTGACATAGTCATCCTCATGGAATCATACCTTACAGATAATATCCCCGACTCCACCATCACCATTCCTGGGTATGTCCTGTCCCACCAGTATACAGTTGGAAAGGAGTTGCCTTGGGGAGTCCTCAACTTCAACTCCGGACCCCATGAAGTCTCATGGCATCAGGTCAAACATTGGCAAGGAAACCTCCTGCTGATTACCACGTACCACCCTCCCTCAGCTGATGAATCAGTGCTCCTCCATGTTGAACATCACTTGGAGGAAGCACTGAGGGAGGCAAGGGCACAGAATGTACTCTGGGTGGGGGACTTCAATGTCCATCACCAAGAGTGGCTCGGTAGCACCACTACTGACCGAGCTGGTTGAGTCCTAAATGACATAGCTGCTAGACTGAGTCTGCAGCAGGTGGTGAGAGAAAAATATGCTTGAGCTCATCCTCACCAGCCTTCCTGCTGCAGATGCATCTGTCCATGACAGTATCAGTAGGGGTGACCACCACACAGTCATTGAGGAGACAAAGTCCCGCCTTAACATTGAGGATACCCTCCATCGTGTTATGTGGCACCGTGCTAAATGGGATAGATTTCGAACAGATCTAGCAACTCAAGACTGGACATCCATGGGGCACTGTGGGCCATCAGCAGCAGCAGAATTGTACTGGAACACAATCTGTAACCTCATGGCCCGGCATATCCTCCACTCTACCATTACCATCAAGCCTGGGGATCAGCACTGGTTCAATGAAGAGTGCAGGAGGGCATACCAGGAGCAGCACCAGGCATGCCTAAAAATGAGGTGTCAACCTGGTGAAGCTATAACACAGGACTACTGTGTGCCAAACAGCATAAGCAGCAAGTGATAGACAGAGTTAAGCTATTCCACAGCTAACAAATCAGATCTAAGCTCTGCAGTCCTGCCACATCAAGTCGTGAATGGTGGTGGACAATTAAGCAACTCACTGGAGGAGGAGGCTCCACAAATATCCCCATCCTCAATGGTGGAGGAGCCCAGCACATCAGTGCAAAAGATAAGGCTGAAGCATTCACAACAACCTTCAGCCAGAAATGCCAAGTGGATGATCCTTCTCGGCCTCCTCCGGAGGTCCCCAGCATCACAGATGCCAGTCTTCAGCCAATTCGATTCACTCCACGTGATATCAAGAAATGGCTGAAGGCACTGGATACTGCAAAGTCTATGGGCCCTGACAATATTCCAGCAATAATACTGAAGACTTGTGCTCCAGAACTTGCCGTGCCCCTAGCCAAGCTATTCCAGTACAGCTACAACACTGGCATCTACCCGGCTATGTGAAGTATTGCCCAGGTATGTCCTGTACACAAAAAACAGGACAACTCCAACCCGGCCAATTACCGCCCCATCAGTCTACTCTCAATCATCAGTAAAGTAATGGAAGGGGTCATCAACAGTGCTATCAAGCGGCATTTGCTTCACAATAACATGCTCACTGATGCCCAATTTGGGTTCCGCCAGGGCCACTCAGCTCCTGACCTCATTACAGCCTTGGTTTAAACATGGACAAAAGAGCTGAACTCCCGGGGTGAGGGGAGAGTGACTGCCCTTGACATCAAGGCAGCATTTGACCAAGTGTGGCATCAAGGAGCCCTAGCAAAACTGGAGTCAATGGGAATTAGGGGGAAACTCTCTGTTGGTTGGAGTCCTACCTAGCACAAAGGAAGAGGTTGTGATTGTTGGAGGTCAGTCATCTCAGCTCCAGCACATCACTGCAGGAGTTCCTCAGGGTAGTGTCCGCAGCCCAACCATCTTCAGCTGCTTCATCAAAGACCTTCCTTCCATCATAAGGTCAGAAGTGGGGATGTTCGCTGATGATTGCACAATGTTCAGCACCATTCGCGACTTCTCAGATACTGAAGCAGTCCAAGTCCAAATGCAGCAAGACCTGGACAATTTCCAGGCTTGGGTTGGCAAGTGGGAAGTAACATCCGCACCACACAAATGTCAGGCAATGACCATCTCCAACAAGAGAGAATCCAACCATCCCAAAAGGGGGAGGCGATGGCATAGTGACATTGTCACTGGGCTGGTAATCCAGAGGCGCAGGGTAATGTTCTGGGGACTTGCGTTCGAATCTCACCATAGCAGATGGTGGAATTTGAATTCAATAAAAATCTGGAATTAAAAAGGCTAATGATGACCATGAACCCATTGTCTATTGGCATAAAAATCCATCAGGCTCACTAATGCCCTTTAGGGAAGGAAATCTGCTGTCCTTACCTCATCTGGCCTGCTTGTGAGTCTAGACTCTTAACAAATTCCCTGTGAACAAGGGCAATAAATGCTGGCTTAGCCAGCGACGCCCACATCCCATGAATGACTTCTTTAAAAATTGCCCCTTCATGTTCAATGGCATTACCATCACTGAATCCCCCACTATCAACATCCTGGGGGTTACCATGAACCAGAAACTGAGCTGGACTAGTGGCTCAAGAGCAGGTTAGAGGCTAGGAATTGTGTGACAAGTAACTCAGTCCACCATCTATAAGGCACAAGTCAGGAGTGTGTCCCCACTTGCCTGGATGAGTGCAGCTCCTAAAACACTCAGGAAGCTTGACACCGTCCAGGACAAAGCAGCCCGCTTGATTGGCACCACATCCACAAACATTCACTCCCTCCACCACCGACGCACAGTAGCAGCAGTGTGTACCATCTACAAGATGCACTGCAGGAATTCACCAAGACTCCTTAGACAGCACCTTCCAAACCCACAACCACTACCATCTAGAAGGACAAGGGCAGCAGATAGATGGGAACACCACCACCTGGAAGCTCCCCTCCAAGTCACTCACCATCCTGACTTGGAAATATATCACCGTTCCTTCACTGTCGCTGGGTCAAAATCCTGGAACTCCCTCCCTAACAGTGCTGTGGGTGTACCTACACCACAGGGACTGCAGTGGTTCAAGAAGGCAGCTCACCCCCACCTTCTCAAGGGCAACTAGGGATGGGCAATAAATGCTGGCCCAGCCAGCGAAGCCCACATCCCGTGAATGGGTTTTAAAACACCATCAGTATTAGGGAAAGTGCTGGAACCTGTTATAAAAGATGTGATTACAAGGCCCTCTATTCAGCTCTACCTGTTCCCCACACCCCCTCCCCCTCCCCCCCCTCCCCCCTCCCCCCCTTAAACCAGCTTATATTTCACCTCTCTTCTATTTTTACTTAGTTCTGAAGAGTCATACGGACTCAAAACGTTAACTGTGTTCCTCTCCACAGATGCTGCCAGACCTGCTGAGTTTTTCCAGGTATTTTTATTTTTGATTTAGAAAATAATGGTCGGATTGGGCAGAGTCAACATGGATTTATGAAAGGGGAACAATGTTTAACAACTTGTTGGAGTTTTTGAGGGTGTAACTAGCAGAATAGATAAGGGGGAACTGGTGGTTGTGGTCTATTTGGATTTTCAGAAAATCTTTGATAAGGTCCCACACAAGAGGTTAGCAAATAAAATTAGAGCACATGGAATTGGGGGAGTTGGTGGGGAGTGGGGGTGGGGTGGGGGTGGGGGGGAGGGTGATGGAAGGTTGGGCTGGGAATAAAAGTTCCAAACTGGGGAAGGGTTAATTTTACTAAGATGAGATGCGATTTGGCCCAAGTGGACTGGGAGCAGCTACTTACAGATAAAACTGTGTCAGGGCAGTGGGAGGCATTCGAGGAGGAAATAGCGAGAGTTCAGGGCAAATATGATCAGGCTATTGGGAAGCTATTATATATACATACACACACACATACAGATGGCAATGACTCGCATATTAAACAATTGACTTGAGCCAAGATGAAGTATATAGATGGCTAGCTTAAAACAACAACCCTTGATTGCAAGGTCAACTAATATCTCACTCAAGAATACATGTTTGCAGAATTTACAATAATTAAAATACTGCTAAGTCAGGTCCTCATGGTTGGAGACTCACCTGCTGAGGCTACAACAGCATTTAAAAAAGCTAAAGGATGGTCAACATCTTAATTCAGACTGATGGCAATGAACAGGGCAGTTTTACAATTATTTTGTCAAGAGCTCAAAGACAAAGGGGGGACCAAGTCCGGAGAACGCTGGATGTCAAGGGACATAAAGATTAGGGTTAAGAAAAAAAGAGAAGCTTATGGCAGATACCGAGGGCTCAATACAGCAGAGTCCCTAGAGGAGTATAAAAAGTGCAGGGGGGAGCTTAAAAAGGAAATTAGGAAAGCTAAGAGGATGCATGAGAACGTATTGGTGGGTAGAATAAAGGAAAACCCAAAGGGTTTTTTTTAATATATAAAGAGCAAGAGAATAACTAGGGGAAGAGTCGGGCCAATTAGGGACCACAGAGGTAATCTGTGTGTGGACCCGGAAGATGTGGGTACAATCTTCAATGGATACTTTGCGTCGGTCTTCATAGTGGAAAAGGACGACACAGGTACAGACATCAGGGTGAAGGACTGTGAAATATTAGAGGAATTAACATAGAGAGAGGAGGTACTAGTGGGTTTAGTGGCCTTAAAAGAGAATAAATTTGCAGTCTCAGATGAGATGTATCCCAGGCTTTTGAGGGAGGCATGGGAAGAGATATCAGGAGCCCTGGCAGTAATTTTCAAATCCTCTCTGGCCACAGGTGAGGTGCCAGAGGACTGGAGGATGCTAACGCTGTCCCATCGTTAAAAAAGGGAGGAAGGGATAGACCAGGAAATTACAGGACAGTCAGTCTAACCTCGGTGGAAGGGAAGTTACTACATAGAATTCTAAGGGACCTAATATATCTGCACTTGGAGATACATGGATTAATCAGGGATAGTCGGCATGGATTTTTTAAGGGAAGGTCGTGTTTGACAAATTTGATCAAATTTTTTGAGGAGGTAACCAGGAGTGTTGATGAGGGTAATGTATTTGATATGGTTTACATGGACTTTAGCAAGACTTTTGATAAGGTCCCTCATGGCAGACTGGTCAAGAAAGTAAAAGCCTGTGGGATCCAAGGCAAAGTGGCACATTGGATCCAAAATTGGCTGAGAGGCAGGAAGCAGAGGGTGATGGTAGAGGGATGTTTCTGTGACTGGAAGTCTGTTTCCAGTGGGTTCCGCAGGGCTTGGTGCTGGGGCTCTTGCTGTTTGTGGTGAACATAAATAATTTGGACTTAAATGTAGGGGGTATGATCAAGAAGTTCGCGGATGACACGAAAATTGGTAGGGTGGTAAATAGTGAGGAGGATAGCCGTAAACTGCTGGAGGATATCAATGGACTGGTCAGGTGGGCAGAGCAGTGGTGAATGGAATTCAACCCAGAAATGTGTGAGGCAATGCACTTCACAGAATCACAGTGCAGAAGAGGCCTTTTGGCCCATCAAGTCTGCACCGACACGTGAGAAACACCTGACCTACCTGCCTAATCCCATTTACCAGCACTTGGCCCATAGTCTTGAATGTTATGACGGGCCAAGTGCTCAACCAGGTACTTTTTAAAGGATGTGAGGCAACCCGCCTCCACCACCCTCCCAGGCAGCGCATTCCAGACCGTCACCACCCTCTGGGTAAAAAAGTTTTTCCTCACATCCCCCTTAAACCTCCTGCCCCTCACCTTGAACTTATGTCCCCTCATGACTGACCCTTCAACTAAGGGGAACAGCTGCTCCCTATTTTTGTAATCTATGCCTCGATTGATAAAGGCAAATGTCCCATATGCCTTTTTCATCACCCCACTAACATGCCCCTCCGCCTTTAGAGATCTATGAACACACATGCCAAGGTCCCTTTGTTCCTCAGAACTTCCTAGTGTCATGCTGTTCATTGAATACTTCCTTGTCAAATTACTCCTTCCAAAGTGTATCACCTCACACTTTTCAGGGTTAAATTCCATCTGCCACTTATCTGCCCACTTGGGGAGGGCTAACAAGGCAAGGGATTAGGCTATGAATGGTAGGACCCTAGAAAGTACTGAAGATCAGAAGGACCTTGGTGTGCATATCCACAGATCCCTGAAGGTAGCAGTGTAGGTAGATAAGGTGGTTAAGAAAGCATATGGGATACTTGCCTTTATTAGCCAAGGCGTAGAGTACAAGAGCAGCAAGGTTATGCTGGAACTGTGTAAAATGCTGGTTAGGCCATAACCAGCCTCGTAACATTTAAGAAGTATTTAGATATTCACTTGTGTTGCCATAGCCTCCAGGGCTATGGCCCAAGTGCTGGGAAATTGGATTAGTGTCATCAGATCTTTGTTGACCAGCACAGACACGATGGGCTGAATGGCCTTCTGTACTGTAGATGTCTAGATGGTGGCACAGTGGTATAAAGTCGGGAGGGAGTTGACCTGGGAGCCCTCAAAAGTGACCCCGGACCCCATGAAGTCTCATGGCATCAGGTCAAACATGGGCAAGGAAACCTCCTGCTGATTACCATGTACCACCCCACCTCAGCTGATGAATCAGTGCTCCTCCATGTTGAACACCACTTGGAGGAAGCACTGAGGGTGGCAAGGGCGCAGAATGTACTCTGGGTGGGGGACTTCAATGACCGAGCTGCCGAGTCCTAAAGGACATACCTGGGTCTGCAGCAGGACATGAGGGAATCAACAAAAATGAAAAGCATAATTGACCTCATCCTCACCAACCTGCCTGTTGCAAATACATCTGTCCATGACAGTATCAGTTGGAGTGAAAAATAAACATTTGCCTAGCAACTGGGGAAGGAAGGTCTACACAGGCTGAACATGTCAGAATTAACATCAGAAGAGCTGAGGGAGAAATATTCATGCAGTGTGTCCAGGAAAATTTTTTCAACCAATTAGTGACAAACCCAACGAGAGGAGATGCAATTCTAGACCTAGTCTTGGGGAATGAAGGAGGGCAAGTGGGTGAAGTGACAGTTGGCGACCATATCGGGGACAGTGATCACAATTCAGTTAGATTTAGCATTACCATGGAAAAGGACAGAGATAAGGCAGGAGTAAAAGTCTTGAACTGGGGGAAGGCAAATTTTGCAGAAATGAGAAGGGACTTGGCTGAGGTGGACTGGACAGCACTGCTGGAGGATAAAACAGTGGAAAACCAGTGGGAAGCACTGAAAAGCAAGATCCTAATTGTACAAAGTAGACATGTCCCCTACAAAGATAAGAGTGGTACTGCCAAATCTAGATCCCCCGGTTGTCTAGAGGAATACAGGGGAAGATCAAACAGAAAAATAAAGCGTACAATAGGCACAAAGAACTAAGCACTGCAGATAGCCTCGACGAATATAGGAAGTGCAGGGATGAAGGAAAAAAGGAAATAAGGAAATCAAAGAGAGGGCATGAAAAAAGATTAACAAGTAAAGTTAAAGATAGCCCAAAGATGTTTTACCAATACATTAATGCTAAAAATTTAGTTAAGGAAAAAGTGGGATCTATCAGAGATGAAGATGGAAACTTATGTATAGACGCAGAGGCTGTGGGAAGGGTTTTGAATGAATATTTTGTCTCTGTGTTTACAAAGGAAAGGGAGGATGTAGATATAGTAGTCCAGGAGGAACACTGCGAGATATTGTACGGGATAGTCATAAAGAGCGAGGAAAAACTCGAAGGGTTGAAATCCTTGAAAGTTGATAAGTCACCAGGGCCAGATGGATTATTTTCGAGGCTGCTGAAGGAAGTCAGGGAGGAGATAGCAGATGCTCTGAGGATGATTTTCCAATCTTCATTAGATACAGGGGAGGTACCGGAGGACTGGAGAAATGCAAACGTAGTTCCATTGTTTAAAAAGGGATCAAAGGAAATGCCAAACAATTATAGGCCAGTTAGTCTTACATCAGTGGTGAGCAAATTAGTAGAATCAATCCTGAGAGATAGGATTAACTGTCATGTGGAAAGGCATGGACTAGTCAGGGATGGTCAGCATGGATTTGTTAAAGGAAGGTCTTGCATCACAAATTTGATTGAATTATTTGGGGAAGTGACAAGAAGGGTTGATGAAGGTAGTGCAGTAGATGTTGTGTCCATGGATTTTAGCAAGGCATTTGACAAGGTCCCACATGGCAGATTGGTCAGGAAAGTAAAAGCCCATGGGATTCAGGGTAATGTGGCAAACTGGATAAAAGGTTGGCTTTGTAACAGGAAACAAAGGGTAATGGTCAATGGATGCCCTTACGAATGGAAAGTTGTCTCAGGTGGTGTTCCACAGAGCTCGGTGTTGGGACCCTTGGTGTTTGTGTTATATATTAATGATTTGGACGTGAGCATGGGGGGCACGATTGGGAAATTTTCAGATGACACAAAGATTGGCCGAGTAGTGGATAGTGTAGAGGATAGCCATAATCTCCAAAACGATATAGATGGGTTGGTAGAGTGGGTGGTAAAGTGGCAGATGGATTTTAACATAGAGAAGTGTGAGGTCATACATTTAGGGAGGTCAAAGAGTTACAGGGATTACACAATAAATGGGAATATACTAAGAGGGGTAGATGAAGTGAGAGATCTTGGGGTACAAGTACACAGGTCCCTGAAGGCAGCAGTTCAGGTAGACAAGGTTGTAAAGAATTCATATGGAATGCTCTCCTTCATTGGCAGAGGTATAGAATATAAAAGTAAGGATATAATGTTGGAATTGTATAAAACGCTGGTGAGGCCACAACTGGAGTATTGTTTGCAGCTCTGGTCACCACATTACAGGAAGGACGTAATAACTCTGGAAAGAGTGCAGAGGAGGTTTACAAGAACGTTGCCAGGGTTAGAAAAGTGTAGCTACGAGGAGAGATTGGATAGGTTGGGGTTATTTTCCTTGGAACAAAGAAGGCTGAGAGGTGACTTGATTGAGGTGTACAAAATTATGAGGGGAATAGATAGAGTGGACAGGATCAAATTGTTTCCCTTGATGGAGAATTCTAGAACCAGGGGACATAGATTCAAGACAAGTAGCAGAAGGTGTAGGAGGGGCACAAGGAAGAGCTTTTTTATGCAGAGGGGAGTGGGTGTCTGGAATTCGCTGCCCAAGTTGGTGGTAGAGGCAGAAACTTTAAACTCTTTTAAAAAGTACCTGAATCTGCACCTTAAGTGCTGTAAGCTGCAGGGCTATGGGCCAGGTGCAGGAAGGTGGGATTAGAAAGGGCACCTGGGTGACATCGGGCCGGCATGGACAAGATGGGCTGAATGGCCTCCTTCTGTGATGTAACTTTTCTATGGTTCTACGGTTCTCTGGACTACATTGGGACCGGTTCAGAATCAGGTTAAACTTCCATATTCATCAACTAGAGTTCATGTCATTTCGACAACAGCCTGCAGAATCCATAGACCACTTCATCAGCAGATGCAGATATTTCAAACACAGCTAGCTGGCAGAATTGTTAAGTTGGTGATCACATCTACTCCCGTGGAAGAATTCCAGAAGGATCTGCTGGAAAAGCCCAAAACGTATATCGTCGAAGAGCCACCCAAGGATGTATATAAGTATGAAGTGATCCTCGCAGTTCGATGAAGCTTACGACCCCTAAACACAATTCCAATTGTTGATGCACTTACTAGAACACCCAAACCAAGCAAGACATGTGGAAGGTGTGGCCGACTGCACGCACCAAGGAAAAGGAAATGCCCAGAGGCCGTTAGTGGTGATCTTTCAGGAATCACTGGAGTCAGGGAGGGTCCCAGAGGACTGGAAAATCGCTAATGTAACCCCCCTGTTTAAGAAGGGAGTGAGGCAAAAGACGGGAAATTACAGGCCGATTAGCCTGACCTCGGTCGTTGGTAAGATTTTAGAGTCCATTATTAGGGATGAGATTTCAGAATACTTGGAAGTGCATGATAAAATCAGGCAAAGTCAGCATGGTTTCATCAAGGGGAGCTCATGCCTGACAAATCTGTTAGAATTCTTTGAGGAGGTAACGAGTAGGTTAGACAAAGGAGAGCCAATGGATGTTATCTACCTGGACTTCCAGAAGGCCTTTGACAAGGTGCCACACAGGAGGCTGCTCAGTAAGATAAGAGCCCATGGTGTTAGAGGCAAGGTACTAGCATGGATAGAAGATTGGCTGTCTGGCAGGAGGCAGAGAGTGGGGATAAGGGGGTCCTTCTCAGGATGGCGGCTGGTGACTTGTGGAGTTCCGCAAGGGTCAGTGTTGGGACCACAACTTTTCACTTTATACATTAATGATCTAGATGAAGGAACTGAGGGCATTCTGGCTGAGTTTGCAGATGATACAAAGATAGGTGGAGGGACAGGTAGTATTGAGGAGGCGGGGAGGCTGCAGAAGGATTTGGACAGGTTAGGAGAATGGGCAAAGAAGTGGCAGATGGAATACAACGTGGAGAAGTGTGAGGTCATGCACTTTGGTAGGAAGAATAGAAGCATAGACTATTTTCTAAATGGGGAGAGAATTCAGAAATCTGGAGTGCAAAGGGACTTGGGAGTCCTAGTCCAGGATTCTCTTAAGGTTAACTTGCAGGTTGAGTCAGTAGTTAGGAAGGCAAATGCAATGTTGGCATTTATTTCGAGGGGACTAGAATATAAAAGCAGGGATGTGCTGCTGAGGCTTTATAAGGCTGTGGTCAGGCCACATTTAGAATATTGTGAGCAATTTTGGGCCCCGTATCTCAGGAAGGATGTGCTGGCCCTGGAGAGGGTCCAGAGGAAGTTCACGAGAATGATCCCAGGAATGAAAGGCTTAACGTATGAAGAACGTTTGAGGACTCTGGGTCTATACTCGATGGAGTTTAGAAGGATGATGGGGGGATCTGATTGAAACTTACAGAATACTGAAAGGCCTGGATAGAGTGGACGTGGGGAAGATGTTTCCATTAGGAGGAAAGACTAGAACTGGAGGGCACAGCCTCAGAGTAAAGGGAAGACCTTTTAGAACAGAGATGAGGAGAAACTTCTTTAGCCAGAGAGTGGTGAATCTACGGAATTCATTGCCACAGAAGGCTGGAGAGGCCAGGTCATTGAGTGTATTTAAGACCGAGATAGATAGGTTCTTGATTGGTAAGGGGCTCAAAGGTTACGGGGAGAAGGCGGGAGAATGGGGTTGAGAAACTTATCAGCCATGATTGAATGGCAGAGCAGACTCAATGGGTCGAATGGCCTAATTTCTGCTCCTATGTCTTATGGTCTCTCCATCAATTCTGCAAGGCATTTGGCAGAAAGGGCCATTGCAGCAGCAGAGCAAAGGCTGATGCAGCTACCGATCCAAACAGACTGTACACAACTTGAAGCAATAAGAATGACCATCTGGTATCCCATCACAAACGTACACATCAGGTGAAAGACAAACTAGAAAATGAAGATGATGTGCATGATGAGATGAAGAGTGGTGAACACTATCCCTTGTCACTGTCAATCTCATGGAATACGTAGATATGTCTGAGGAGTAATAATAACACTAATTCTTCTCCTCATTACTCTAGATCTAATTGCTTGTTTGATTGAATGATTCACTCAGTGAAATCCCTAATTCTCAAATGCAGACAGACCAAGCAATATCTGCACATTGCAATGTTACATCTGAGAGTGACACCATCATGAGCAGAGCTCATGTTTAGCAGAACAGTGTGTACCAATTTACCTACTCTTACCCATTCTACTCTCAGAAACTAGAGAACAACTCTTAAAACTACAAGAGATGTCCAATGTGCATGATAAAAATGCAGTTACAGAATTGCCAAGTTTATAGTTGGGACAACAGTTCACATCCAGGATCCCACAGAAGGTACATGTCAACCAGCCGAGGTGACAAGGATTTGATTGGAATCAAGGTCTTAGGAGGTCATTGCACACAAAGGCACAATGGTGAGGCGTGACTGAGGATAAATCAGATCCATTCCAGCTCTTCATCCACCATACAGTCCGATTGCATCTAGGACAAGATCCCAAATGCAACCAGGAACAACATCCAAGAATGACAATCCCACAGATCACTGTGAGCAATTAAAGGAACCTCCAGACAAGTTTACCATTACCAGATCTGGACATACCAGCAGGTTACCTCTACACTTCAGAGACTCATAGATTCACCAGTTTTACACACTTATGCAATGGTAACTTTTTGTTTCAATTCATTCATGGAATGTGGGCATTGTTGGCTGGGCCAGCATTTATTTCCCATCTCTAGTTGCCCTTGAGAAGGTGGTGGTGAGCTGCCTTCTTGAACCGCTGCAGTCCATGTGGTGTAGGTACACCCACAGTGCTGTTTGGAAGGGAGTTACAGGGTTTTGACCCAGCGACAGTGAAGGAACGGCGATATATTTCCAAGTCAGGATGGTGAGTTACTTGGAGGGGAACTTCAAGGTGGCGGTGTTCCCATCGATCTGCTGCCCTTGTCCTTCTAGATGGGAGCGGTTGTGGGTTTGGAAGGTGCTGTCTCAGGAGTCTTGGTGAATTCTTGCAGTGCATCTTGTAGATGGTACACACTGCTGCCACTGTGCGTCGGTGGTGGTGGTGGGAGTGAATGTTTGTGGATGTGGGTTCAATCAAGCGGGTTGCATTGTCCTGGATGGTGTCAAGCTTCTAGAGTGTTGTGGGAGCTGCACCCATCCAGGCAAATGGGGAGTATTCCATCACAATCCTGAATTGTGCCTTAGATGGTGGACAGGCTTTGGGGAGTCAGGAGATGAGTTACTTATCACACAATTCCTAGCCTCTGACCTGCTCTTGTAGCCACAGTATTTATATGGCTAGTCCAGTTCAGTTTCTGGTCAATGGTAACCCCCAGGATGTTGATAGTGGGTGATTCAGTGATGTTAATGCCATTGAAAGTCAAGGGGCGGTGGTCGGATTCTCTCTTGTTGGAGATGGTCATTGCCTGACACTTGTGTGGTGTGAATGTTACTTACCACATGTCTGCCCAAACCTGGATATTGTCCAGGTCTCAGAGAAGAAATTCCTCCTCATCTCAGTCATAAATGGGCAACCACTTACTCTGAGATTATGCCTTCTGGTCCTAGACTCTCCCACAAGGGGAACAATCTCTCAGCATCTACCCTGTCAAGCCCCCTAAGAATCTTGTATGTTTCAATAAGGTCGCCTCTCATTCTTCTAAACTCCAATGAGTACAGGCCCAACCTATTCAACCTCTACTCATAAGATAATCCCTCCATACCCAGGATCAACCCTAGTGAACCTTCTCTGGACTGCCTCCAATGCCAGTATATGTTTCCTTAGATAAGGGGACCTAAACTGTTCACAGTCTTCTAGGTGTGGTCTAATTAGTGCCATGTACACCTTTAGCAAGATTTCCCTATTTTATACTCCATTCCCTTTGAAATAAAGGCCAACATTCCATTTGCCTTCCCTATTACCTGTTGAACTTGTATGTTAGCTTTTTAGGATTCATGCACAAGGACCCCCAAATCCCTCTGTGCTGCAGCCTTCCGCAGTCTTTCTCCATTTAAATAATATTCAGCTCCTCTATTCTTCCTGCCAAAGTGCATAACCTCACATTTCCCCACATTATATTCCATTTCCCAAGTTTTTGCCCACTGACTGAACCTGTCTATAACCCTATGTAGACTCCTTGTGTCATCCTCACCACTTGCCTTCCCACCCATGTTTGTGTCATCCACAAACTTGGTGATAGTACATGCATTTCCTTCATCCAAGTCATTAATATGTATTGTAAATAATTGAGGCCCCAGCACTGATCCCTGTGGCACTCCACGAGTTTCAGGTTGCCATCCTGAAAGTGCCCCCCTTATCCCAACTCTGTCTTCTATTAGTGAGCCAATACTCTATCCATGCTAATATACTACCCCCAACACCATGGGCTCGTATATTTTTAAGTATTCTTATGTGAGGTACCTTATCGAATGCCTTTTGGAAATCCAAATAGATTACATCTACTGGTTCCCCTTTATCTATCCTGCTCAAAGAATTCTCAAATTTGTTAGGCATGATTTCCATTTCATGAAGCCACGCTGAATCTGCTTGATTATTTTTCCATGTGGCTACTAATTCTATCCCGAATAATTGTTTCGAGAATCTTGCCCATCACTGGAGTTAAACTGACTGGTCTATAATTCACAGAATCAGAATCACAGAATCACAGTGTAGAAGAGGCTTTTCAGCCCATCGAGTCTGCACCGACACGTGAGAAACACCTGACCTACCTACCCAATCCCATTTACCAGCACTTGGCCTATAGCTTTGAATGTTATGACGTGCCAAGTGCTCATCCAGGTACGTTTTAAAGGATATGAGGCAACCCGCCTCCACCACCCTCCCAGGCAGCACATTCCAGACCGTCACCACCCACTGGGTAAAAATGTTTTTCCTCACGTGCCCCCTACACCGCCTGCCCCTCACCTTGAACTTATGCCCCCTCATGACTGACCCTTCAACTAATGGGAACAGCTGCTCCCTATCCACCCTGTCCATGCCCCTCATAATCTTGTATACCTCGATCAGGTCGCCCCTCAGTCTTCTCTGCTCCAACAAAAACAACCCAAGTCTATCCAACCTCTCTTCATAACTTAAATGTTTCATCCCAGGCAACATCCTGGTGAATCTCCTCTGCACCCCCTCCAGTGCAATTACATCCTTCCTATAATGTGGCAAACAGAACTGCACACAGTACTCCCTCCCTCCCATGATCTCTGAAGACGGAGGGGCATGTTAGTGGGGTGGTGAAAAAGGCATATGGGACACTTGCCTTTATCAATCGTGGCATAGATTACAAAAGTAGGGAGGTCATGTTGGAGTTGTATAGAACCTTGGTGAGGCCACAGCTGGAGTACTGTGTGCAGTTCTGGTCGCCACATTATAGGAAGGATGTGATTGCACTGGAGGGGGTGCAGAGGAGATTCACCAGGATGTTGCCTGGGATGAAACATTTAAGTTATGAAGAGAGGTTGGATAGACTTGGGTTGTTTCTGTTGGAGCAGAGAAGACTGAGGGGCCACCTGATCGAGGTGTACAAGATTATGAGAGGCAGAGACAGGGTCAATAGGGAGCAGCTGTTCTCCTTAGCTGAAGGGTCAGTCACGAGGGGACATAAGTTCAAGGTGAGAGGCAGGAGGTTTAGGGGGGGGATGAGGAAAAACGTTTTTACCCAGAGGGTGGTGACAGTCTGGAATGCGCTGCCTGGGAGGGTGGTGGAGGCGGGTTGCCTCACATCCTTTAAAGAGTACCTGGATGAGCACTTGGCACGTCATAACATTCAAGGCTACAGGCCAAGTGCTGGTAAATGGGATTAGGTAGGTAGGTCAGATGTTTCTCATGTGTCGGTGCAGACTCGATGGGCCGAAGTGCCTCTCCTGTACTGTGTGATTTTGTGGTTCTGTGAGATCCCTGTGGTACGCCACTGGACACTGGCTTCCAGTCACTAAAGCATCCTTCTGTCATCACCCTCTGTCTCCTACAACTAAGCCAATCTTGAGTTCACCTTATCAAATTACCCCGTACCCCATGTGCATTTTCCTTCTTTATAAGTCTCCCATGTGGGACCTTGTCAAAGGCTTTGCTGAAAGCCATATAAACTACATCAACTGCACTACCCTCATCTACACACCTGGTCACCTCCTCAAAAAACTCAATTTAATTTGTTAGGCATGACCTTCCTCTGACAAAGCCATGCTGACTATCCCTGATCAAACCTTGCCTCTCCAAGTGGAGATAGATTCTCTCCTTCAGAATTTTCTCCAATAGTTTCCCTACCACTGACGTGAGACTCACTGGCCTGTAGTTCCCTGGCTTATCTCTGCAACCCTTCTTAAGTAGCGGAACCACATTAGCTGTTCTCCAGTCCTCTGGCACCTCCCCCATGGCCAGAGAGGAATTAAAAATTTGGGTCAGAGCCCCTGCGATCTCCTCCCTTGCCTCCCTCAGCAGTCTGGGACACAAATCATCCGGACCTGGAGATTTGTCCACTTTTAAGCCTGCCAACACCTCTAATACCTTCTCACTCCCTATATCAATTTGCTCAAGAACCTCGCAGTCTCTCTCCCCGAGTTCCATACCTTCATCCTCATTCTCTTGGATGAAAACGGATGTGAAGTATTCGTTCAGCACTCTAGCAATGTCCTCTAGCTCCACCCATAGATTGCCCCCTTGGTCCCTTATGGGCCCTACTCTTTCAATCCTCTATCCATGCTAATATACTACCCCAAATACCATGGGCTCATATCTTATGTGCAGTATTTTATTGAAGCCTTTTGGAAATCCAAATATATTACATCTGCTGGTTCCCCGTTATCTATCCTGCTTGTTACTTCCTCAAAGAATCACAGAATCACAGTGCAGAAGAGGCCCTTTGACCCATCGAGTCTGCACCGACACGTGAGAAACACCTGACCTACCTACCTAATCCCATTTACCAGCACTTGGCCCATAGCCTTCAGTGTTATGATGTGCCAAGTGCTCATCCAGGAACTTTTTAAAGGATGTGAGGCAACCCACCTCCACCACCCTCCCAGGCAGTGCATTCCAGACTGTCACCACCTTCTGGGTAAAAACCTCACATCCCCCCGAAACCTCCTGCCCCTCACCTTGAACTTATGCCCCCTTGTGACTGACCTTTCAACTAAGGGGAACAGCTGCTCCCTATCCACCCTGTCCATGCCCCTCATAATCTTGTACACCTCGATCAGGTCACCCCTCAGTCTTCTCTGCTCCAACGAAAACAAACAACTACCCTCATCTACACACCTGGTCACCTCCTCAAAAAATTAAATCAAATTTGTTAGGCATGACCTCCCTCTGACAAAGCCATGCTGACTATCCCTGATCAAACCTTGCCTCTATAAAGGGAGATAGATACTCTCCTTCAGAAATTTCTCCAATAGTTTCCCTACCACTGACATGAGACTCACTGGCCTGTAGTTCCCTGTCTTATCTCTGCAACCCTTCTTAAATAGTGGAACCACATTAGCTGTTCTCCAGTCCTCTGGCACCTCCCCCATGGCCAGAGAGGAATTAAAAATTTGGGTCAGAGCCCCTGCGATCTCCTCCCTTGCCTCCCTCAGCAGTCTGGGACACAAATCTTCCCATTGATATACTTATAGAATATCTTGGGATTTTCCCTACTTTTACCAGCCAGAGCTTTCTCATATCCCCTCTTTGCTCTCCTAATTACTTTCTTAAGCTCCACCCTGCACTTTCTGTACTCCACTAATGCCTCTGCTGATTTGCTTCTCTTGTACCCGCTAAAAGCCTCTCTTTTCCTTCTCATCGTAACCTGAATATCTCTGGTCATCCATGGTTCTCTGGGCTTGTTGCTCCTTCCTATCACCCTAGAGGGAACATGTTGAGTCTGTACCCTCCCCATTTCCTTTTTGAACACACCCCACTGCTCCTCTGTAGATTTCCCCACAAGTAGCTGTTCCCAGTCTACCTTGGCCAGATCCTGCCTTATTTACTAAAATACGCTGTCCCCCAATCCAAAACATTTTTTTGCAACTTGTCTATTTCTTTGTCCATAACAAACTTAAACTGTACCATGTTGTAGTCGCTATCACTAAAATGCTCCCCCACCACCACCTCAGCCACCTGTCCAGCTTCATTCCCCAGAATTAGGTCCAGAAATGTGCCGTCCCTTGTTGGACCCTCTATATATTGAGCTAAAAAGTTCTCCTGTACAGATTTCAAGAAATCTACTCCATCCAAGCCCTTAACACTATGTCTATCCCAATTAATGTTGGGAAAGTTGAAATCACCTAATATAATTACCCTATTGTTATTGTTTTTACACACCTCCGCAAATTGTGCACATATTTGCTCCTCAATTTCCCGCTGACTATCTGGGGGTCTATAATAAACACCTAACAATGTGGCTGTTCCTTTTTTATTCCTAAGCTCTACCCACAAAACTTAATTCGATGCCCCCTCCAAGATATCATCTCTCCTTACTGCAGTAACTGACTCCTTAACTAATAATACAACGCCTCCTCCTCTTTTGCCCCCTCCCCTGTCTCGCCTGAAGATTCTATATCCCGGAATGTTGAGCTGACAATCCTGCCCCTCCCTCAACCACGTCTCTGTGATGGATACTAATTGCTGGACTTAAACTGACAACCTTTTTTGAACAAGGGCGTAATGTTTGCAATTTATAAGACTGAAAGATTATGGCCGGTGCCCCTGAAATTTCTACTCTCAATCCCTTCAGTATCCTTGGAAGCATCTCATCTGGTCCGGTGCCTTGTCAACTTTAAGTACCGACAGTCTATTCAACGCTTCCTCCTCATCAATTTTGAACCCTTCCAGTGTCAGAGTTTCCTCATTTGTCACCAAGTCCTGGGTCGCATCGTCCTGGGTCGCATCTACCTCCTTGGTAAAGATAGATGCAAAGTATTCATTTAATACCTCAGCCATGGTCCCTTCATCCATGTGTAAATTCACTTTTAGGTCCCTAATTGACCCTTTTATTACTTATATGCCTATAGAATACTTTGGGATTCCCCTTTATGTTGGCTGCCAGTCTTTTCTCATAATTACTCATCGCATCTGCTTTTTCACCTCCCCTCTGAACCTTATGTAATCTTCTTGGTTCTCATTTGTACTTTCTACCTGACACCTGTCATAAACACACTTTTTCTTCTTTATCTTAATTTCAATCTCCTTTTTCATCCAGGGAGCTCTGGATTTGTTTGTCCTACCTTTCCCTTTCGATGGAATGTACCTTGACTGTGCCCAAACCAATTCTTTTTTGAAGGTAGCGCATTTGTTTAGCTAGTTTTTCCTGCCAATCTTTTGTTCCACAATTTGAGGGTCCCTCAGTGTACTGCATACAATCAGGCATGTGCTGTACAGTATGGGGGCCCCTCTAGCACAGACTATACAAAATGAGAGACCCTCAGTCTGAGATTGCGCACACTGTGTGTCCCTCGAAAATAGACTGTACGCAGTCTGAGGGTCCCTCAGGCACAGACTGCACACAATGTTCCCTGGACATGCGGCTGAACACTGTGTTTCTGTGTAGCACCCAGTCACAAACCTCCTTTAAACTTTTGAAGTAATATTTCTGTGACACACGGAAATATTCAGATAGCAAACTCACTGGAGGAAAGAACACTTTGCATAAACTCCTCTAGGCTGATTCGTCCATCTTGATCCTTATCAATAAATCGGAAAACATCCACTACACGAGCCTTCTTATCGTTGATCCACTGCATGTAACGCCTCCTCCAGGTGTTGAAATTGAAGTTCTCAAATGCTTGGAGCTGAAATTAGCAGCAAAAAGATGACTTTCTCACTTGCTGGCATCGGGATTTATTTATTATTTCATTATTTCTAGCTTTATACATAAATACAACATAATTGATCAAATAGGAGGAGTAGGCCATTCAGCCCCTCGAGTCTGCTCCACCATTCAACAAGATCATGGCTGATCAGATTGTGGTCTTAACTTCACTGTCCTGTTCACCTCCCCATAACCCTCGACTTCCTTGTAGGTCAAAAATCTGTGTAACTCATCCTTGAATATATTCATTGATCCAGCCTCCATTGCTCTCTGGGGAAGAGAATTCCACAGGCTAATTGTCCTGTGAGAAAAGAAATTCCCCCTCATCTCCACCTTAAATGGCAGCCCCTTTATTTTTAAACTGTGGCCCCTTGTTCTAGACTCTCCAACGAAGGGAAACATCCTCTCAGCCTCCACCTTGTCAAGCCCACTCAGAACCTTACATGTTTCAATAAGATCACCTCTCATTCTTCTAAACTCCAATGAATATAATCCCAACCTGCTCAATCTTTCCTCATAAGACAAGCCCTTCACCCCAGGAATCAGTTTAGTGAACTTTCTCTGAACGTTCTCCAAATCCAGTATCCATTCATAATTAGCTATAGTCCACAAGGGGCAAGAAGCATCTCTCACTCTATTCACTGCGATTCTGCGTGCCACTGTCATCCCTCCCTCTGTCCAGTTTCTGATGTTGTCCAGCCACCCGGTCCTTCTCTGACAAAGCCTGCTCTTTCCTGATATTTCACCTTCTATTGTCGCCAACACTAGACTCCGACCAGTGTCCATACTTTCTCAATTTCTGCTTCTTCACTTCAGCTGAAAGCCCAGGAGATGTTCAGACTTTAATTTTCCTGTGAAGAATTCATTGGTTCTTTGTTCTGTCCAAGTGATTCACCAGAGCCTGATTTCAAAAGCTGTAATTGTCTTCTCATCAGTTTTATTGAGGCTGTAGCACCCATACAGCACCATGCTCAACTCTAGGAGCTTGCAAGTTGCTTTCTTAACTGCAGGCCGATGTTGCAGGCCCTCCATATTTCATTCAGCTGACGAGTTCTGCAGTGGGAGTTACTAGCCCAGTCTTGATTTCAAAGCCGCTGATTCCAAAAATCAAAATTGATCTTTGTCCTCAATAGCTGTAGACTGAACCATCACACTGCTCTCACCATGAATTGTCGTTGGTTATGTCTTGTTGATGCTTAACCTGAACTTCAGAACTGACTTTCTCAACTCTTCAGCATACATGAATAATTCAAATTCAAGTTCAAATGGTCTCCTTAAATAAGGAGACTAAAACAGTACATAGGTGTGGTCTCATTAGTGCCCTGAACAGTTGTAGTAAAACTCCTACTTTGATAGTCCATCCCTCTCCATCTGTCTTCCTAGATTTTTGTGATTTGTGTCCAAGGATACCCAGATGCCTTTATACCACAGCATTCAAAGCTGCAGCGGTTCAAGAAGGCAGCTCACCACCACCTTCCCAAGGGCAATTAGGAATGGGCAATAAATGCAGGCATAACCAGTGCTTCGCACCTCCATAAGACCATAAGACATAGGAGCAGAAATTAGGCCAATCGGCCCATCGAGTCTGCTCCGCCATTCAATCATGGCTGATAAGTTTCTCAACCCCATTCTCCCACCTTCTCCCGTAACCTTTGATCCCCTTACCAATCAAGAACCTATCTATCTCGGTCTTAAATACACTCAATGACCTGGCCTCCACAGCCTTCTGTGGCAATGAATTCCATAGATTCACCACTCTCTGGCTAAAGACTCCCCATGAAAGAGTTAAAAAAAAAACTGCAGTCTCCCTCCATATAAATAATATTCCACTTTGCTTTATTCTTTCATGGGATGTGGGCATCGTTGGCAAGGGACCATTTGCTGCCCAACTCTAATTGCCCTGTAACATGAGTGGCTTGCTGGGCCAATGATTGATGTGGGTCTGGAGTCACGTGTAGGCCAGACCAGGTAAGGACAGCAGATTTCCTTCCCTAAAGGACATCAGTGAACCAGGTGGGTTTTTACAATGATGACGATAGTTGTCATGGTCACCATTACTGAGACCAGCTTTATATTCAAGATTTCTTTTGACAAATTGAATTCAAAATCCACTAGCTGCCATTTGAACCCATATCCCCAGAACATTAGGGGTTGTCCTTTTAGGACCGAGATGAGGAGAAATTTTCTCTCAGAGAGTTGCGCGATTTTGGAACTCTCCGGCCAGAATCTTCAGGTCGGTGAGCGGGGGTGGGGCCTGCTCGCTGAAGCGTAAAATGACGTGCGGTGATGTTGAGCGTGCTCCCAATGTCACCGTGCGCCATTCAGATCTTGAGTTCGGCGGGTGTGCACCGGAGTCGGCTGCTTCCCCGCCAAACTCAAAATAATTAACTGAGCTGCCCGTCTAACCGTAAGGTTGATGAGCAGGTGAAAAGCCCAGGCGGCCTTCACATTCATCATGAAACCTCAGCCACGGGCAGGATGAAGTTTCATGAGGGTTTTTAAACTTGCCTATCAATTTTTTTGAAAATTTTTATTAATATCCCAGCTCATGTGACAATGTCACATGAGGGGACGTCTTCATTTTTTTTTCTTTATTTAAATTTTTACATATCAAATTGATCTTCCTGAGGCAGCTCTGTGCCTCGGAGATTTTTGCGCTCTTTCGCGTGCACGCACCTTAATTGGCCAGACCGTGTAAAATGGCGGCACTCAGCCGATCGCCACCTGCAGCGTTGGCTGTGCGCCCGCCCGCGCCTACTCCCGCCCAAACCCCTCCAGTGAGGAGAAAACTCTCCCCTCTGCCTCAGGAGGTGGTGGAAGTGGGGTCATTGAATATTTTTAAGGCAGAGGTGGAGAGATTCTTGTTAGGCAAGGGAATCAAAGACTATCGGGGGTAGATGGGAATGTGGAAATCGAAACACAAGATGATCAGCCATGATAGTATTGAATGGCGGAGCAGGCTCGAGGGGCCGAATGGTCTACTCCTGTTCCTATTTCTTATGTTCTTATTAGCCTGGTCTCTGGGTTTCTAGTCCAGTGACATTAACACTACACTACCATTTCGTATTTTATTCTCCTTGCAAAAGCTGACAATCTCACATTTTCCCACATTATTCTCCATCTGACACATTTTTTTCCCACTCACTTAACCTATCCACATTCCTTTGCAGATCCTTTGTATCCTCCTGACAACTTATTTTCCTATCTATCTTTATATCATCAGCAAATGTAGCTAAAATACACTCAGTCCCTTTATCCAAGTCGTTATTATACAAGAGGGTTTTGGACTGTCGAGGGCAGCCACTCTCACCTTTCACCATCGTCACAGGAGATTGAGTCTAATGGGTTCAGCCTCACAATGCTGTTTAATGGTGACATGTGACAACAAGGGAAAGAATATTACTGGCACCAGCATTGCCCAAAGGACTGCAAGGAAGAGACATGGGGGGGGTGGTGGGGGGCACAGGTAAGTTGCTTTTTCCTGGCTGGTTTTCAGTGCGGTGCCAGGGAAAGGGCTCCAGTGTGGGTCAGGCTGGGGGGGTGGGTGAGGGGCAAGTCAGCGTAGTCTGAAGGAAGTACAGAAGCACATGCTGGGGAGGGGTGAGGGAAGGTGGGGGGGTGGTGAGGAAGTGAGCATTCTCCCTCAGCTGAGACTGTTCAGCAGCAGCTCCATTGACCTGCTGGGAATCGGGACCTCTGAAACCTTCCTGCCCACTCCAGCAACACAAAAACAGGAAAGTGACACCAAACGCTCCAGAACCTTCCACCCCACCTCGGGGCACAGACTGTAAATTAATGTGCATTTTGGGGGGGGAAGCAGAGCAATTGGCTGACTGGGCTAGTTGTACAATCTCCTTGCTAAATCTGGCCATGGAGCAGTCCCTGGTGGAGATGCTCACAGCCCCTTGCAATGTCATCATCCCGGTTTGGAGCAGTCTCCCCCATGGTTCAAGCTAACAGTGCAGCCTTGCAGTGTGGGTTAGGAGAATGCCTGTGCCTGAGCTGAGAGCACAACATGCAGTCCAGTGGGCAAAGCTGCTGCCAATCGGTCAGGTGGAATGGGGCGGGGGTGGGTGGGGCTTTGAACAGCCAATGAGCACACAGCACACTGGCCATCTAAGTGGTGGCCAACACTCTCCGGTATGTGTGAAGGGGCCTTCAGACTTAACCAAGAGAGGTTCTTAGGGACATATGCTGATGCATGTGTCTCTCTTTGACCCTACAGGAGGAGAACATGAGAATCGTGGAGCCTGGTGATTTAGTGATTTGCCTCATGGCTGACAGGGAGCAGAGAAGAAGAGAGCGGTGGAGGCGCCTGGACCAGCAAAGGGAGGAGCGTCCAGCTCAAGATGAAGGGGCGGCAGAGCCTGCTGCTCACCCAGCTGAAGATCCACAGGGAGCCCTCGCTCGATGGTGCCTCACTAGGCCCAGGGTCTCTCGATGGTGCCTCACTAGGCCCAGGGTCTCTCGATGGTGCCTCACTAGACCCAGGGTCTCTCGATGGTGCCTCACTAGACCCAGGGTCTCTCGATGGTGCCTCACTAGACCCAGGGTCTCTCGATGGTGCCTCACTAGACCCAGGGTCTCTCGATGGTGCCTCACTAGGCCCAGGGTCTCTCGATGGTGCCTCACTAGGCCCAGGGTCTCTCGATGGTGCCTCACTAGGCCCAGGGTCTCTCGATGGTGCCTCACTAGGCCCAGGGTCTCTCGATGGTGCCTCACTAGGCCCAGGGTCTCTCGATGGTGCCTCACTAGGCCCAGGGTCTCTCGATGGTGCCTCACTAGGCCCAGGGTCTCTCGATGGTGCCTCACTAGGCCCAGGGTCTCTCGATGGTGCCTCACTAGGCCCAGGGTCTCTCGATGGTGCCCCACTAGGCCCAGGGTCTCTCGATGGTGCCTCACTAGGCCCAGGGTCTCTCGATGGTGCCTCACTAGGCCCGGGGTCTCTCGATGGTGCCTCACTAGGCCCGGGGTCTCTCGATGGTGCCTCACTAGGCCCGGGGTCTCTCGATGGTGCCTCACTAGGCCCAGGGTCTCTCGATGGTGCCTCACTAGGCCCGGGGTCTCTCGATGGTGCCTCACTAGGCCCAGGGTCTCTCGATGGTGCCTCACTAGGCCCAGGGTCTCTCGATGGTGCCTCACTAGGCCCAGGGTCTCTCGATGGTGCCTCACTAGGCCCAGGGTCTCTCGATGGTGCCTCACTAGGCCCGGGGTCTCTCGATGGTGCCTCACTAGACCCAGGGTCTCTCGATGGTGCCTCACTAGGCCCAGGGTCTCTCGATGGTGCCTCACTAGGCCCAGGGTCTCTCGATGGTGCCTCACTAGGCCCAGGGTCTCTCGATGGTGCCTCACTAGGCCCAGGGTCTCTCGATGGTGCCTCACTAGACCCAGGGTCTCTCGATGGTGCCTCACTAGACCCAGGGTCTCTCGATGGTGCCTCACTAGACCCAGGGTCTCTCGATGGTGCCTCACTAGACCCAGGGTCTCTCGATGGTGCCTCACTAGACCCAGGGTCTCTCGATGGTGCCTCTCATTCCTGCACATTATTGAGAACCAGTGTTGCTGGAGACTGCGCGTGTCTAGGGAAATGCTCGGTCACATATGCCACCTGCTGCCGGATTTGGTGCCAAGGGGACATGGAGGGCACCCACTGCCCGTGGATGTGAAAGTGACCATGACGCTCAGTTTTTACTCCTTCCAGGGCTCCACAGGTGACCTGTGCGGAACCTCACAAGCTCCACACACAAGTGTATCCAGGAGGTCACGGACGCCATTTTGTGAAGGCACAGAACTTTGTGCATTTCACCCGGGATCAGGAAAACCAGGAAGCAAGAGCGCTGGGATTTAACCAGATCTCAGGTTTCCCACAGCTGCTGGGTGCCATCGACTGCACACATGTGGCACTTAGATCTCCATGGCAACAAGTGGTCAACTACGTCAACCGCTAAACGATCAGTTGGTGTGCGGCCAACATAAATGCATCCTACAGGTCTGCGCATGATTCCTGGGGAATGTCCATGACTCCGACATCCTTAGCAGGTCTCAGATCCCTGACATCTTCTCGGGTCCACAGAGGCTGCAGGGTTGGCTCCTTGGGGACAAGGGCTACCCACAGACGCCGTGGTTGATGACGCCAGTGCGGCAGCCTCAGACTGCAGCAGAGCAACGGAATAATGGGGCTCACGCCGAGACCTGGACATTGGTAGGTTAACAATAGGCATTTTGAAAATGAAGTACTGGTGTCTCGACAGGTCTGTTGGAGACTGCAACACGGTCCCTGGAGGGTGTCGCGCATCATCATCGCTTGCTGCACGCCCGACAACCTGGCTGAAGAGGAAAAGCTGCACGTCTCCTCCGATGAGGAGGACTGAGGCCCTCAAAGGCGAAGATGCCAGCGATGAGGCCCTCGCATTGGCCAGACCAGGCAGGCTCACTCAGGGCGCCCTCATCTCAGCAAGATTCCTGGAGGTTGATGATGAGATGCAGTGAGGGCAGTCCTGACATCCTCACCTTACGTCCATGAACATTTGACTCCTTGTGGCTGATGGCAGCATGCATACCCTCAGTGCTCAGGCTCATGTCATGGATGGGTGACTTTCCTCTGGGGAAGGGTGATCAGCCAGAGGTGGTGGTCCACATTGGGACCAATGACTTAGGTAGGAAGGGGGATGTGGTCCTGCAATCAGAATTTAGGGAGCTAGGTAGAAAATTAGCAAGCAGGATCTCTAATGTAGTAATCTCCAGATTATTCCCAGTGCCACGTGCCAGTGAGCACAGAAATAGGAGGATAAGACAGATGAATGTGTGGCTGGAAAGATTTTGCAGGAGGGAGGGCTTTAGATTTCTGGGACACTGGGACTGGCTCTGGGGGAGATGGCACCTGTAGAAGCCGAATGGGTTGCACCTGAACAGAGCTGGGACTGAGTTCCTTGTGGGGCGTTTTGCTTGTGCTGTTGGGAGGGCTTTAAACTAACTCGGCAGGGGTGTGGGAACCAAGAGAAAATATTAGAGAGGAATACCAGGGTGCACAAAATAATGGGAGAGACAGATCGCACTAGTATAGAGAATAGAAACATAGAAACAAGGTGCAGGAGTAGGCCATTCGGCCCTTCGAGGCTGCTCCGTCATTCAATGTGTTCATGACTGATCCTCCATCTCAACACCACATTCCCACTTTCACTCCATTCCCCTTGATGCCCCTAATATCCAAAAAAGCTGGTAAATGGGATTA
This sequence comes from Cetorhinus maximus, assembly GCF_964194155.1. NCBI lineage: Eukaryota > Metazoa > Chordata > Chondrichthyes > Lamniformes > Cetorhinidae > Cetorhinus > Cetorhinus maximus. The sequence continues at coordinate 124,940 of NC_135881.1, forward strand.
GGTAGGTGGGTCAGGTGTCGGTGCAGACCTGATGGGTCAAAGGACCTCTTCTGCACTGTGATTCTTTGATTCGTTGAGGAGGTAACAAGCAGGATAGATAACGGGGAACCAGCAGATGTAATATATTTGGATTTCCAAAAGGCTTCAATAAAATACTGCACATAAGATATGAGCCCATGGTATTTGGGGTAGTATATTAGCATGGATAGAGAATTGGCTAACTAATAGAATACAGAGTTGGGATATGGGGCACATTTTCAGGATGGCAACCTTAACTAGTGGAGTGCAGCTATTGTTATGGACAGCACGTTCAGTGAGGTGGTCACACTGCAGGTAAAGACTGAACAGGCAGAAAGGGGATGGGTGACCACCAGGCAGAGTAGAGGAAGACAGGTAGTACAGGAGTCCCCTGTGGCCGCCCCACTCTCTAACAGATATACTGTTTTGGATACTGTTGGGGGAGACGGCTTCTCAGGGAAAAACAGCAGCAGCCAAGTCCATGGCACCACGGGTGGCTCCGCTATACAAGAGGGGAGGAAGAAGAGTGGCAGGGCTATAGTGATAGGGGATTCAATAGTAAAGGGGACAGACAGGTGTTTCTGCGGCTACAAAAGAAACTCCAGGATGGTATGTTGCCTCCCTGGTGCCAGGGTCAAGGAGGTCTGAGAGAGGCTGCAGGGCATTCTGAAGGGGGAGGGTGAACAGCCAGTGGTTGAGGTACATATCGGTACCAATGGCATAAGTAAAAAATAGGGATGAGGTCCTACAAGCTGAATATAGGGAGTTGGGATGTAAATTATAAAGTAGGACCTCAAAGGTAGTAATCTCAGGATTACAACCGGTGCCACAGGCCAGCGAGAGTAGGAATAACAGGATATATCGGATGAATGCATGGCTGATGAAAGGGGAGGGATTAGGATTCCTGGGACATTGGGACTGGTTCTGGGGAAGGTGGGACCAGTACGAACAGGACCGGTTGCATCTGAGCAGGACCAGGGCCAATGTCCTCATGGGGGGGTGGTTGCTAGTGCTGATGGGGACAGGGTTTAAACTACAACGGCAGGGGGATGGGATCCTGAGCAGGGGGACAGAGGAGGGGAAAACAAGAATAAAAATGAAAGACAGAAAAGTAAGAAGCAAAAGTGAAAGGCAGAAAAAACAAAGGCGAAAAACAAATGGGCCCATAGTGCAAAATAAAGCTGAGATGACTAACAAGGTTAAAAAGACAAGTCTAAAGGCATTGTATCTTAATGTGCAGAGCATTAGCAATAAGGTAGATGAATTAACAACACAAGCAGATATAAACAGTTATGATATAGTTGCAATTACAGAGACATGGCTGCAGGGTGACCAAGGATGGGAACTGAATATCCAGGGGTGTTCAATATTTAGGAAGGACAGACAAATTGGGAAAGGAGGTGGGGTAGCATTGTTAGTAAAAGAAGAAATCAATGCAATAGTGAGGAAGGATATTGGCTCAGAAAATCATGATGTGGAATCTGTTTGGGTGGAGATAAGAAATACCAAGGGGCAGAAAACATTGGTGGTGGTTATCTATAGGCCCCCAAACAGTAATGGAGATGTAAGGGAAGGCATTAAACAGGAAATTAGAGATGCATGCAATAAGGCTACAACTATAATCATGGGTGACTTTAATCTACATATGGATTGGACAAAGCAAACTAGCAATAATACAGTGGCAGAAGATTTCCTGGAGTGTGTACGTGATGGTATTTTGGACCAATACATTGAGGAACCAACTCGAGAGCAGGCTATCCCTGACTGGGTATTGTGCAATGAGAAAGGATTAATTAATAATCTTGCTGTGTGGGGTCACTCAGGGAAGAGCGACCATAAAATGATACAATTGTCCATTAAAATGGAGAATGAAGAGGCTGAATCTGAAACAAGGGTCCTGAATCTAAATAAATGGAACTACAAGGGTATGAGGCGTGAGTTGGAAATAAAAAAAAGCTACTGCGGATGCTGGAAATCCAAAACAAAAACAGAATTACCTGGAAAAACTCAGCAGGTCTGGCAGCATCAGTGGAGAAGAAAAAAGTTGGAAATGATGGATTGGGGAGCCTCACTAGACAGGTTGACAGTGGATAGACAATGGCTAATTTTTAAGGAACGTGTGCATGAATTACAACAATTATTCATTCCTGTCTGGTGCAAAAATAAAACAGGAAAGGTGGCTCAACCATGGATTACAAAAGAAATTAGGAATAGTATTAGATCCAAAGAGGAGACATATAAAATTGCCAGAAAAAGCAGCAAGCCTGAGGATTAGGAGCAGTTTAGAATTCAGCAAAAGTGGACAAAAGAGATTGATCAAGAAGGGGAAAATGGAGTGAGAGAGTACACTTGCAGGGAACATAAAAACTCACTGTAAAATCTTCTATAAATATGTGAAGAGAAAAAGATTAGCAAAGACAAATGTAGGTCCCTTACAGTCGGAAACGGGGGAAATTATAATGGGAAACAAAGAAATGGCAAAAGAATTGAACACATATTTTGGTTCTGTCTTCACAGAAGAGGACACAAATAATTTCCCAGAAATGTTAGGGAACCAAGGGTCTAGTGAGAGGGAGGAATTGAAGAAAATCAGTATTAGAAAAAAAAAATGGTGCTAGAGAAATTAATGGGGTTAAAGGCTGAAAATCCCCAGGACCTGATAATCTACATCCCAGAGTACTAAAGGAAGTGGCCCTGGAAATATTGGTGAACGTTGCGAGTCAGTATGACACTTCTTCAGAGCTCTAGATGCATTGGTGGTCGTCTTCCAAAATTCTATAGACTCTGGAGCAGTTCCTACAGATTGGAGGGTGGCAAATGTAACCCCATTATTTAAAAAAGGAGGGAGAGAAAAAACAGAGAAATACAAACCGGTCAGACTAACATCAGTAATGGGGAAAATGCTAGAGTCTATGATAAAAGACGTGGTAACAGAACACTTGGAAAGCATTAACAGGATTGGACAAAGTCAGAACATAAAAGCAAAAAACTGCGGATGCTGGAAATCCAAAACAAAAATAAAAATACCTGGAAAAACTCAGCAGGTCTGGCAGCATCTGCGGAGAGGGACACAGTTAACGTTTCAAGTCCATATGACTCTTCAACAGAACTAAATAAAAATAGAAAAGAGGTGAAATGTAAGCTGGTTTAAGGAGGGGGGGTGGGGGGGGGGGACAGGTAGAACTGGATAGAGGGCCAGTGATAGGGGGAGTTTGCCAAAAGATGTCACAGACAAAAGGACAAAGAGTTGTTGAAGGTGGTGATATTATCTAAGGAATGTGCTAATTAAGGGTAGAAAGCAGGATGAGCAAGGTACAGATAGCCCTAGTGGGGGTGGGGTGGGGGGAAGGAATCAAAATAGGCTAAAAGGTAGAGATAAAACAATGGATGGAAATACATTTAAAAATAATGGAAATAGGTGGGAAAAGAAAAATCCAGTTTGCGTTGAGCTTCACTGGAACAATGCAGCAGGCCAAGGACGGATATGTGGGCATAAGAGCATGACAGGGAGGTCTGGATCATGCTTGCGGACAGACCGAAGGTGTTCTTCAAAGCGGTCACCCAGTCTGCGTTTGGTCTCTCCAATGTAGAGGAAACCGCATTAGGAGCAGCGAATGCAGTAGACTAAATTGAGGGAAGTGCAAGTCAAATGCTGCTTCACTTGAAAGGAGTGTTATGGGCCCTTGGACGGTGGGGAGAGGGGAAGTAAAGGGGCAGGTGTTGCACCTTCTGCGGTTACATGGTAAGGTGCCGTGGGAGGGGGTTGAGGTGTAGGGGGTGATGGAGGAGTGGACCAGGGTGTCCCGGAGGGAACAATGCCTGAGGAATGCCGCCGGTGGGGTGAAGGGAAGATGTGTTTGGTGGTGGCATCATGCTGGAGTTGGTGGAAATGGTGGAGGATGATCCTTTGAATGCGGAGGCTGGTGGGGTGATAAGTGAGGACAAGGGGGACCCTATCATGTTTCTGGGAGGGAGAGGAAGATGTGAGGGCGGATGCGCGGGAGATGGGCCGGATACGGTTGAGGGCCCTGTCAACCACCATGGGTGGAAAACCTTGGTTAAGGAAGAAGGAAGACATGTCAGAGGAACTGTTTTTGAAAGTGGCATCATCAGAACAGATGCGACGGAGGCGAAGGAACTGAGAGAATGGGATGGAGTCCTTACAGGAAGCGGGGTGTGAGGAGCTGTAGTCGAGGTAGCTGTGGGAGTCGGTAATTTAAGCCAACTTTAACAGAGGGTGGGAATAAATGGGTCTTTTTCGGGATGGCAGGCGGTGACTAGTGGTGTACCGCAGGGATCAGTGCTTGGGCCCCAGCTGTTCATAATATTTATAAATGACTTGGATAAGGAAACCAAATGCAATATTTTCAAAGGCAGAATTTTTCAGTTGGTGTGCAGTGGTGGGCCCGACATACCGACATGTAAAATGACGCTTGATGACATCGAGCGACTTCATCGCGCTGAATTGCAATGTTCCATTCAGCGGGCACGCACCGGAGTCGGCCACCAATATGTAAACGGCCGATTAAGGCCATTCAGAAATTAATTGAAGTGCTTGATAACGCTGCCCATCCAACTTTGAGGTTGGTGGGCAGGTGAAAAGTAAAGGGGCCTTCGCGTTTTCTAGTAAAGCTCATCTACAAGTGGGATGAGATTTACTGAAACTTTTATTAAATACATTTTTTAAAATTCATAAATATAAAAACCATGTCCCATCTCATGTGGCACAGTCACAAGAGGGGACGTGTTTAAATAAATTTATAAAGATTTCATTTAATAATTTTAATGCCGATTCAATCTCCATGAGGCAGCTCCGTGCCCCAAATCAACCTCCTCCCCCCTACCCACACAGGTAGCGTTGAGCGATACCGGCCGTGTATTACGCTGGGCAGGCCTTAATTGGCCCGCCTGCGTAGAATGGCGGCGCGGAGCCAATTGCGGGTGGTAATCGGCTCTGTGCCCACTTCCACCCACTCCCACCCACCATGTGAAAAATTCTGCCCCAAGTTTGCTGTCGACACAAAACTGGACGGGGTTGTGAGTTGTGAGGAGGATGCAAGGAGGCTTCAGGGCGATTTAGACAAGTTATATGTGTGGGCAAAGACATGGCAGATGCAGTATAACGTGGATAAATGTGAAGTTATACACTTCGGTGTGAAAAACAGAAAGGCAGAGTATTATTTAAATGGTGATATATTGGGAAATGTGGGTGTACAAAGGGATCTGGGTGTCCTTGTACACCAGTCAATGAAAGTAAATAGGCAGGTGCAGCAAGCAGTTAGGGAGGCAAATGGTATGTTGGCCTTCATTGCAAGAGGCTTTGAGCTCAGAAGTAGGGATGTCTTACTGCAGTTATACAGGGCCTTGGTGAGACCACACCTGGAGTATTGTGTGCAGTTTTGGTCTCCCTACCTAAGAAAGGATATACTTGCCATAGAGGGAGTGCAGTGAAGGTTCACTAGGCTGATACCGGGGATGGCAGGATTGTTGTATGAGGAGAGATTGGTTCGACTGGGCCTGTATTCACTGGAGTTTAGAAGAATGAGAGGGGATCTGATTGAAATGTATAAAATTCTAACAGGTCTAGACAGACTGGATGCAGAGAGGATGTTTCCTCTGGTTGGAGAGTCTAGAACCAGGGGCCACAGTCTCAGGATATGGGGTGGGCCATTTAGGACTGAGATGAGGAAAAATTTCTTCACTCAGAGGGTGGTCAACCTGTGGAATTCTCTACCACAGAGGCTGTGGAGCCGGGTCACTGAGTATATTCAAGAAAGAAATTGATAGTTTTTTGGATATTAGGGGCATCAAGGGGTGTTAGGGGGAAATAAAGGGATACAGTAATTATTAGGGGGAATATAGGGGTACAGTAAGAACTTATTGAAAGGGAATGAATTACTTAAAATCTCCAAGCACATTGGCAGTTAAAGGTTACCAGATGAACCTTGCACAACCTTAAGGGCCTGCAAACAACAGAAAGGCCTTGGAGCCGGACTGTAGTCAGAGGACGGCAATAACAACTAAGATTAAGTGTGCTTTTCAACAGATAGGGGAAGAACAGATGGTAAGGTCTCTGCCTGGATGAAAACAAATAGGGATGAACTTGTTACCAGAGATGTCTTGTAATGTAAACCTATATGTTAGAACCATAGAGCACTACAGCACAGAAAAACAGGCCATTCGGCCCTTCTAGTCTGTGCCGAAATATTATTCCGCTAGTCCCATTGACCTGCACCTAGTCCATAACCCTCCAGACCTCTCCCATCCATGTATCTATCCAATTTATTCTTAAAACTTAAGAGTGAGCCCGCATTTACCACGTCAGATGGTAGCTCGTTCCACACTCTCACCACTCTCTGAGTGAAGAAGTTCCCCCTAATGTTCCCCCTAAACCTTTCCCCTTTCACCCTAAAACCATGTCCTCTCGTGTTTATCTCTCCTAATCTAAGTGGAAAGAGCCTACTCGCATTTACTCTGTCTATACCCCTCACAATTTTGTAAACTTCTATCAAATCTCCCCTCATTCTTCTACGCTCCAAGGAATAAAGTCCTAACCTGTTTAATCTTTCCCTGTAACCCAACTCCTGAAGACCCAGCAACATCCTAGTAAATCTCCTCTGCACTCTCTCAATCTTACTGATATCCTTCCTGTAGTTAGGCGACCAGAACTGCACACAATACTCCAAAGTTGGCCTCACCAATGTCTTATACAACCTCACCATAACATCCCAACTCCTATACTCAATACTTTGATTTATGAAGGTCAGTATGCCAAAAGCTTTCTTTACAACCCTGTCTACCTGTGACGCCACTTTCAGGGAATTATGTATCTGAGCTCCCAGATCCCTTCGTTCCTCTGCACTCCTCAATGCCCTACCATTTACTGTGTATGTCCTACCTTGGTTTGTCCTTCCAAAATGTAACACCTCACACTTTTCTGCATTAAATTCCATCTACCATTTTCTGGCCCATTTTTCCAGTTGGTCCAGATCCCTCTGCAAGCTTTGAAAGCCTTCCTCGCTGTCCACAACACCTCCAATCTTAGTGTCAACAGCAAACTTGCTGATCCAGTTTACCACATTATCATCCAGATCATTGATATAGACAACAAACAACAATGGTCCCAGCACAGATCCCTGAGGCACACCACTAGTCACAGACCTCCAGTCTGAGAAGCAATCATCCACTACCACTCTCTGTCTTCTCCCACACAGCCAATTTCAAATCCAGTTTACAACCTCTCCATGGATACCAAGTGTCTGAACCTTCTGAACTAACCTCTCATGTGGGACCTTGTTGACGAGATCGGAATCTGGAAACTGTTCTTGTACGTGACCAATAATGTATAAATATGGTGAATACTTGTAGTTTAGCAGAGTACTGTCTCAAGCTGTATTGAGATGGTGCCCTCTTTGCAATTGCTCGAATAAACGATTGTAACCTGTACCTGAGTCTCCTGTGGTCCGTTCATCAAAAACACCACAACAAGGGGTATGGAGAGAAAGTGGGAGTTTGGCGTTGAGATAGAGTATCAGCCATGATCATAATGAATGGTGGAGCAAGCTTGAAGGGCCGAATTGCCTACTCCTGTTCCTAGTTTCTATGATTTCTGTGAGTGCCACAGGGATCAGTGCTGGGGCCACAATTATACACAATGTATGTTAATGATTTGGATGAGGGAAGTGAATGTACTATCATCAAGTTTGCAAATCACACAAACACAGGTGGGAAGGCAAATGGTGAGGATGACACAAGGAGTCTACAGAGGGATATGTACAGGTTAAGTGAATGGGTAAGAACTTGGCAGATGGAATATAATGTGGAAAAATGTGAGGTTATGCACTGACAGGAAGAATAGAGGAGCTGAATATTACTTAAATGGAGAAAGACTGTAGAAAGCTGCAGCACAGAGAGATTTGGGGGTCCTTGTTCATGAATCCCAAAAAGCGAGTGTACAAATTCAGCTGTCTCAATTTCTGGTGATAGACTGTCCACCAATATCCATTACAAGCCTACCGATTCCCACAGCTACCTCGACTACAGCTCCTCACACCCAGCTTCCTGTAAGGACTCCATCCCATTCTCTCAGTTCCTTCGCCTCCATCGCATCTGTTCAGATGATGCTACCTTCAAAAACAGTTCCTCTCACATGTCCTCCTTCTTCCTTAACCGAGGTTTTCCACCCACCGTCGTTGACAGGGCCCTCAACCGTGTCCGGCCCATATCCCGCGCATCCGCCCTCACGCCTTCTCCTCCCTCCCAGAAACATGATAGGGTCCCCCTTGTCCTCACTTATCACCTCACCAGCCTCCGCATTCAAAGGATCATCCTCCACCATTTCCGCCAACTCCAGTATGATGCCACCACCAAACACATCTTCCCTTCACCCCCCGCCGGCGGCATTCCGTAGGGATTGTTCCCTCCGTGACACCCTGGTCCACTCCTCCATCACCCCCTACACCTCAACCCCCTCCCACGGCACCTTCCCATGCAACCGCAGAAGGTGCAACACCTGCCCCTTTATTTCCCCTCTCACCACCGTCCAAGGGTCCAAACACTCCTTTCAAGTGAAGCAGCATTTCACTTGCACTTCCCTCAATTTAATGTACTGCATTCGCTGCTCCCAATGCAGTTTCCTCTACATTGGAGAGACCAAACGCAGACTGGGTGACCGCTTTGCGGAACACCTTCGGTCTGTCCGCAAGCATGACCCAGGCCTCCCTGTCGCTTGCCATTTCAACACTCCACCCTGCTCTCTTGCCCACATGTCTGTCCTTGGCTTGCCGCATTGTTCCAGTGAAGCTCAACGCAAACTGGAGGAACAGCACCTCATCTTCCGACTAGGCACTTTACAGCCTTCGGACTTAACATCGAGTTCAACAACTTCAAACCATGAACTCTCTGCTCCATCCCCACCCCCTTTCTGATCCTCCTCCTTTTTTCTTATTTATTTTCATTTTTATTTTATTTATTTATTTCTTTTCCCACTTATTTTCATTATTATTATTTAAACATATTTCCATTTTTATTCATTGTTTTATCCCCAGCTTTTAGCCTTTGATCTTTTTTCCCACCACCATCCTCTCCCCCCACCCCACCCCCCACTAGGGCCATCCGTCACTTCCCAGGGCGCTTACCCTGGTCCGGCCATTATCATATTCCACTTTCCACTCAATATCACCGTTAGTGCCTCCTTTAGCCAGTATCACCATTATTAACACCCCTTTGACCTTTTGTCCATGACATCTTTGTCAATCTCTCCTTTGCCTCCACCTATCACTGACCTTCTATCCAGCTTCACCTGCTCCACCTCCCTTAAACAGTATAAATTTCACCACATTGTAATTCCCTTTAGCTCTGAAGAAGTTATATGGACTCTCCACAGATGCTGTCAGACCTGCTGAGTTTTTCCAGCATTTTCTGTTTTTGTTTCAGATTTCCAGCATCCGCAGTATTTTGCCTTTAACTAGGTTAGGCCTCATCTGGAGAACTGCGTCCAGTTCTGGGCGCCATACCTGAGGAAGGATGTGAAGGCATTAGAGAGAATACAGAGGAGATTCACAAGAATGATTCCCGGAATAAAGAACTGTAGTTATGAGGATAAATTGGAGAGGTTGGGACTGTTTTTCTTGGAGAAGAGAAGGCTGAGAGGAGACTTGGAGGTATTCAAGGTCCTGAGCAGTATGGACAGGGTAAATAATGAGAAACGGTTCCCACTAGAGGACATCAAGAACTCGAGGGAACAGATTCAAAATAATGAGCAAAAGGAGTAGAAGTGATCGGAGGAATTTTTTTTTTTACCCAGAGGGTGGTTGGAGTCTGGAACAAACTTCCTGAGAGGGTGGTGGAGGCAGGTTCGATCGAGGTATTCAAAAGGGAATTGGATTGTTACCTGAAAATAGAGAATGTGCAAAGTTACGGGGATAAGGCAGGGGAGTGGGACTAGGTGGAATGCTCTTTCAGAGAGCCAGTGCAGACTCGATGGGCCGAATGGCTTCCTTCAGCCCTGTAAAGATTCTGTGATTCAAACAAGCACCATCGAGGTACGAGCACCACTAACATCTCCTGGGAGTGAGAAGCCGGACCATCACTTTGGTCTGAAGGTTACATGCTGCACAGGGAAGAGGCCCTGGACTGAGACACTGCCTTTATCTTGTGTAGGAACCAAGGTTTCACATCTGGCATGCCGGTGCTATCACCTCAGCCTGAAGACGGACGGACTCCTCCATCGTGCCTTGCAATCTGAGGAGTGCAGTGGACATCCCTTCCTGATGTTCCCGAGCTTGCCTTTGCAGCTCCAGCAACTGTGACATGACCGAGTCCAGAGACTCATCATCTGACTCGGACTCAGCAACGTTCTGACCTCCAGCAGCTCCTCCGAGTGCCGGGGACCCGAGGGGACCTGGGAAGTCCCAGCCTCCGCCTGCTGTGGATCAGACAGTGCGATGTGCTCACCAGATTGTGACCCCGAGGCTAATCTAAAGCTAGACCCCACCGAGGTGTGTGTCTCTGCGCTGGTGGAGGGTGTGGGTGAGGCTGTGATGGGCCTTCAATTATGGTTTCATCAGATTCTTCCCCCAAGGTGTCTTTAGGGCTTGAGTCAAGGACGTGGCTCGTGGACCCTCAGTTGTTTCCCAGATGTGCCTGTGAAACCAAGGGGAGATAATTAATGCACGGCAGTGGCCTGTGAAAGAGGACACATCACTCACAGCCTGGGTGTCTGATGAATGTTGCACTGCTGGATCCTCACTTGGTAGAGCAGCGCCGACCTTACCGTCAGCACAGGACCGGTCCTGGTCATCGCCGGCCAGCTGGATGGCTCTGTTTTCAAAGTCTGTGAGGACCCTGATTTCAGGCATTCCTCCACCGGTCTGCGACCTCTCTCTTTTGTTGTGTGTCAGCTTGTCCTGCGTGAATAGAGATGGAGAGAGTAAGCAGGATGCCTGCCAGGCAGATCAGAAGGATGCCAGATGAGCATATGTGCTGAGTGGAACCATGGTCAGGATGAGGAGGCAGTCTCCAGAGGAGATGAGGTCAGATGGAGACATGAGGGTTTGTGAGAGAGAGTGAGTGGTGATGTCCCTTGAACTGGCAGTGAGTAGGATCCCTGTGGGTGTGTACTGGGTTTGAGAGTTGAGAGTAATGAGAAGAGTGACTTACCCTGATGGAACAGAGGAGATAATTCATCCTCTTGTGGCACTGAGTGACTGCCCTCTTTCGCAGGGCGTTGGCACTGACCATCGCTGCCACCGCCTCCCAGGCTGGATTGGTGACCTCGCTTGCTGGTCTTCACCCAGGACGGAGGTCCAGGATTTCACGCCAGGGCCTCCACAGTGTCCAGTAGGCACCTAAGGGAGGCGTCGCTAAATTGGGGGCATCATGTTTCCACCCTTTGGCAGCCATGACTTTGCAGCAGCTTCCGAGAGGCTGGGTCTGTGCAGGGACGCACTTTAAACATGGCGCCCGGATTACCGAAGGCCTGAGGTGATGGTGGGGCAGGTAAATCAGGGGCCGCCCCACCGGCGATCCGGCATGTTTCCCGTGAATGCATTATTAACGCGTCGAGAATGGGATGATACAGCATGAAAACCCGCCCAACTTTTTTCCTGCTTGTTACTGCACTTTGTGCAGATCTGAGATAATCCTGTCCTTCGTCTGTTCGGGTGTGGAGTTATGAAAGTGAGGTTTTATAAGATAATGTTTTGGACTGTTTCTTCAATTCAAGGCAAAGGGGAGTAGTGAAGAGGCTTATATGATCTCAGAATCACAGAATGATTAGAGTGCAGAAGGAGACCATTCGGCCCATCATGTCTGGACCAGCTCTGAATGAGCAATTCACCTGCTGCCATTCCCCCATAACCCCACACATTCTTCTTTACCAGGTAGTAAAGCCAGCTACCAACTCAATACCGCCCTGCCCGACACTGAAGCATTGCACTCCAGATCTTAATCACCCACTGTGTGAAGATGTTTTTCCTCATGTCTCCATCGCTTCTTTTGCCAATTAGCTTAAATCTGAGCCCTCCAGTTTTCGATCCTTCCGCCAATGGAAACAGTTTCTGCTTATCTACTCTGTCCAGACCCCCCATGATTGTGGATCTCGCTATCAAGTCTCCTCCCAGTCTTCTCTTCTCCATGGAAAACAATCCCAACTTCTTCAATCTGTCTACTTAACTGAAGCTCCTCAACATTGCACTTTTCTACACTCTAATGCCTTTACATCATTCCTAAAGTATAGCACCCAGAAATGGATGCAATACTGCAGTCTACTCTCAATCATCAGTAAAGTAATGGAAGGGGTCATCAACTGTGCTATCAAGTAGCAAGTGCTTAGCAATAACCTGCTCTCTGATGCCCAGTTTGGGTTCTGCTCATCTCCTGACCTCATTACAGCCTTGGTTCAAACATGGGCAAAAGAGCTGAACTCCTGAGGTGAGGTGAGAGAGACTGCCCTTGACATCAAGGCAGCATTTGACCGAGTGTGGCATCAAGGAGCCCGAGCAAAACTGGAGTCAATGGAAATCAGGGGGGAAACTCTCCGCTGGTTGGAGTCATACCTAGCACAAAGGAATATGGTTGTGGTTGTTGGAGGTCAGTCATCTCAGCTCCAGGACATCACTGCAGGAGTACCTCAGGGTAGTGTCCTCGGCCCAACCACCTTCAGCTGCTTCATCAATGACCTTCCTTCCATCATAAGGTCAGAAGTGGGGATGTTCGCTGATGATTGCACAATGTTCAGCACCATTCGTGACTCCTCACATACTGAAGCAGTCCATGTCCAAATGCAGCAAGACCTGGACAATATCCAGGCTTGGGCTGACAAGTGGCAAGTAACATTCACGCCACACAAGTGCCAGGCAATGACCATCTCCAACAAGAGAGAATCTAACCATTGCCCCTTGATGTTCAATGGCATTACCATCACTGAATCCCCCACTATCAACATCCTGGGGGTTACCATTGACCAGAAACTGAACTGGACTAAATACTATGACTACAAGAGCATGTCAGAGGCTAGGAATCATGCGACGAGTAACTCACCTCCTGACTCCCCAAAGCCTGTCCACCATCTACAAGGCACAAGTCAGGAGTGTGATAGAATACTCTCCACTTGCCTGGATGGGTACAGCACCCATAACACTCAAGAAGCTGGACACCGTCCAGGACAAAGCAGCCTGCTTGATTGGTTCCCATACACAAACATTCACTCCCTCCACCACCAACGCACAGTAGCAGCAGTGTGTACCATCTACAAGATGCACTGCAGGAATTCACCAAGGCTCCTTCGACAGCACCTTCCAAACCCATAACCACTACCACCTAGAAGGACAAGGGCAGCAGAGAGATGGGAACACCACCACCTGGAAGCTCCCCTCCAAGTCACTCACCATCCTGACTTGGAAATATATCACCGTTCCTTCACTGTCAATGGGTCAAAATCCTGGATCTCCCTCCCTAACAGCACTGTGGGTGTACCTACACCACATGGACTGCAGCGGTTCAAGAAGGCAGCTCACCACCACCTTCTCAAGGGCAATTAGGGATGGGCAAAAAATGCTGGCCCAGCCAGCGAAGCCCACATCCTGTGAATGAATAAAAAAAAAACTTGTAAATCGACCCCAGCTCATGGAGACAAAATACTGCAGCTGGGGTGGTTGGTATAGAGGAGAAGGTGCTTGTCCTCTGAGAGCTACCAGGCAGAATGTGGGATGGAGGATGGTCTCAGTGAAGAAATGCCTCCCATGGCACTCTAAAGGCTCTGGAAGATTTGCCTTGATGAAACAGGGAGAAGAAATCCCAGAATGGGCATTACTGCTTAAAGTCATTTCATACATTCTCAGGTAACTGAGGGAGAGGGCCATTGAAAAATGCCACTCAGTGAAATGGAGAGATGTGAACCCGTTGGAAGTGACTGTGGACTGTTTCCTATAAAGACTGTAATCCTGTGGAGGGTGTATTCTAAAGTATATATATAAGAATATTTCTTGCCTACTAGGTAACGTTTAGTCAATATGGAGAAAGAAACTGAGTTAACATTGAGTCTGCTTCAAGCTCTGAAGAAGAGTCATATGGACTTGAAACGTTAACTGTTTCTCTCTCCACAGATGTCAGACCAACTGAGATTTCCAGCATTTTATATTTTTATTTCGTATTTCCAGTGTCCACAGTATTTTCCTTTCATCTTAATGTTTAGTAAATGTTACTTTCAGTTTCTTTGTTACAGCAAAATTATTAAAACTTGAAATCTTGTTGTGCAATTCATTTAATTTCATCACTAGGAATTCAAATCAATTATCAGTCTCTATTGGGATCATAGCAATAAATAGATTGTAAATAGTTGAGGCCCAGCACTGATCCCTGTGACACCCCATTCATTACAGTTTGCAAAACAGAAAATGAGCCAATTATCCTCACTCTGTTTCCCGTTCGTTAGCCAATTCACTATTCATGCTAATATATTAACCCCAACATCATGAGCTATTAAATTTTATAGTAATCTTTCATGTGGAACCTTACCAAATGCCTTTTGAAAATCCAATTATACTACATCTGCTGGTTCTCCTTTATTTATCCTGCTAGTTAACATCCTCAACATACAAGCATGCAGATTAGGAGTAGGATTGGGCCACTCGGCCCCTCGAGCCTGCTACCATTCAATAAGATCATGGCTGATCTGATCGTAACCTCATTCTTACCTACCCCCGATAACCTTCCACCCCCTTGTTAACCAAGAATCTATCTCGCTCTGTCTTAAAAATATTCAAAGACTCTGCTTCCACCGCCTTTTGAGGAAGAGATTTCCAAAGACTCACAACCCTCAGAGAAAAAAATTTCTCATCTGTTATAAATGAGCGACCCCTTATTTTTCAACAGTGATCCCAAGTTCTAGATTCTCCCACAAAAGGAAACATCCTCTCCACATCCACCCTCTCAAGACCCCTCAGGATCTTAAAAGTTTCAATCAAGATGCCTCTTACACTTCTAAATTCCAGTGGATACAAGCCTAACCTGTCCAATCTTTCTTCATAAAAGAACCCACCCATTCCAGGTATTAGTCTGGTAAACCTTCTCTGAACTGCCTCCAATGCATTTACATCAAAAAACTCACCATTAAATTTTCCAAACATGATTTCCCTTTTGCAAAACCATGTTGACTCTGATCATACTATGATTTTTCTAAGTGCATTGTTAAGAGTTCCAATCCACTGGGACTGTTTTAGAATCTAGGGAATTTGGAACAATCATAAGCAGCTGATCCACTATTTCTGCAGAATCCTCTTTTGGAAGCCTATTACATACGCCATCAGGCCCTGGAGATTTGCAGATCCTAGGCCTTAAACGTTTCTCCAATACTTTTTCTCTGTCAATATTAATTTCGTTAAGTTCCTCACTCTTATTAGCCCCTAGGTTACCCTTTATTTTTGGTATGTACTTTAAGTCTTTTACCGTGAAAACATACAAAATATTTGCTCAATGCCTCAGCCATTTCCTCATTCCCCATGATCATTTCTCCTGTCTCTAAGGGACCAATGTTAAATTTGTTCACTGTCCTTTTTATATTTGTAAAAGCCCTTAAAATCTGTATTTCTATTCCTGGTTAGTTTACTCTAATATTCTATCTTTTCCTTTTATCAACATCTTGGTGGCCCTTTGCTGGTTTCTAAAACACTCCCAAACCTCAGACTTATTCGTATTCTTTGCAATATTATAAATCTCTCTTTTTAATCTAATACTATCCTGAACTTCCTTAGTGAGCCACAGATGGGACTTTCTTGCTGAGATTTTGTTTTTTTAATGCAAAATATTTTGTTGAACATTTTGTTTCTTTAAATGTTTCCCACTGTTTATTCACCACCTTATCTTTTAGTCTATTTACATATCAACTGTTATCGACTCTTCCCTCATATTAGCTTTGTTTAAGTTTAAGATTCATGTTGGGGATTGGAGTATGTCACTTTCAAACATAAAATGAAATTCAATTGTATTATGATCACCTTTTCTCAGTGATCTTTAATTATGAGTTTGTTTATTAACCCTGGCTCATTGAATGTTACTTGGTCTAAAATGAATTTATCATTAGATTATTCAACGATGTAACATTCAAGTAATCTGTCACAAAAGCATTCTACAAACTCATCTTCAACACCACATTTGCCAGTTAGATTTGCCAGGTGTATTTGAAGATTCAGGGTCCCCCACAATTCTTACATTGCCTTTGTTACAAGATTTAATCATTTCTTGCTTAATGCTCTGTCAATAGTGTCACTGCTGTTTTACACTGGCACCAATGAAGCAATGAAGCAGGATTCACCACAAGGGTTACAGAAATGCCTGTCCGTCCCCCTAACTATGGGATTTCCTATAACGACTGCATTTCTACTCTTTGCTGTTCCGTCCTGTACAGTGATGTGCCCATTGATATCACAGTCTGAATTTCAGTCCTTCAGGGTAATGTTACTCCCAGAATCTCCAATGCTAGCTATTGTTTTGAGAGTTGCACACATCCTGTTGACTCCTTCACTTCCTGCCTCTTTCTACTCTTCCTGATGGCCACCCACCTACTATCCTGACCTCTCACTGTCTGTGGGGTGATCACCTGCTGGAACGTACCATGAGGGAACACATATCTTTCCTGATGCTCCACAGTCACTCCAGCTACCCCTCAAGCGTGGAAATCCCAAACAGCTGGAGACACTTCCTACACACGTGATCTCCCAGGATACGTGAAGTGGCCTGAAATTTTCACATGGATTGGGAATTTCAGCAACGGGTCTCAATGCCCATCCACAATTTCAAAAAATCACTCCCTCTTTTAGAATCAGGCAATAGTTATAAGTTCACTTAATGTTCTACTTACTCCCATTAAATTTGTTAATTTTCCAGCTCCAAACTAGGAATGAATTCAGAGAAAGAGACAAACGCCAACCAATTACTTACCTGCTTTCCTGTGACATCACAGTTTGATCTTTTTCTCTTATTTTTGAATGTGATTGGCTGTCTCTGAAACCCTCCCTCCTCCCTCCTCCAGCCAATCGTGCTCAGCTCTTGCTGTTGGTCTCAGACTTGCTCTGCCACCACTCTATCCCTCACAGGTCTCACTCAGCTCTCACTCTCACTGCTGGTGAATCACAGGCATCAAAGGATGTGGGGCAAAGGTGGGTATAAGGAGTTAGGTCACAGAGCAGCCAAAATCTTCTTAAATGTGGATGTGGTGTATGTGATGTGTCCGTGTACGTCAGTAATGTGAAGGTATGAGTTCCCTATCTTGGTCTGGCTGCAATACAGACTGTTCTCACCTCACGAAGCATCTGGAGTCTGTTCTGCAGCCGGCTCTCTCTGTCCAACGCCTGGTTCCATACCCGTCTCCATTTTCCCAGGATGTGGGTGACCTGGGGAGTTAGGTCATCTGAGTCATCAGCTCGTAGAGGGAGATGGGGCTGAGACCTCACAGAGCTACTCTTCCCTGGAATAAAACAGAATAAAACATCAAGGATAGGCCAGGAATACTCCCTCAGTGTGCCCGCAACCCCCTCAGCCCCCGCACCCCACCCCCACCCCCCCACACCCCAACTCCCCAACCCCCGCACACCAACCCTCCCACCCCCACCCCCCCACCCCCTTCGTCCCTGCACCCCACCCCCACCCCCCCACCCCCAGCCCCAAACCTCCCCACCTCCACCCCCCAAACCCCCCAGCCCCTGCACCCCGAGCCCCCATCTCCAGTCCCCCCCACTTACCAACCCCCCCCCCCACTTCCCAGCCCCCGTACCCCAGCGTGTATTTGCATTTTTTGAATAGAGCATTCAAGGATTGGGGTGAAAACGACTTCTTTCTAGCAGTTACCAAACAATATATTTATATTACTAATAAAATTGGTACTATGAAAGGGGTTTCATTTTTAAAAGGTAAAGTTCAAAGAGGCTGGTGAGACAATGAGAATTTGAATTCAATCAGTGGTGGTCGGTATAACTTCAGTAGTTTTTGGATGTGCAGAGCAGAGGCAATTTGAGATCAAAAGGAAGCTGTAAGCATCCAACTGTCTCCACAGTGAAAAGAACCTCATTTTGAATTCATAAGGAGAAAATGCTTTGCCTGGTGTTTGGTTAAGTCTGTGGGTTGCTGTTGCCTTAATGGAGATTAGTTTGGGTATTTGTTAAAAGTTATGATAGTAGTAATTTGTAGCCATGTCATATATTTTTAACCTGTGTAAATTAATAAAATGTTTCAATTAGTTTAATGCAAAACCTTGAGAACTGGTGGTCTGATTCCTGAATTTAGAGTCGCATCTCAAACATAACACTTAAAATTATAGGTTATGACAATTGTTTAAAGTTTCTCTCTGGGATTTTTAAATAACTCCACTTTACCAACTGCATCAGTTATAACAAAGGGACAGAGAGTTTAACATTAACATCAGCGAATAAGGTGGAACATGGAATAGAAGTAAAAGAAATGAAATTAAATGTTCTTTTTCTGAATACACGAAAACAGAATGGCAAAGGAGGAGGGGTAGCCCTGATAGTAAAGGATAACATTAGGACATTAGTGAGAAAGGTTCTGGCCACTAAAGATCATGAAGTAGAATCAGTATAGGTAGAAATTCGGAATAGCAAGAGTCAGAAAACACTGGCGGGAGTAGTTTATAAGCCTCCTAACAGCAGTTATACCTTCAGATATAGCATTGAACAAGAAATTATCAGAGCCTCTTCATATCGACTGGAACAATCAAATTGGCAAGAGTCTGTAGAATGTTTCCATGAAAGTTTCTTGGAGCAATAAATTGTGGAACTGACTATGTATAAAGCTATCTTTGATCTAGTATTGTGTAATGAAGTAGCGTTAATTAGTAATGTCAGAGTAAAAGATACATTGGGAAATAGTGATCATAATACTGTTGAATTCCATGTTAAGTTTGAAAGTGGCATATGCCAATTACAAACAGGAATCTTAAACTTAATCAAAGCCAATTACATAGATATGAGGGGAGAACTGGCTAAGGTTAATTGGGTAAATAGGCTAAAAGTTATGAAGGTAGATGAACAGTGGGAAACATTTAAAGAAACAACTCAAGGCCCATCTGTTGCTCACTCAGGAAGTTAAGGATTGTATTAGATTAAAAGAAGATTCTTACAATGTTGCAAACAGTAGTGAATCTGAGGATTAGGAGCGTTTTAGAAACCAGCAAAAGAGCACCAAAAGCAAACGAACATACAAATTAGGAGCAGGAGTAGACCATTTGTCTCTTCGAGCCTGCTCTGCCATTCAATAAGATCAAGGCTGATCTGAATCAACCTCAACTTAACATTCCTGCCTACCCCCAGTAACCTTTCACCCCCTTGTTTATCAAGAATTTATCTACCTCTGCCTTAAAGATATTCAAGGATTCTGCCTTTTGAGAAAGAGAATTCCAAAGTCTCACAACCCTCAGAAAAAAATGTCCTCATTTCTATCCTGAATAGACAACCCCTTATTTTGAAACAGTGACCCCGAGTTCTATATTTTCCCTTTTATCAACTTTTATCCAAAGCGTAAGAATCAATAGCCAGGAATAATAAAAAAAAACAGATTGTAAGAGCTTTTATAAGTGAAAAAAAAGAGAGTAGCTAGAACATAAGAAACAGGAACAGGAGTAGACCATTCTGCCCCTCGAGCCTGCTCCGCCATTCAATAAGATCATGGCTGATCTGTTTGTGGTTCGATTTCCACATTCCCATCTACCCCCGATAACCTTTGATTCCCTTTCCTAACAAGGATCTATCTACCTCTGCCTTAAAAATATTCAATGACCCCACTTCCACAGCCTTCTGAGGCAGAGAGTTCCAAATTCACACAACCCTCAGAGAAAAAATTCTGCTCATCTCTGTCCTAAAAGGGTGACCCCTAATTTTAAAACAGTGCCCCTTAGTTCTGGACTCACCCACAAGAGGAAACATCCTTTCTACGTCCACCTTGTCAAGGTCGTTCAGGATCTTGTATACTTCAATCAAATCACCCCTCACTCTTCTAAACTCCAGTGGAAACAAGCCCAGTCTGTCCAACCTTTCCTCATAAAACAGCCCACTCATTCCAGGTATCAGTCTAGGGGAGGTGGTGGTGTCATGGTATTGTTGCTGAACAGTGATCCAGAGACCCAGGGTGAAGCTCTGGGGCTCTGGGTTTGAATCCCCCCACGGCAGATGGTGGGATTTGAATTTGATAAGAATCTGGAATTAAAAGTCCAATGATGGCTATAAAATTTGTTGTAAAAAACCCATCTGGTTCCCTAATGCCTTTAGGGAAGGAAATCTGCTGTCCTTACCTGGTCTGGCCTACATGTGACTCCAGACCCACAGCAATGTGGTTGACTCTTAAAATGCCCTCTGAACAAGGGCAGTTAGGGATGGGCAATAAATGTTAGCCTAGCCAGCGATGCCCACATCCCATGAATGAATGAAAAAAAAGGTGAACCGCCTCCAACGCATTTACATCCTTCCTTAATGAGGAGATGAAAACTGCACACGGTATTTGAGGTGCGGTCTAGCTTCTGTATAACTGAAGCATAACATCCTTACTTTTATGTTCAATCTCTCTCATAACAAAGGATAGCATTCCATTAGCCTTCTTAATTACTTGCTGTACCTGCATACTAACTTTTTGTGACTCATGTACTGGAACACCTAGATCCCTCTGCAGCTCGGAATTATGTAGCCGTTCTCCATTTAAGTAATACTTTGCTTTTTCATTCTTCCTGCCAAAGTGAACAACTTCACATTTTCCCACATTAAATTCCATTTGCCAGATCTTTGTCCCTCACTCAACCCATCTATATCCATCTGCAACCTCCTCTCGTCCTCTTTGCAACATACTTTCCTACCTATCTTTGTGTCATCTGCAAATGTAGCTACTATGTCTTCACTCCCCTTATCTAAGTCATTGATGTAAATTGTAAAAAGTTGAGGCCCCAGCACAGTCCCCTGTGGGACTCCACTCGTCACATCATGCCAATCAGAAAAAGACGCATTTATGCATACTCTCTGCTTCCTGCCAGCCAGCCAATCTTCTATCCAGCTATTCTATTCTAGCTAGTATGTTACCCCCTGCACCATGAGCTTTTATTTTCCATAATAACCTTTGATGTGGTACCTTATCAAA
Source organism: Cetorhinus maximus (assembly GCF_964194155.1). Classification (NCBI taxonomy): domain Eukaryota; kingdom Metazoa; phylum Chordata; class Chondrichthyes; order Lamniformes; family Cetorhinidae; genus Cetorhinus; species Cetorhinus maximus. The sequence continues at coordinate 146,090 of NC_135881.1, forward strand.
TGCCTTCTGGAAATCCAAGTACAGTCCGTCTACGGGCTCCCCTTTATCCACTGCGAATGTTACTCTTTCTAAAAGTCCAATAAATTGGTTAAGCATAATTTTCCTTTCACAAAACCATGCTGTTTTCCTATTGCCTTGACCTTTTCTAAGTGCCCAGCTATACCCTCCTTAATGATCAATTCTAATAACTTCCCCATGACAGACATCAAGCTAACTGGCCTATAGTTTCCTGTTTTCTGCCTTTCTCCCTTCTTGAATAGAGAGGTTATATTTGCTACTTTCCAGTCTGATGGAACTTTTCCAGAATCTAGTGAATTTTGGAAAATTAACAGCAGCGCATTGACTACCTCATTAATCACCTCTTTTAAGACACTAGGATGTCGGCCATCGGTACCCAGAGACTTGTCAGCCGGCAGCTCCATCAGTTTGCTCAGTACCGCTTCCCTAGTGATTGTAATTTCACCAAGTTCCCCTCTCCCCTCCACCTCCTGATTTGTAGCTATTACTGGAATGTTTTTGTATCCTCTGTAGTGAAGACAGAAGCAAAATATTTGTTCATTTCTTCTGCCATTTCCTTATTATCTACTATTAACTCCCCACTGTCACTCTCCAGACAGCACTCACTTTACTTACTCTTTTCCTTTTTAAATACCTGTAGAAACTCTTGCTACCTGTTTTTACATTTCTAGCTAGCTAAAATAAACATTGGCCCCTTTAGAAGAAAGACAGGAGAAATTATCATGAGGAATGAGGAAATGGCAGAGGCATTGAACAAATATTTCACATGTCTTCAAAGTAGAAGAAATTGATGGTAACCTTGGGGCTAAAAAGAGTGAGAAAATTAAGGAAATTAATATCAGCAGAGAAAGAGTATTGGCAAAAATTAGCAGACTAAAAATCCCTGGGGCCTGATGGTCTACACCCTAGGGATCTAGAAGAGATAGCTAACACATCCACTATTCCTGTAGCTATGATTTTCGAAAATTCCTTAGATTCATCAATGGCCCCATTAGATCAGAAGTTGGCAAATGTTACACCACTTTTCAAGAAAGGAGGGTCAGAGAGAAAACATGGAACTACAGGCTAGTTAGCCTAACATTAGTTGTTGGGAAAATGCTGGAACCTATTATTACAGAGGACTTAACAATGTACTTAGAAAAGCATATTATGATTAGAAGTTAACATGGTATTACCTAAGCAAAATCCTGTTTGACAAATTTATTATAGTTTTTGAGGATGTAACAAGTAGGGTAGATAAAGGGGATCCAGTAGATACTGTATACCTGGATATCCAATTGTGTAAGGTACTACAGAAAAGGTTAATAGGCCAGATAAAGGTTGATCATATATCATCAATTGTGATAAAAGCCCATCTGGTTCAGTAATATCCTTTAGGGAAGGAAATCTGCCGTCCTTACCCAGTCTGGCCCACGCGTGACTCCAGACCCACAGCAATGTGGTTGATTCCTTAATGCCCTCTGAAATGGAGTGCAATTGATGTAGTTTATATGGATTTCAGCAAAGCCTTTGACAAGGTCCCACATGGGAGACTTATAAAGAGGGCAAATGCACATGGGATACAGGATAATTTGATAAGGTGGATTCAAGATTGGCTTTGTTGTAGGAGACAGAGGGTAATGACAGAAGGCTGCTTTAGTGACCGGAAGCCAGTGTCCAGTGGCGTACCACAGGGATATGTGCTGGGTCCCGTATTATTTGTCATTTATATAAACGACATAGATGACTATATGGAGGGTAGGATTAGTAAGTTTGCGGATGACACAAAGATTGGCTGGGTGGTTAACAGTGAGGTTGAGTGTCTTGCGCTACAGGAAGCTATAGACGGGATGGTCAAATGGGCAGATAAGTGGCAGATGGAATTTAACCCTGAAAAGTGTGATGTTTGGAAGGAGTAATTTGACAAGGAAGTATTCAATGAACGGCATGACACTAGGAAGTTCTGAGGAACAAAGGGACATTGGCGTGTGTGTCCATAGATCTCTGGAGGCAGAGGGGCATGTTAGTGGGGTGGTGAAAAAGGCATATGGGGCACTTGCCTTTATCAATCGAAGTATAGATTACAAAAGTAGGGAGGTCATGTTGGAGTTGTATAGAACCTTAGTGAGGCCACAGCTGGAGTACTGTGTGCCGTTCTGGTCGCCACATTATAAGAAGGATGTGATTGCACTGGAGGGGGTGCAGAGGAGATTCACCAGGATGTTGCCTGGGATGAAACATTTAAGTTATGAAGAGAGGTTGGATAGACTTGGGTTGTTTTCGTTGGAGCCAGAGAAGACTGAGAGGCGACCTGATCGAGGTGTACAAGATTATGAGGGGCATGGACAGAGTGGATAGGGAGCAGCTGTTCCCCTTAGTTGAAGGGTCAGTCACAAGGGGGCATAAGTTCGAGGTGAGGGGCAGGAGGTTTAGGGGGATGTGAGGAAAAACTTTTTTACCCAGAGGGTGGTGACGGTCTGGAATGCGCTGCCTGGGAGGGTGGTGGAGGCGGGTTGCCTCATATCCTTAAAAGGTACCTGGATGAGCACTTGGCACGTCATAACATTCAAGGCTATGGGCCAAGTGCTGGTAAATGGGATTAGGTAGATAGGTCAGGTGTTTCTCACATGTTGGTGCAGACTCGATGGGCCGAAGGGCCTCTTCTGCACAGTGAGATTCTGTGAAATGGCCTAGCAAACCATTTAGCTCAAGGACCATTATGGGATGAGCAACAGAAGCTGGCTTGTCAGTGATGCCCACATCCCATCAAAGAATAAACATAAAAAAATGGACTTGGGATAAAATATTAACATTGATAGAGGACTGGTTATTGGGTAGAAAACAGAGTGGGCAGAAACGGGGCATTTTCAAGTTGGCAGGTGATGAATAGTGGAGTACTGTGAGGATCAGTGCTGGAGCCTCAGCTATTTACAATCTTTATTCATGAATTAGATGAAGAGGCAGGGAATATTGTATCCAAGTTTGCTGATGATACCAAGTTGGGTGGGAAGGTAAGCTGTGGGGAGGACACCGAGAGGCTGCAAAGAGACATAGACAGGTTAGGTGAATGGGCAACAAGATGGCAGATGGAATATAATATGGAGAAGTGTGAAGTTATTCATTTTGGTCATAAGAATAGAAAAGCAGAATATTTTTAATACATGTCGAGCTTGTAAGTGTAATATTCAAAGAATCACGAGTGTGCTTGCACAAGGAATGCAGAAAGTTAGCATTCGGGTGCAGCAAGCAATTAGGAAGGCCTTTATTGCAAGAGGATTGGAGTGCAGGAATAAAGAAGTTTTGCTACAGTTGTACAGGGTTTTGGTGAGACCACATCTGGAATGCTGTGTGCAGTTTTGGTCTCCACATTTAAGAAAGGATAAACTTGAATTGGAGGTGATCCAGTGAAGGTTCACTAGATTGTTCGGTGGCATGACGCGGTTAGGAACATATGAAATAGAAGGAGAGGCAGTGACTTGGCCCTTCAAGCCTGCTTCGCTATCCAATAAGATCATGGCTGATCTGATTGTAACCTCACACCTACCCTGGTGACCCTTGATCTCTTTATTTATCAAAAATCTATTCACCTCTGCCTTAAAATATTCAAAGAATCTATTTCCACTTCTTTTTGAGGGAAGGATTTCCAAAGACTCACGGCCCTTTGAAAGAAAAAAATTCTCCTCATCTGTCTTAAATGTGCAACCCCTTATTTTTAAAAAGTGACCCCTAAATCCGGTGGCGTAAGGTTCACTTTTTTGGGAGAGGCAATGGCGTAGTGGTATTGTCACTGGTCTAGTAATGCAGAGACCCAGGGTAATGCTCTGGGGACCCGGGTTTGAATCCCACCACGGCAGACGGAGAAATGTGAATTCAATAAAAACATGGAATTAAGAGTCTGATGATGACCATGAAACCATTGTCGATTGTTGTAAAAACCCATCTGGTTCACTAATGCCCTTTAGGGAAGGAAATCTGCCGTCCTTACCTGGTCTGGCCTACATGTGACTCCAGACCCACAGCAATGTGGTTGACTCTGAAATGGCCGAGCAAGTTGTTACAAAGTCACAAAAAAGGAATGAAACCGGACGGACCACCCGGCATCAACCTAGGCAGCGGAAACAACAAAGGCAATCTCAGACCTGTCGACCCTGCAAAGTCCTCCTTACAAACATCTGGGGGCTAGTGCCAAAATTGGGAGAGCTGTCTCACAGACTAGTCAAGCAACAGCCTGACATAGTCATCCTCACGGAATCATACCTTACAAATAATGTCCCAGACTCCACCATCATCATCCCTGGGTATGTCCTGTCCCACCGGCAGGATAGACCCAGCAGAGGTGGCAGCACAGTGGTATACAGTCAGGAGGGAGTTTCCCTGGGAGTCCTCAACATTGACTCCGGACCCCATGAAGTCTCATGGCATCAGGTCAAACGTGGACAATCCTGCTGATTACCATGTACCGCCCTCCCTCAGCTGATGAATAAATGCTCCTCCCTATTGAACATCACTTGGAGGAAGCACTGAGGGTAGCAAGGACGCAGAATGCACTCTGAGTGAGGGACTTCAATGTCCATCACCAAGAGTGGCTCGGTAGCACCACTACTGACCGAGCTGGCTGAGTCCTAAAGGACATAGCTGCTAGACTGGGTCTGCGGCAGGTGGTGAGGGAACCAAGGAGAAGGAAAAACATATTTGACCTCATCCTCACCAACCTGCCTCCCGCAGATGCACCTGTCCCTGACAGTATCGGTAGGAGTGACCACCACACAGTCGTGGAGATGAAGTCCCGCCTTCACATTGAAAATACCCTCCATTGTGTTGTGTAGAACTTCTACTGTGATAAATGGGATAGATTTCAAACAGATCTAAAAACTCAAGACTGGGCACCCATGAGGTGCTGTGTGCCAACAGCAGCAGCAAAATTATACTGGAACACAATCTGTAACCTCATGGCCCGGCATATCCCCCACTCTACCATTACCATCAAGCCTGGGGATCAACCCTGGTTTAATGAAGAGTGCAGGAGGGCATGCCAGGAGCAGCACCAGGCATACCTAAAAATGAGGTGGGAACCTGGTTAAGCTATAACACAGGACTATCTGCGTGCCAAACAGCATAAGCAGCAAGTGATAGACAGAGCTAAGTGATCCCACAAACAGCTAATCAGATCTAAGCTCTGTAGTCCTGCCACATCCAGTTGTGAATGGTGCCGGACAATTAAACAACTCACTGGAGGAGGGGGCTCCACAAATATCCCCATCCTCAATGATGGAGGAGCCCAGCACATCAGTGCAAAAGATAAGGCTGAAGCATTTGCAACAATTTTCAGCTAGAAGTGCTGAGTGGATGATCAATCCCAGCCTCCTCTGGAGGTCCCCAGCATCACAGATGCCAGTCTTCAGCCAATTTGATTCACTCCATGTGATATCAAGAAATAGCTGTAGGCACAGGATACTGCAAAGGCTATGGGCCCTGACAATATTCCAGCTATAGTACTGAAGACTTGTGCTCCAGAACTGGCCACGCCCCTAGCCAAGCTGTTCCAGTGCAGCTACAACACGGGCATCTACCCGGCTATGTGGAAAATTGCCCAGGTATGTCCTGGACACGAAAAGCAGGACAAATCCAACCCAGTCAATTATCGCCCCATCAGTCTACTCTCGATCATTAGTAAAGTGATGGAACAGGTCATCAACAGTCTTACATAGAAACTAGGAGCAGGAGTAGGCCATTCTGCCCTTCAAGCCTGCTCCACCATTCATTATGATCATGGCTGATCATCCAACTCAATAGCCTGCTCCCGCTTTCTCCCCACACCCTTTCATCCCTTTGGCTCCAAGAGCTATATCTAACTCTTTCTTGAAAACATACAATGTTTCGGCCTCAACTACTTTCTGTGGTAGCGAATTCCACAGGCTCACCACTCTCTGGGTGAAGAAATTCCTCCTCATCTCAGTCCTAAATGGTCTACCCCATATCCTCAGACTGTGACCCCTGGTTCTGGATTCCCCCACCATCGGGAACATCCTTCCTGCATTTACCCTGTCTAGTCCTGTTAGAATTTTATAGGTTTCTATGAGATCCCTCCTCATTCTTCTGAACTCCAGCGAAGATAATCCTAATCGACTCAATCTCTCCTCATATGTCAGTCCCGCCATCCCAGAAATCAGTCGGGTGAACCTTCGCTGCACTCCCTCTATAGCAAGAACATCCTTCCTCAGATAAGGAGACCAAAACTGCACACAATATTCCAGGTGTGGTCTCACCAAGGCCCTGTACAAATGCAGCAAGACATCCCTGTTCCTGTACTCGAATCCTCTGGCTATGAAGGCCAACATACCATTTGCCTTCTTTACCACCTGCTGTACCTGCACGCTTACCTTCAGCGACTGGTGTACAAGGACACCCAGGTCTCGTTGCACATTCCCCTCTCTCAATTTATAGCCATTCAGATAATAATCTGCCTTCCTGTTTTTGCTACCAAAGTGGACAACCTCACATTATACTGCATCTGCCATGCATTTGTCCACTCACTCAGCTTGTCCAAATCACACTGAAGCATCTCTGCATCCTCTTCACAGCTCACCCTCCCACCCAGCTTTGTGTCATTGGAAAATTTGGAAATATTACATTTAGTTCCCTCATCTCAATCATTAATATTTATTGTGGAAAACTGTGATCCCAACACCAATCCCTATGGTACCCAACTAGTCACTGCCTGCCATTCGGAAAAAGACCTGTTTATTCCTACTCTTTGTTTCCTGTCTGCCAACCAGTTTTCTATCCATCTCAATACACTACCCCCAATCCTATGCGCTTTAATTTTACACACCGATCTCTTATGTGGGACTTTGTCAAAAGCCTTCTGAAAGTCCAAATAAACCACATCCACTGGCTCCGTCTCATCAACTCTACTAGTTACATCCTCGAAAAATTCCAGTAGCTTTCATAAATCCATGCAGACCCTGTCCGATTCTCCCACTGTTTTCCACGTGCTCAGCTGTTAAATCTTTTATAATGGACTCTAGAATTTTCCCCACTACCGACGTCAGGCTAATTGGTCTATAATTCCCTGTTTTCTCTCTACCTCCCTTTTTAAATAGTGGGGTTACATTAGCTACACTCCAATCTGTAGCTGTTCCAGAGTCTATAGAATCACGGAAGATGACCACCAATGCATCCACTATTTCTGGGGCCACTTCCTTAAGTACTCTGGGATGTAGATTATCAGGCCCTGGGGATTTATCGGCCTTCAATCCCATCAATTTCAAGCAACACCATTTCCCTACTAATATTGATTTCTTTCAGTTCTTCCTTCTCACTAAACCTTGTGTTCCCCAACATTTCTGGTATGTTATTAGTGTCCTCCTTTGTGAAGACAGAACCAAAGTGTGTATTTAGTTGGTCAGCCATTTCTTTGTTCCCCATTATAAATTCCCCTGTTTCTGACTGTAAGGGACCTACATTAGTCATCACTATTCTTTCTCTCTTCACATACCAATAGAAACTTTTAGAGTTAGTTTTTATGTTCCCCGCAAGCTTACTCTCGTACTTTATTTTCCCTTTCTTAATCAATCCCTTGGTCCTCTTTTGCTGAATTCTAAACTGCTTCCAATCCTCAGGTCTATTGTTTTTTCTAGACAATTTTTATGCCTCTTCCTCGGATCTAATACTATCTCTAATTTCCCTTGTAAGCCATGGTTTGGCCACCTTTCCTGTTTTATTTTTGCGCCAGACAGGAATAAACAATTGTTGCAGTTCACCCATGCGCTCTTTGAATGTTTGCCATTGCCTATCCACCGTCATCCCTTTAAGTAACGTTTCCCAATCCATCATAGCCAACTTGCGCCTCACACCATCGTAATTTCCTATTAAGATTCAGGACCCAAGTCTGAGAATCAACTACAACACATTCCATCTTGATGAAGAATTCTATCATATTATGGTCGCTCCTCCCCAAGGGGCCTCGCACAACTAGATTGCCAATTATTCCTTTCTCATTACACAATACCCAGTCGAGGATGGTCTGTTCTCTAGTTGGTTCCTCAACGTATTGGTCCAGAAAACCATCCCGTATACACTCCAGGAATTCCTCCTCTACGATATTGTTACTAATTTGATTTGCCCATCATTGTTATCAAGCAGCAATGGCTTAGCAATAACGTGCTCACCGATAAAAACAAAAACAGAATTACCTGGAAAAACTCAGCAGGTCTGGCAGCATCGGTGGAGAGGAAAAGAATCGACGTTTCGAGTCCACATGACCCTTCAACAGAACTTGCTCACCGATGCCCAGTTTAGGTTCCGCCAGGGCCACTCAGCTCCTGACCTCATTACAGCCTTGTTTCAAACATGGACAAAAGAGCTCAACTCCCGAGGTGAAGTGAGAGTGACTGCCCTTGACATCAAGGCAGCATTTGACCGAGTGTGGCATCAAGGAGCCCGAGCAAAACTGGAGTCAACGGGAATCAGGGAGAAAACTCTCTGCTGCTTGGAGTCATACCTAGCACAAAGGAATATGGTTGTGGTTGTTGGAGGTCAGTCATCTCAGCTCCAGGACATCAGTGCAGGAGTTCCTCAGGATAGTGTCCTCAGTCCAACCATCTTCAGCTCCTTCATCAATGACCTTCCTTTGATCTCAAGGTCAAAAGTGGGGATGTTCACTGATGATTGCACAATGTTCCGCACCATTTGCGACTCCTCAGATACTGAAGCAGTCCATGTCCAAATGCAGCAAGACCTGGACAATATCCAGGCTTGGGCTGAGAAGTGGCAAGTAACATTCGGACCGCACAAGTGTCAGGCAATGACCACCTCCAACAAGAGAGAATCTAACCATGGCATTACTATCACTGAATCCCTCACTATCAACATCCTGGGGCTTACCATTGACCAGAAACTGAACTGGACTAGCCATCTGAATACTGTGGCTACAAGAGCAGGTCAGAGGCTAGGAATCCTGCAATCAGTAACTCACCTCCTGACTCCCCAAAGCCTGTCCATCATTTACAAGTCACAAGTCAAGAGTATGATGGAATACTCCCCACTTGCCTGGATGAGTGCAGCGCCCACAACACTCAAAAAGCTTGACACGGTCAAGGACAAAGCAGCCCATTTGATTGGCACCACATCCACAAACATTCACTCCCTCCACCACCAACGCACAGTAGCAGCAGTGTGTGCCATCTATAAGATGCACTGCAGAAATTCACCAGGGCTCCTTAGACAGCACCTTCCAAACCCACGACCACCTAGAAGTACAAGGACAGCAGATAGATGGGAACACCACCACCTGGAAGTTCCCCTCCAAGTCACTCACCATCCTGACTTGGAAATATATTGCTGTTCCTTCACTGTCACTGGGTCAAAATCCTGGAACTCCCTCCCTAACAGCACTGTGGGTGTACCTACACTACATGGACTGCAGCGGTTCAAGGAGGCAGCTCACCACCACAACCACCACCACCACCTTCTCAAGGGCAACTCGGGATGTTACTCACAATGAGAGGTTGTGGTGGAAGAATTAATCCAGGCTGATCTTTTTGTTTCAAACTGGTTTATTTTCAAAACAACTCCTCAATGCCACTGACTTCTAAGTAGCTTTCACATAAAGTGTTCCAGCTGTATCTTTTTATTCTGTTTAGATGGGATAATCAATGCATATCACCCGTTTAACTAGCAATTGTCTTTAACAAGGTGATTGCCAGGCAGGGTGATTATTTATACATTGACAAGGGGTGGGTAATAATCACTTGCTGAGGCCCACATCCGTGAATGAATTTTTAAAAATGTCTGCCAAGGGGTATGTTACAGACATTCCTCTATGGGGTTCTCCTATGATGAAAGGCTGAGTAAATTGGGGGTATATTTTCTGGAGTTGGGAAGAATGAAAGGTGATGTTATTGAAATATACTAAATTCTGAAGGGGTTTGTTAGGGTGGACACTGAGAGATTGTTTCCACTGGTCGGGGAATCTAAAACACGGGGGCTCAGTCTCAGGATAAGGGGCCGATCATTTAGGACTGAGATGAGGAGAAATTACTTCACTCAAAGGGTTGTGAATCTTTGGAATTTTCTACCCCAGAGGGTTGTGGATGCTCCATTGTTGAACACATTTAAGGCTGGGATAGACAGATTTTTGGTCTCTCAGGGAATTAAGGGATATGGGGAGTGGGCGGGAAAATGGAGTTGAAGCCCATGATTGTGTTGAACGGCAGAGAAGACTTGAGGGGCCGAATGGTCTACTCCTGCTCCAATTTCCTGTCATAGAATTACAGATTCACAGAAATGATACAGGACAGAAGGAGGCCATTCAACCCATCATGTCTGCATCAGCTCTCAAAATGAACAATTCACCCAGCGCCATTGCCCCACCTTCACTCCATAACCCGGCACATTCTTCCTTTTCAGATAACACTCTAATTCCGTTTTGAATGTGTCAATTGACCCTGCCCCCACCAAACTCTCAGACAGTGCATTCCAGATCCTAACCACTTGATTGACCCTGTCTTTACCACACTCTCAGACAGTGCATTCCAGGCCCTTAAAACTCGATTGACCCTGTCTTTACCATACCCTCAGACAGTGCATTCCAGATCCTAACCACTCGATTGACCCTGTCTCCACCACACTCTCAGACAGTGTGTTCCAGACCCTAACCACTCGATTGACCCTGTCTCCACCACACTCTCAGACAGTGTGTTCCAGACCCTAACCACTCGATTGACCCTGTCTCCACCACGCTCTCAGGCAGTGCATTCCAGACCCTAACCACTTGATTGACCCCGTCTCCTCCACACTCTCAGGCAGTGCATTCCAGACCCTAACCACTCGATTGACCCTGCTGACCAACTAAATACATACTTTGGTTCTGTCTTCACAAAATTTTTCGAGGATGTAACTAGTAGAGTTGATGAGGGGGAGCCAGTTGATGTGATTTATTTGGACTTTCAGAAGGCTTTCGACAAAGTCCCACATAAGAGATTAGCATGTAAAATTAAAGCGCATGGGATTGGGGGTAGTGTATTGAGATGGATAGAAAACTGGTTGGCAGACAGGAAACAAAGAGGAGGGATAAATGGGCCTTTGTCCGAATGGCAGGCAGTGACTAGTGGGGTACCTCAGGGATCGGTGTTGAGACCCCAGATATTCACAATATATATTAATGATTTAGATGAGGGAATTAAATGTAATATCTCCAAATTTGCAGATGACACAAAGCTGGGTGGGAGGGTGAGCTGTGAGGAGGATGCAGAGATGCTTCAGTGTGATTTGGACAAGCTGAATAAGTGGGCAAATGCATGGCAGATGCAGTATAATGTGGATAAATGTGAGGTTATCCACTTTGGTAGCAAAAACAGGAAGGCAGATTATTATCTGAATGGCTATAAATTGAGAGAGGGGAATGTGCAACGAGACCTGGGTGTCCTTGTACACCAGTCGCTGAAGGTAAGCATGCAGGTGCAGCAGGCGGTAAAGAAGGCAAATGGTATGTTGGCCTTCATAGCCAGAGGATTCGAGTACAGGAACAGGGATGTCTTGCTGCAATTGTACAGGGCCTTGGTGAGACCACACCTGCAATATTGTGTGCAGTTTTGGTCTCATCTGAGGAAGGATGTTCTTTCTATAGAGGGAGTGCAGCGAAGGTTTACCCAACTGATTCCTGGGATGGCGGGGCTGACATATGAGGAGAGATTGAGTCGGTTAGGATTATATTCGCTAGAGTTCAGGAGAATTAGGCGGGATCTCATAGAAACCTATAAAATTCTAACAGGACTAGGTAGATGCAGGAAGGATGACATACACAGTAAATGGTAGGGCACTGAGGAGTGCGGAGGAACAAAGGGATCTGGGAGTTCAGATACATAATTCCCTGAAAGTGGCGTCACAGGTAGACAGGGTTGTAAAGAAAGCTTTTGGCATACTGACCTTTTAAATCAAAGTATTGAGTATAGGAGTTGGGATGTTATGGTGAGGTTGTATAAGACATTGGTGAGGCCAACTTTGGAGTATTGTGTGCAGTTCTGGTTGCCTAACTACAGGAAGGATATCAGTAAGATTGAGAGAGTGCAGCGAAGATTTACTCGGATGTTGCCGGGTCTTGAGTTGAATTACAGGGAAAGATTAAACAGGTTAGGACTTTATTCCTTGGAGTGTAGAAAAATGAGGGGAGATTTGATAGAAGTTTACAAAATTGTGAGGGGTATAGACAGAGTAAATGCGAGTAGGCTCTTTACACTTAGATTAGGAGAAATAAACACGAGAGGACATGGCTTTAGGGTGAAAGGGGAAAGGTTTAGGGGGAACATTAGGGGGAACTTCTTCACTCAGAGTATGTGAGAGTTTGGAACGAGCTATCATCTGATGTGGTAAATGTGGGCTCACTCTTAAGTTTTAAGAATAAATTAGATAGATACATGGATGGGAGAGGTCTGGAGGGTTATGGACTAGGTCAATGGGACTAGTGGAATAATATTTCGGCACAGACTAGAAGGGCCGAATGGCCTGTTTTCTGTGCTGTAGTGTTCTATGGTTCTATGTTCCCGATGGTGGGGGAGTCCAGAACCAGGGGTCACAGTCTGAGGATATGAGATAGACCATTTAGGACTGAGATGAGGAGAAATTTCTTCAGCCAGAGAGTGGTGAGCCTGTGGAATTCATTACCACAGAAATTGGTTGAGGCCAAAATATTGTATGTTTTCAAGAATGAGTTAGATATAGCTCTTGGGGCGAAAGGGATCAAAGGATATGGGGCGAAATTGGGAGCAGGCTATTGAGTTGGATGATCTGCCATGATCATAATGAATGGTGGAGCAGGCTGGAATGGCCTACTCCTGCTTCTCGTTTCCTAAGTTTCTATGTTTTTAACCACTTGATTGATCCTGTCTCTGCCACACTCTCAGGCTGTGTATTCCAGATCCTAACCATTTCTGCGTGAAAGCATTTCTCCTCATATCACTTTTGCTTCTTTTATGAATTCCTTTCAATCTGTTCCCTCTCGTTCTAGATTCTTTCATGAGGAGGGAACAGTTTCTCCCTCTCCACTCTGCCCAGACCTCTCATGATTTTGAATATCTCTACCAAATCTCCTCCCAGCCTTCTCTTCTCCAAACATAACAGTCTCAACTGCTCCAATCTATCTTTGTAATTGCAGTTTCTCATCTATTCTCGTGAATCTTTTCTGCACTGTCTCCAATACCTTCATATCCTTCCTAAAGTTCAGTGCCTAGAACTGGACACAATACTCTAACTGAGGCTGAACTAGTGACTTACACAAGTTCAACATAACCTCCTTGCTCTTGTACTCTATGCCCCTATTAATAAAGTCCAGTGGCGTAGTGGTATTGTCACTGGGCTAGTTCTCCAATGTAATGCTCTGGGGACCTGGGTTGGAATCCCACAACGACAGATGGTGAAATTTGAATTCATTAATAATTTAGAACCTGGATCCCCAGAGCATTACCAGCGACAATACCACTGCACCACTGCCTCTCCCTTGTAGATGGTGGACAGGCTTTGGTGAATTAAAAAGTCTAATGAAGACCATGAAACCATTGTTGATTGCTGTAAAAACTCATCTGGTTCACTAATGTCCTTTACGGAAGGAAATCTGCCGTCCTTACCTGGTCTGGCCTACATGTGACTCCAGCCCAGCCCCACAGCAATGTGCTTGACCCTTAAAAAATTAGGGATGAGCAATAATTGCTGGCCTAGCCAGTGATGCACACATCCCCTGAATGAGTTTTTTTAAAAGTCAGGAGTGTGATGGAATACTCCCCACTTGCCTGGATGAGTGCAGCTCCAAAAACACTCAAGAAGCTGGACACTATCCAGGACAAAGCAGCCCCGCCTGATCGGCACCTCATCCACAAACGTTCACTCCCTCCACCATCACGGTAGCAGCAGTGTGTACCATCTACAAGGTGCACTGCAGGAATTCACCAAGGCTCTTTCGACAGCAGCTTCCAAACCCACGACCACTACCATCTAGAAGGACAAGGGCAGCAGATAGATGGGAACACCACCACCTGGAAGATCCCCTCCAAGTCACTCACCATCCTGACTTGGAAATATATCACTGTTCCTTCACTGTCGCTGGGTCAAAATCCTGGAACTCCCTCCCTAACAGCACTGCAGGTGTACCTACACCACATGGACTGCAGCGGTTCAAGAAGGCAGCCTACCACCACCTTCTCAAGGGCAACTAGGGATGGGCACTAAATGCTGGCCCAGCCAGTGATGCCCACATCCTAAGAAAGTATTTAAAAAAATGGAAATCTGGAACTTTGACTAGAACTCTCCCATTTTACAGGATCCTTACTGGTTGAGGCACGGAGTTGATGAGAGATGTGATGCTGATTGGCCAGATTTTGGGATGAGGAATTCTTCTCTCTCGCTTTTTCTGGTTTCTTCCTTGTCATTTCATCCAGGAAAACCTGGAAGAAAAAGATGTCAACAATCTATAAAAATATATGTTGTGAAAATCTAGTTCATGCTTTGTACGATTTAGAATATAACTTTTAGTTTTAAGTGTTAAAGTTTCATCTCCAGATAAATGGGGGCATCTGTTTGTGAAACTGGTTAAAACTACTCTGATGTCAATGCCACTCAAACAAGCCTGTGTTTATGAAACTTCTAAGGTAGCCTGTGGTTATCTTGCAAGGTCAGAGGTGACAGTAAAAACTTCAACAATGAATGATCAATCTCTAAACTTGTAATGGAGCAGGGAGTCTGGAGAGAGAGAGAGCAATTACATCCTTTAGCAATATAAATTATTCAAATGGGTTGCAGAATCAAAGGCCAGAATTGTCCGGCCCCTTTGGCACTGGGCATCATGGTGGGCGTTGGGGAATAGATGGCGAGAAGGCCAAAAATAGATTTCAGGCCATCGTGAAACCAGTTTGCGATCATCTGCTCCACCCATCAATTGCATCTCATTATAAGCCTTGCTCGCCAGAATCATCTGAGCAGTTTAGCGTCATTGTATGTCGCATGTTTCAAAACTGTACATAAGCAACGTGCACCTGGCGGGCTGCACTTCGCTCGGGACTTCAAGGCTTGTTCACCGACCATCCTTCGGGCAGCGCTGGCAGTCATCAGCGCCAGGCTTCACAGGCAGCACCACATCACTGTTAGCTGGACTCACCAGCAGGACACTACCCGAGGATGTAACTAGAGGAGTTGATGAGGGGGAGCCAGTGGATGTGGTTTATTTGGACTTTCAGAAGGCTTTCGACAAAGTCCCACATAAGAGATTAGCATGTAAAATTAAAGCGTATGGGATTGGGGGTAGTGTATTGAGGTGGATAGAAAACTGGTTGGCAGAGAGGAAACAAAGAGTAGGAATAAATGGGTCTTTTTCTGAATGGCAGGCGGTGACTAGTGGGGTACCGCAGGGATCGGTGTTGGGACCCCAGATATTCACAATATATATTAATGATTTAGATGAGGGAACTAAATGTAATATCTCCAAATTTGCAGATGACACAAAGCTGGGTGGGAGGGTGAGCTGTGAGGAGGATGCAGAGATGCTTCAGTGTGATTTGGACAAGCTGAGTGAGTGGGCAAATGCATGGCAGATGCAGTATAATGTGGATAAATGTGAGGTTATCCACTTTGGTAGCAAAAACAAGAAGGCAGATTATTATCTGAATGGCTATAAATTGAGAGAGGGGAATGTGCAACGAGACCTGGGTGTCCTTGTACACCAGTCGCTGAAGGTAAGTATGCAGGTGCAGCAGGCGGTAAAGAAGGCAAATGGTATGTTGGCCTTCATATCCAGAGGATTCGAGTACAGGAACAGGGATGTCTTGCTGCAATTGTACAGGGCCTTGGTGAGACCACACCTGGAATATTGTGTGCAGTTTTGGTCTCCTTATCTGAGGAAGGATGTTCTTGCTATAGAGGGAGTGCAGCGAAGGTTTACCCAACTGATTCCTGGGATGGCGGGACTGACAGATGAGGAGAGATTGAGTCAGTTAGGATTATATTTGCTGGAGTTCAGAAGAATGAGGGGGGATCTCACATAAACTTATTAACTTCCAACAGGACTAGACAGGGTAGATACAGGAAGGATGTTCCCGATGGTGGGGGAGTCCAGGACCAGGGGTCACAGTCTGAGGATATGGGGTCGGCCATTTAGGACTGAGATGAGGAGAAATTTCTTCTCCCAGAGAGTGGTGAACCTGTGGAATTCGCTACCACAGAAAGTATTTGAGGCCAAAACATTGTATGTTTTCAAGAAGGAGTTAGATATAGCTCTTGGGGCGAAAGGGGTCAAAGGGTATGGGGAGAAAGCGGGAGCCGGCTATTGAGTTGGATGATCAGCCATGATCATAATGAATGGCAGAGCAGGCTCGAAGGGCCGAATGGCCTACTCCTTCTCTTATTTTCTATGTTTCTATGTTACCAGACCAGCCGTAAGGATGGGGTGGCTTCTCAACGGCTGCAGGGCTAGGGCTTGCTTGGGGAAGGGGGAAAAGTGGCCTTAGACAAGGCAAGAGGCTGCAGGGTGAGGGCTGTACTGAGAAGGATGGTATCCCAGGGTGTGTGTGGGGCACATATTGATTTGTGAAAGCCACCTTGAGGCTAGGAACCCTGCAGCGAGTAACTCACCTCCTGACTCCCCAAAGTCTGTCCACCATCTACAAGGCACAAAGTCAGGAGTGTGATGGAATACTCCCCACTTGCCTGGATGAGTGCAGCTCCCACAACACTCAAGAAGCTGGACACTGTCCAGGAAAAAGCAGCTGTTTGATTGGCACCACATCCACAAATATTCACTCCCACCACCACCGATGCACAGTAGCAGCAGTGTGTACCATCTACAAGATGCGCTGCAGAAACTCACCAAGGCTCCTCCTTCCAAACCCACAACCACTATCATCTAGAAGGACAAGGGCAGCAGATAGATGGTAACACCACCACCTGGAGGTTCCCCTCCAAGTCACTCACCATCCTGACTTGGAAATATATCACCGTTCCTTCACTGTCACTGAGTCAAAATCCTGGAACTCCCTCCCTAACAGCACTGTGGGTGTACCTACACCACATGGACTGCAGTGGTTCAAGAAGGCAACTCACCACCACCTTCTCAAGGGTAATTAGAGATGGGCAATAAATGCTGGCCCAGCCAGCGAAGCCCACATCCTGAGAATGAATTTTTAAAAACATGGCCTCAAGATGGTGAGGGCTGAGGAGGCATCTCCAGAGGAGATGAGGCCAGATGGAGATGTGAGGGTGTGTGTGTGAGAGAGTGAGTGGTGATGTCCCTTGAGCTGGCAGTGAGTGAGATGCCAGTGAATGTGTATTGGGGTTGTGAGTGTGTGAGTTTAGAGTGATGAGATGGTTGCCTTACCCTGGTGGCACAGGTTTTCTGCACTGCAGTGTTGGCCCTGATCACCATTGCCGCTGTCTCCGAAGCCGGAGTGGTGACATTGATGGGCCTCCTGTGGCCAGGGTGGGGTAGAGGTCTTTGCGATGGGCTCCAACAGTGTCCAAAAGGCGTCCCAGGGAAACGCCACTGAATCAGAGGACTGCAATCTTCTTGCTTTTCGGGTGCCCTCCTGGGCTGAAGCATTGAGCAGTGTGCGTGTGGCTGCAGTTTAAATATGGTGCCCTGCCTGAGGAAGTGGCAAGGTAATGGCATGGTGGGCAAATCGGAGGCTGCCCGCCAGCGAGATGACATGTTTCCTGTGGCTGCATAATTAATGAGGTGGGAATGGGATGATAAGGTGTGAAAAGCCGCCAGTGGGGACAGCGGGTAAAATCACTTTTTTCCTGCCCATTACTGGACTTTATGCAAATCTGGGATGACTTAGCCCAAAGAGTTGTGATGAAGGTAAAATAATTTGTTTGCATTTCTGTTTGAATCATGCCATGGTAGAGGACATAGAAAACTTCCCAAACATCCTTGAAAGTCAAGAGATCATAGGGAGGAATGAACTTAATACAGTCACCATCACCAGGGAAAGGGTGGGAGGGAGAATATTAGACCTAAAGGCTGACAAGTCCCTGGGGACCTGCATCCCAGGGTCTTAAAATAATTGGCTGCCAAGATAGCAGATGCATTAGCTTTAATTATCCAAAATTCATTAGATTCTGAAAAGGTCTCAGCAGATTGGAAAATAGTTAATGTAACATGTTTATTCAAGGAAAGGAGGAAACTATAGGCCAGTTAGCTTAACATCTGTCATAGGGAAATTGCTGGACTCCATTATTAAGGAGGTTTTAGCAGGATACTTAGAAAATCATAATCGGATCAGGTAGAACCAACATGGTTTTGTGAAATGGAAATCGTGTTGAACTAATCTGTTAGTCATTTGGTAGTACAGAAATTAAGTATTGCTGAAAAAGGAGATTTTTTAAAAATTCAATTCATGGGATGTGGGCTTCGCTGGCCGGGCCACCATTTATTGCCCATCCCTAATCTTGAGAAGGTGGTGAACTGCCACCTTGAACCGCTGCAGTCCATGTTGCTCGAGGGGCCAAATGGTCTATTCCTGTTCCTATTTCTTATATTCTTATGTAATGCCATTGGAAATCAAGGGGCGATGGTTAGATTCTCTCTTGTTGGAGATGGTCATTGCCTGGCATTTGTGTGGCGCAAATGTTACTTGCCACTTCTCAGCCCAAGCCTGGATATTGTCCAGGTCTTGCTGCATTTGGACATGGACTGCTTCAGTATCTGAGGAGTCGCGAATGGTGTTGAACATTGTGCAATCATCAGCAAACATCCCCACTTCTGACCTTATGATCGAAGGAAGGTTATTGATGAAGCAGCTGAAGATGGTTGGGCCGAGGACATTACCCTGAGGAACTCCTGCAGTGATGTCCTGGAGCTGAGATGATTGACCTCCAACAACCACAATCATCTTCCTTTGTGCTAGGTATGACTCCAACCAGTGGAGAGTTTTCCCCCTGATTCCCATTGACTCCAGTTTTGCTAGGGCTCCTTGATGCCACACTTGGTCAAATACTGCCTTGATGTCAAGGGCAGACACTCTCACCTCACCAGTTCAGCTCTTTTGTCCATGTTTGAACCAAGGCTGTAATGAGGTCAGGAGCTGTGTGGCCCTGGCGGAACCCAAACTGGGCATCAGTGAGCAGATTATTGCTAAGCAAGTGCCGCTTGATAGCACTGTTGATGACCCCTTCCATTACTTTACTGATGATCAAGAGTAGACTGATGGGGTGGTAATTGGTTTTTATTTGTCCTGCTTTTTGTGTACAGGACATACCTGGGCAATTTTCCACATAGCCAGGTAGATGCCAATATTGTAGCTGTACTGGAACAGCTTGGCTAGGGGCGCGGCAAGTTCTGGAGCACAAGCCTTCAGTACTATTCCTGGAATATTGTCAGGCCCCATAGTCTTTGCAGTAGCCAGTGCCTTCAGCCGTTTCTTGATATCATATGGAGTGAATTGAATTGGGTGAAGACTGGCATCTGTGATGCTGGGGACCTCCGGAGGAAGCTGAGATGGATCATCCACTCGGCACTTCTGGCTGAAGATTGTAGCAAATGCTTCAGCCTTATCTTTTGCACTGATGTGCTGAGTGACCCCATGTTTGTGGAGCCCCTCCTCCAGTGAGTTTAATTGTCCACCACCATTATTTTAAAAGTATATAATTGCTTTAGAAACAGTTCAGAGAAAGTTCACTGGACTCATTCCTGGGATGAAGGGATTGTCTTATGTAGAAAGTTTGAGCAGGTTGGGCCTATACCCATTGGAGTTTAGAAGAATTGAAACATATATGATCCTGAGGGAACTTTGGAGAGTGAATACCCAGAGGATGTTTCCTCTTGTGCGGGAGACTAAAACTAAGGGACATTGTTTAAAAATAAGAGGTCTCCCTTGAAAGACAGATGTGAGGAGAAACATTTTCTCCCAAAGGGTCATTTGTGTGTGGAATTCTCTTCCGCAGAAAGTATCGGAGGCTGGGTCTTTGAATTTATTCAAGGCTGAGTTAGACAGATTTTTGGTCGACAGGGAGTCAAGGGTTGTGGGGGCAGACAGGAAAATGGGGGCTGAGACCACAACCAGATCAGCCATCATCTTATTGAATTGTAAAGCAGACTCGAAGAGTCAAATGCCCTACTCCTGCTCCTTTGTTCCTATGTTTCCTATGTTCCAAAACATGCCATGTTGCCATTGAGATAGTGTTTCAGAGTGGACCCTTGGTCAGAACGTTATTTTTTAAAATTTATCCATTTGTGTTTGCTAACAGAAGCAGACAGTTCAATTTGGATTTCGTGAGTTAAAAGCAGCTGGCAAATTTGTTCTAGCTTGCCAGTGAGTGGAAGCTACAGTAGTCCTCACAGAGCATTGTGGCAAAAGCAGTCAGCATAACGAGTTAGCTTGGAAAGAGCTGTACAGGGTGTACAGGATTAGACTGGGAAAAAGCAGTCCTTGTATGTTCAAAGCTAGAACAAGGAGCTGAAGAGTCAACAGTAATGAGACCTTTATAGAAAACTGGGGCATCAGTTAATGGAAGGATCTCCATGTAATTTGACCTAGAGGAACAGCTGGAAGACAGGAAAATTTAAGTAAATTCCAGAGGGTTGTGGCCTACCTTTGGGTTGGTCCCAGGAAAAGTGAATGAGCCTTCAAGAATCCCTAAGTTCATAAGATAAGGAACTCTTGGGTTGTGGGGGGTAGGGTAGAGGCTGTTTAAGAAAAATAGAACTGAGTTTATAGCATAAGTCACTTTAAACTCCAGTCTAAAGTTTAAACATTAACGGTCCCTATCAGGATCATAAAATATAGAGGAAATTGCAGAGATGTAAAATCCCTTGAGCAGTTATGTTGGGAGTTTAAATGTTCTAAGATTGACTGGGATAGTCATAATCATAGTCTTTACAGCACAGAAGGAGGCTATTCAGCCCACAGAGTCTATGCTGGCTCTCTGTGGACCAAATCAGTCAGTCCCATTCTCCCGCTCTATTCCTGTAAGTTTATTTCCCTCAAGTGAGAATCCAATTTCCTTTTGAAATCTTCATGGTCTCCACTTCCACCACCCTCGTGGGCAGCGAGTTCCAGGTCATCACCACTCACTGCGTAAAAAAGTTCTTCCTCACATCCCCCTCTCTCTCTTCCCAAAATATTAAATGTGTCCCTTAGTCCTTGCACCTTCAGGTCACCACAATTTAGGAAGGATGTGAGGGTCCTTGAGAGGGTGCAGAGGAGATTTACCGGAATGGTTCCAGGGATGAGGGATTTTTGCTTGAAAGTTCGGCTGGAGAAGCTGGTGGACCATCAGCTAATGGGAACAATGTGATCTTGTACACCCCTATCAAATTCCCTCTCAATCTCCTTCGCTCCAAGGAGAACAGCCCCAGCTTCTGCAACCTGAAGGGTTCTCAAAATTCCCACATTTTTCATATCATCAACAAGGATATGACTTTTGGACTTTTACCTGAAGCCAGACAACGAGAGGAGACAGATTACGCATTCTTCCCTTTAAAACAATCAACCCAGAGAAAGACACGAAACTAAAGCCCATCAAAATCTTGCATAAATAATCGCTACTAACTACGGGGGCAGGAAGACCACAATCTGCAATTATGCGAACCCATCAATACTCCACACATACAATGGCTTTCAGTTCAAGACTAGTTACGGGGGCAGGAAAACAATGATAAACATCATGCGAGCCCATTAAAAACAACGGGACAACAATCACCTGGGGAAGCCCACCCAAAATCAAACAAAGAACTAACCTTGATTTGGATTGAGATAAGAAATTCGAAAAAAAACAGTATAACTGGGCCAGCAGTTTTGGGCAATGAGCAGTTTTGAAAGGAGACACAGAAGGGTGAGCAGTTTTGAAAGCAGAGCTGGAGAGTAAGCAATTGGGAGCGGTTGAAGTCGAGTTTAAGTGGGAGCTGAGCCAAGCGGAGGGAGGAGGTCTGGAGGTTTGCAGGCCCGCAGGCAACATCACGGTGAGGGGCACGGGGTGGCAGGCTTAACCGAAGACAACAAGGCCGCAACCGCAGCCCTCCACGAAGATCGACCACCCACAACTGCGCCCTCCACGAAGATCGACCACCCACAACCGCGCCCTCCACCCAACTGAAGAACCTTCGCAGATTCCACAGACCAGGACCACGTGGGGACAGCAGGCCCCAGAGGACACAAAGAGCGTACCCCAAAACTGCAACCGGTTTACCTGGCTGGATTTCGAACTGTCAAGGAACCCTGGTTGGTGAGCATGATCCCTGACCTCTCCTAGTTCAATTTGGTTAGGTTTTGGGGGTGGGACAAGGGTAAGGGGATTAGTAGCGTGATTTTCCCTCGTTATGCCGTGTGTTCCCCATTCTTAACTGAGTGTACTTTGTAGGTCTGTATAATCTCAGTGTAATCCTAATGTTATAAGTTCATTTGTGACTTCAATAAACTTTTTTTCTTGCACCAAAACCAGTTGTCTGCTGCACTTTGTCACAACTCCCAAATAAGTCCAAGGTCTAGAACCCAGGGAGTGGGAGCGATTCAAACCGCTCAGAAGTCAGAGGTGGAGCTGACACACACACCACCCCCCTAAAAACCCAACCTTGTAACTAAAATCCCTCATCCCTGGACCTGTTCTGGTAAATCCTCTCCTCACCCTCTCAGACACTCACATCCTTCCTAAACTGTGGTGACCAGAACTGGGCACAAGATTCTAGTTGTGGCCTAACCAGAGCTTCAACATTGAGTCAGGTAATTTTTATGGTTACACCATGTGAAACAATTGGAACAATTGTTACATTAACAGAGATAGAGAGTAGAAGAAATGTCTGGAGGATTAACTGGAACAGGTGAAAGTGATGGTTATAAACAGTGGGAGATTGGAATATGGGTGGAATTTAACTGTTGATTGGTCAGGTTATTGTGTTTGTAATGGGTCTGTAATATGTTAGCATTCTTGCTGGTGATTGGTCAACAGTTTAGCATTACACGTTATTATGTTTCTTGATGTGAGGGAAACCAGATGTCACCTGTAGACAAGGCTGCAGATGGGGGGTGGTGATGCAGATAGACCTCCAGGGCCCCTGGGGTCTCCCGGGGCGGAGCTCGGTCCCCAGGGGGCCCCGGAGCGGAGCTCGGTCCCTGAGGGGGAGGCCCGGGGCAGAGCTCGGTCCGCGAGAGGGAGACCCCGGGGCGGAGCTCGGTCCTTGGCCCTGTCCAGCTCCGTCCCCTGGGCGTCCATCTGGAAGGTTGTGTTGAGAATCGTTTATCATTTCAATGACCTTCGATTTGAGAGTTTCAATCCTTGTCCTTGGGACCTGACACGGGACACAGTTTAGTGCAGAGGGGTCCTTACTTGATGCTGTGATATTAACTCCTCCATTTGTACAATGTTATCAGGGAGAGGCTCCTGATCTCTCAGAGACAGTGACTCTGCTGCATCCAGTATCCAGTCCTGGAGACGACCTAACTCCTGTTGCTCTGACACCTGGGACGATAGGGCTGCCTCAACTCGATCTCCCTGCAGATGGACACAGCTCAACACCTGAAATACAACATTAAAAATATGAGGCTGATGTCAGCCAACTCCAAAACAGCACAAACAGATAGACAGGCTGGGCAAAACACAGCAACTACCACAAACCACCGGGAGTCCAGACTAACCTCTTTAAAACCTACTCAATCTAATCCCACTCTCCCCCTCAATCCCCACACCCTTTAATGCCCCCCCCCAATCTAATCCCACTCTCCCCCTCACTCCCCACACCCTTTAATATCCCACCCAGTCTAATTCCACTCTCCCCCTCACTCCCCACACCCTTTAATATCCCACCCAGTCTAATTCCACTCTCCCCCTCACTCCCCACACCCTTTAATATCCCCCCCAGTCTAACCCCCCACTCTCCCCCTCACTCCCCGCACCCTTTAATACCCCACCCAGTTTAATCCTGCTCTCCCCCTCACTCCCCACACCCTTTAATATCCCACCCAGTCTAATCCCGCTCTCCCCCTCACTCCCCACACCCTTTAATACCCCACCCAGTCTAATTCCACTCTCCCCCTCACTCCCCACACCCTTTAATATCCCACCCAGTCTAATCCCACTCTCCCCCTCACACCCCGCACCCTTTAATATCCCACCCAGTCTAATCCCACTCTCCCCCTCACTCCCCGCACCCTTTAATATCCCACCCAGTCTAATCCCACTCTCCCCTCACCGTTTAATATCCCCCCCCAGTCTAATCCCACACTCCCCTTCACTCTCTGCACCCTTTAATATCCCACCCAGTCTAATCCCACTCTCCCCTTCACTCTCTGCACCCTTTAATATCCCACCCAGTCTAATCCCACTCTCCCCCTCACTACCCGCACCCTTTAATATCCCACCTAGACTAATCCCACTCTCCCCCTCACTCTTTGCACCCTTTAATATCCCACCCAGTCTAATCCCACTCTCCTCCTCACTCTCTGCACCCTTTAATATCCCACCCAGTCAAATCCCACTCTCCCCCTCACTCCCCGCACCCTTTAATATCCCACCCAGTCTAATCCCACTCTCCCCCTCACTCCCCGCACCCTTTAATGTCCCCCCCAGTCTAATCCCACTCTCCCTCTCACTCCCCACACCCTTTAATATCCCACCCAGTCTAATTCCACTCTCCCCCTCATTCCCCACACCCTTTAATATCAGACCCAGTCTAATCCCGCTCTCCCCCTCACTCCCCGCACCCTTTAATATCCCACCCAGTCTAATTCCCACTCTCCCCCTCACTCCCCGCACCCTTTAATATCCCACCCAGTCTAATTCCACTCTCCCCCTCATTCCCCACACCCTTTAATATCAGACCCAGTCTAATCCCGCTCTCCCCCTCACTCCCCGCACCCTTTAATATCCCACCCAGTCTAATTCCCACTCTCCCCCTCACTCCCCGCACCCTTTAATATCAGACCCAGTCTAATCCCGCTCTCCCCCTCACTCCCCGCACCCTTTAATATCCCACCCAGTCTAATTCCCACTCTCCCCCTCACTCCCCGCACCCTTTAATATCCCACCCAGTCTAATTCCACTCTCCCCCTCATTCCCCACACCCTTTAATATCAGACCCAGTCTAATCCCGCTCTCCCCCTCACTCCCCGCACCCTTTAATATCCCACCCAGTCTAATTCCCACTCTCCCCCTCACTCCCCGCACCCTTTAATATCCCACCCAGTCTAATCCCACTCTCCCCCTCACTCCCCGCACCCTTTAATATCCCGCCCCCCCCAGTCTAATGCCACTCTCACTCTCTCCAACACTCCCCTTTATCCTGTAACATACCAGAAATGTTGGGGAACACAGGGTTTAGTGAAAGGGAGGAACTGAAAGAAATCAGTATTAGTAGGGAAATGGTGTTGGGGAAATTGATGGGATTGAAGGCTGATAAATCTCCAGGGCCTGATAATCTACATCCCAGAGTATTTAAAGAAGTGGCCCCAGAAATAGTGGATGCATTGGTGGTCATCTTCCGAGATTCTATAGACTCTGGAACAGTTCCTACAGATTGGAGGGTAGCTAATGTAACCCCACTATTTAAAAAGGGAGGTAGAGAGAAAACAGGGAATTATAGACCAGTCAGCCTGACGTCGGTAGTGGGGAAAATTCTAGAGTCCATTATAAAAGATTTAATAGCTGAGCACTTGGAAAACAGTGGCAGAATCGGACAGGGTCAGCATGGATTTATGAAAGGGGAATCATGCTTGACAAATCTACTGGAATTTTTCGAGGATGTAACTAGTAGAGTTGATGAGGGGGAGCCAATGGATGTGGTTTATTTGGACTTTCAGAAGGCTTTCGACAAAGTCCCACATAAGAGATTAGTGTGTAAAATTAAAGCGCATGGGATTAGGGGTAGTGTATTGAGATGGATAGAAAACTGGTTGGCAGACAAGAAACAAAGAGTAGGAATAAACGGGTCTTTTTCTAAATGGCAGGCAGTGACTAGTGGGGTACCACAGGGATCGGTGCTGGGATCACAGTTATTTACAATATATATTAATGATTTTGATGAGGGAATTAAATGTAATATCTCCAAATTTGCAGATGACACAAAGCTGGTTGGGAGGGTGAGCTGTGAGGAGGATGCAGAGATGCTTCAGTGTAATTTGGATAAGCTGAGTGAGTGGGCAAATGCATGGCAGATGCAGTATAATGTGGATAAATGTGAGGTTATCCATTTTGGTAGCAAAAACAGGAAGGCAGATTATTATCTGAATGGCTGTAAATTGAGAGGGGGGAATGTGCAATGAGACCTGCATGTCCTTGTACACCAGTCGCTGAAGGTAAGCATGCAGGTACAGCAGGCGGTAAAGAAGGCAAATGGTATGTTGGCCTTCATAGCCAGAGGATTCGAGTACAGGAACAGGGATGTCTTGCTGCAATTATACAGAGCCTTGGTGAGACCACACCTGGAATATTGTGTGCAGTTTTGGTCTCCTTATCTGAAGAAGGATGTACTTGCTATAGAGGGAGTGCAGCGAAGGTTTACCCGACTGATTCCTGGGATGGTGGGATTGACATATGAGGAGAGATTGAGTCGATTAGGATTATATTCGCTGGAGTTCAGAAGAATGAGGGGGATCTCATAGAAACCTATAAAATTCTAACAGGACTAGGCAGGGTAGATGCAGGAATGATATTCCTGATGGTGGGGGAGTCCAGAACCAGGGGTCACAGTCTGAGGAAATGGGGTAGACCATTTAGGACTGAGATGAGGAGAAATTTCTTCACCCAGAAAGTGGTGAACCTGTGGAATTCGTTACCACAGAAAGTAGTTGAGACCAAAACATTGTATGTTTTCAAGAGGGAGTTAGATATAGCTCTTGGGGCGAAAGGGATCAAAGGATATGGGGAGAAAGCGGGAGCAGGCTATTGAGTTGGATGATCAGCCATGATCATAATGAATGGTGGAGCAGGCTCGAAGGGCCAAATGGCCTACTCCTGCTCCTAGTTTCTTTGTTTCTTATATTCTTCTTTTTTCTTCCCAATAGGGAGTCTTGTGACTATGCGTCGACAATGGTTGGAGTAATAAAGATTTTGTTAACATTTTTTTGATAGTTAGTCTCAGTTACCACAGGATAAGCAGCCTTTGACCTGCTACCTCCTGATACTAACATTGACCTTGTGATTTCTGATGAGTAAAGCTGTTGACTGCGGGAAGTTATTGTTGGGCTGGTCAGACAGACAATAAAGTGACGACTGGAATTCAGTCTGGAGGTGTGTGAGGTAATGCTTTTGGGGAAGGTAAGAAATGGCACATTAAATGTTAGGATGCTAAGGTGCATTGCTAGAATGATTAGAAAGGACCTTTTTCCTTTAACTGAGCGGTCAATACTGAGGTTTGAAGTATTTGGCGGAAGGATTAGACAGAAACTGTGGTGCAATTTTTTCACCGAGTGGGTAGTGGGGATCTGGAACTCACGGGCCAGGGTTTTCTGTGCCTGCTGACGTTGGGCGTGTTCAGTGGTGTGAGCAGACAATATGGCGTGATACGTTTCACAACGGTGTGAAACCAGTTTGCGATTGTCCACTAAGCCCTCCAATGGTGGGCCACCTTTCCCGCTATCGGACGTCGGGAACCTCACTGTAATACATCAGCATGTCGTTATTAGGCCTGCCCACTGGAATCATGCCCATCACCCACCCCCTGCCCCCCAACGGATTGTCCATCTACATCGCCAGGAAAGCATGTCGACGTGTTTCACAACAGCATATAAAAGGCGGGCTGCACTTTGAGGGGAACTCGGAGGTGAGTGCACAGTAACATTGTGCAGTGCTCACCAGAGTCACCTGTTAGACTTCAAGCTTGAGGGCCATTGGCGGGGGGGCAGTTCAGGGCAGCCCTGCCATTGAGGCGACTTGTGAGGGGGGCAAGGCCTGCCCTGCCATTGAATATAGCACACAAGCATTCGGGGTGGGGATAGAGTGGGCGAGGGAAGCAGCCACGCATTAGGCAATCCTTGTATAAAGTGACCATTCCTCTGAAGCTGAGACAGTTCAGGCACAGCCACATTGATATGATTGGAGTTGGGCCTGTAGCTTATCTGCCCACTCAAGCATCACAGAGGCATCAAAGTAACACCAAGTGCTCCAGAGCTTTTCACCCCTCGGGCATAGACTGCAAACTAACGAGTGTTTTAATGGACTGTAGAAGAGTTGGACAACTGCACACGTTGTACAATCTCCTTGCTAAATCTGGCCATGGAGCAGTCACTGGTGGAGATGCTCACAGCCCCTTGCAATGTCATCATCCCGGTTTGGACCAGTCTCCCCCATGGTTCAAGCTAACAGTGCAGCCTTGCAGTGTGGGTTAGGAGAATGTCTGTGCCTGAGCTGAGAGCACAGCCTGCAGTCCAGTGGGCAAAGCTGCTGCCAATCGGTCAGGTGGAGTGGGGCGGAGGTGGGTGAGGTTTCGGGCAGCCATGCAGCGCACTAAACTCTGAACATCTGTATGGTGGCCAGCACTCTCTGGGAAGTGTTGAGGGGCCTTCAGGCTTAACCAAGAGAGGTTCTTAGTACACCTATGCTAACCACGTGTCTCTCTCTTTCATCCTGCAGGAGAGGCACATCAGGATCATGGAGCCTGGTGAACTAACTGAATGCCCGATGGCCTACAGAGAGCGAAGACAATGGAGGAGAGAGCGACTGAGGCTCCTGGCTATGCTGAGGCAGGAGCAGCACCCTCAGGAAGAAGGAGTGGCTGGAGCTCCTGCACTGGAGTGCTGCTTTGGGCTGCATTTGAGTGCTTGAGTTTGGTGAGTGGAGGAGTTTTAAGGGTAAATATAATTTAATAGTTAATTTCTATCTACAATCTAGTCTTTATTTAATTAAGCAATTAAGTCACTCTTTGGGTTGGGAGAAGGTGAGTTTTTGTCCAGCTTTAAAACAGGGCTCTTTCAGACTCTACCTGCAGCTGCAGCTAGTTAATTAGTTAACATTTTTCAGAAACTAGATTCTGACAGCATAAAAGCAAGCCGTCTACAGTGCTGCCTTGTCTGCATTTGAGTGCGTCAGTTGGAGTTTGGTGAGAGGGAGTTCACTGAAGGGAGAAGGAGGTGATCCTTTCATTTTCTACCCATCCTCAGAAAGAAGAGCAACGGCCTTGGTAAGTGGAACTTTATGAGTATTTCTACTGTCCTTAATATTCTGTAAACTACACAAAGTAAAAGTAAAGGGAATAATTTAAGGGTAAGTCATGGTAGGGCAGCTCGGTCATGTGGAATGCTCCTCCTGTGCAATGTGGGAAATCAGGGATAATCCCAGTCTCCGGGGCCACCACGTGTGCACAAAGTGTCTCCAGCTGCAGCTACCTGAAATCTGCGTTTTGGATCTGGAGCAGCAGCTGGAGTCACTGGAGCAGCCACAAGGCCAAGATCTTCGTGGATAGCACGTACAGTGAGGTGGTCACACTGCAAGTAAAGAGTGCACAGGCAGAAAGGGAATGGGAAACCGCCAGACAGAGTAAAAGCACTAGGCAGGTAGTGCAGGAGTCCCTTAGGTCCATCTCCCTCTCCAACAGGTTTTCTGTTTTGGATACTGCTGGGGGAGATGGTTTCTCAGGGGAAAGCAGCATGAGCCAAGTCCGAGGCACCCCGAGTGGCTAGCTGCACAGAGTGGGGGAAAGAAGAGTGGGAGAGCAATAGTGATAGGGGATTCTATCGTAAGGGGAACAGATAGACAGATAGCGGCTGCAGACGTGACTCCAGGATGGTATGTTGCCTCCCTGGTGCCAGGGTCAAGGATGTCACTGAACGGCTGCAGGACATTCTGAAGGGGGAGGGTGAACAGCCAGAGGCTGTGGTCCATATCAGCATAGTTAAAAGAGAGAAGAGGTCCTGCAAGCAGAATATAGGGAGCTCAAAAATAAATTAAAAAGCAGGACCTCAAAAATAACAATCTCAGGATTAATCCAAGTGCCATGTGCTAGCAAGATCAGGAACAGGAGAATAGACCAGATGAATGCGTGGCTGGAGAGATGGTATGGCAGGGAGGGATTTAGATTCCTGAGGCATTGGGACCAATTCTGGGGAAGATGGGACCTATACAAACTGGACGGGTTTCACCCTAGCCGGACTGGGACCAATATCCTTATAGGGATATTCGCTCGTGCTGTGGGGGAGGGTTTAAATTAGATTGGCAGGGGTTTGGGAACCTGAGCAGGGAGACACAAGAGGGGGAAACAGCGAATTACAGACCAGTTAGCCTAACATCAGTAGTATGGAAAATGCTAGAGTCTATTATAAAGGATGTGATAACAGGACACTTAGAAAATATCAACAGGATTAGACAAAGTCAACATGGATTTATGAAAGACAAATCATGTTTGACAAACCGACTGGAGTTCTTAGAGGATGTAACTAGCAGAATAGAAAAGGGAGAATCAGTGGATGTGGTGTATTTGGATTTTCAGAAAGCTTTTGAGAAAGTCCCATGTAAGAGGTTAGTGGGTAAAATTAAAGCAGGCAGGAAACTGAGAGTAGGAATGAAGGGGTCTTTTTCAGAGTGGCAGGTGGTGACTAGTGGGGTTCCAACTAGATTTGGTTTTATGCAATGCTTGGGCCCCAGCTATTCGCAATATATATCAATGATTTGGATGAGCGAACTAAATGCAATATTTTGAAGTTTGCTGATAACATGAAACTTGGTGGGAATGTGAGCGATGAGGTGTACAGAGGCTTCAAGGTGATTTAGACAGGTTGAGTGAGTGGGCAAATACATGGCAGATGCAGTATAATGTGGATAAGTGTGAAGTTGTCCACTTTGGTAGGAAAAACAGAATGGCAGAGTATTATTTAAATGGTGATAGATTGGGAAATGTTGATGTACAAAGGGACCTGGGTGTCCTTGTACACCAATCACTGAAAGCAAGCATGCAGGTGCAGCAAGGAGTTACAAAGCGAAATGGTATGTTGGCCCTCATTGCGAGAGGACTTGAGTACAGGAGCAAGGATGTCTTACTGTAGCTGTACAGGGCCTTGGTGAGACCACACCTGGAGTATTGTGTGTAGTTTTGGTCTCCTTACCTAAGAAAGGATATACTTGCCATAGAAGGAGTGCAGCGAAGGTTCACCAGACTGATTCCTGGGATGGCAGGATTGTCATATGGGGAGAGATTGGGTCGATTAGGTCTGTATTCACTGGAGTTTAGAAGAATGAGAGGGGATCTCATTGAAACATATAAAATTCTGACAGGGATGGACAGACTGGATGCAGGGATGATGTTTCCTCTGGCTGGGGGGGTCTAGAACAAGGGGTCACAGTCTCAGCACATGGGGTAGATCATTTAGGACTGAGATGAGGAGAAACTTCTTCACTCAGAGGGTGGCGAACCTGTGGAATTCTCTACCACAGAGGCTGTGGGGGCCAAGTCACTGAATATATTTAAGAAGGAAATATAGAGATTTTTAGGGGAGAATTTTTATCTTGGGGGTGGGTGCACACTCGACCCGACCGAGCGTAAAATGACGTACGATGATGTCGGGTGAGCGTCCCAATAGTACACGCAATACTTCAGTTGGTGGGCGCATGTTGGAGTGGGCAGTGTGCCAGCCAACAATTAAAAGGCCTATTAAGGCCATTGAAAAGTTAATTGAGAGAAATCTTTTGCTGCCCGTCCAACCTTATGGTTGGGGAGCAGGTGAAAAGGCCAAGTGGTCTTTACATTTTTTAGGAAACATCCACGGGCAGGATGAGGTTTCCAACAGGAATTAAAAATAAAACCAAAATTTTAAAGTTTAATTAATAACATGTCCCTGAGGGGACATATGTTATAACATTTTTAAAGTCTTTATTTTTTGTTTTGAAAAATGTTCATCTCTGAGTCAGCTCTGTGCCTCAGGGAGGTTTTCAAACGTGCAATCATGTGTATGCACAAAGTTCACACGCCCTCCTCCCCTGCCCGCACAGGCAGTGCTCAGCACTCCAGCATGTGTTTGGCCTTAATTGGCCCACCAGCGTGAAATCGCGTTCCAACCCGATCGCGGGTGGCCGCTGGCTCCCTGACTGTCCCTGACTGTCCCTGCCTACCCCCACCGAGCCCACCCAACCAGGGAAAAACCCTCCCCCTGTGCTCTAGGGATATGGAGGGAGAGCGGGAGTACGGCGTTGAGATAGAGGATCAGCCATGATCATTTTGAATGGCGGAGCAGGCTTGAAGGGCCGAATGGCCTACTCCTGCTCCTAGTTTCTATGTTTCTATGAAGAGCCACAGTGAGCCCTCGCTGGCTGGTGAATAGTGACACACAGGGTCTATAGATGTCGCATTTCATTCCTGCAGATGCCCGAGAACCAGTGTCGCCAATGACTGCGCACATCTAGGGAACTGGTCGGTCACATCTGCCACTTACTGCAAGACATAGCGCCACGTGGACAAGAGGGAATCTGCTGCCAGTGGCTCCTTTCAGGACCCCACAGGTGACCTCTGTGGATTTCACAATCCTCCACCTACAAATCCATCCATGAGGTCATGGATGCATCTTCTCGAGGGCAACAACTTTGTGCATTTCACCCTGGACCAGGACAGCCAGGATGCAAGAGCAATTGGATCTGCCCAGATCTCGGATTTCCCACAGGTGCAGGGTGCAATTGACTGCACTCGTGGTGCTCAGATCTCTGTCATTACACTCAGTGAACTACATCAACCGCAAGGGGTTCCCTTCACTGAACGTGCAGCTGGTGTACAACCACTAGAAACACATCCTGCAGGTATGTGCGCGGTTTCCAGGGAGTGTGCACAACACTTACATCCTGAGTCGCTCGCAGATCCCTGCAGCCTTCCAGGTCCCACAGAAGCTGCAGGGTTGGCTCCTTGGGGACAAGGGCTACCCACAGAGGCCATGGCTGATGACACCTGTGCGGCGGCCTCAGACTGCAGCAGAGCGACGCTATAATGAGGCTCATGCAGCAGCAACTTGGTGGAGCAGACCATCGGGATGCTGAAGGTGAGGTTCCAGTGCCTGGACCAGTCTGGTGGAGCCCTGCAATACAGTCCACAGAGGGTGTCACACATCGTCATCGTCTGCTGCACCCTTTACAACCTGGTGCCCCAACGGGGTGAGGAGCTGGCTGAGGAGGAGATGCACATCTCCAATGAGGAGGATGCCGACAGGGATGAGGGTGAAGAGGTCCTCCATAGTGATGATGACGGGGATGAGGCTCTCGCACTGTCCAGGCGAGGCAGGCGCACTTGAGAGGCTCTCATAGCTGCCAGATTTGTGGAGGATGATGATGACATGCAGTGAGGTGTCCCCATAGATCCTCATATCACAGTTGTGAATGATTGACTCCAGTCTGGCCTATCTCAGCGCCAATACCCTCTGTGAGAATGCTCCTGTCATGGAGATGCAGTGGAGGTCCTAATAGTTGCTCAATTGCAGGAGGATGATGACAACATGCAGTGAGGATGCTCCATAGACCTTCACATAAGAACTCTGAGCAGGAGTAGGCAATTCAGCCCATCCAGCCTGCCCCGCCATTCGTTACAATCATGGCTGATCTCATTTCAGCCTCAACTCCAATTTCCCGCCCTCTCTCCATAACCTTTCAACCCGTTACTAATTAAAAATCTGTCTATCTCCTCCTTAAATTTATTCAGCGTCCCGGCATCCACTGCACTCTGAGGTAGTGAATTCCACAGATTCACGACCCTTTGAGAAAAGTAATTCCTCCTCATCTCTGATTTAAATCTACCACCCCTTAGACTAAAACTATGGCCTCTCTTTCTAGAATGCCCCGAAGGGGAAACATCCGATCCGCGTCTACTTTGTTTATCCCCTTTAGCATCTTATATACCTCAATTAGATCTCCTCTCATCCTTCTATTACAGAATTACAGAAACGCTGACTCAGGGTCCTTGGGGTCCTTGAAAATGGACCTAGAGGGACAGGCGTACTGGTCAGGTCCCAGTCCCTGTAACTCGGCTGAGCATCTCCTGTTCTAGTGCTGGCTGCACAGTGTGTAGATGTACAGGGGCCACAGCTGGGCCGGGCATGTTCCTGACCCTGCCCCATTACACCCCAAACCCAATACTCCCTCCAACATCTGCTCCCTCCTGACCCTCTGAACGTGACCCCTGCTTTGACCTGACTCTGATACCTGCTCCCCTGTCCGAGGGTGTGGTTGCTGCTGGTAACCCAGCAATATCAGTCCTGGTGAGGCTCTCCAATCTCTACCAATGGTTAAACAATTTTTTAATATACTTTACAGTTTAAATTTTTAACAAGGTCACTCCAGCTGTGCCCCAGGTGGGGTCAGGGGTCATGGTGGGAGCAGGGGTCCTGCACTCCCTAATCTTGCACCACGACCTTGACTCACCTCTTGCCATCGCTTTTGGACAATGCTGATCCAGGATCGGATGGTATTGACTGACTCCGGATTACAGGAAATCAGGATCTCGTTCCCCAACGAGACGACACCATCCAGTGCCGTGCGTTCACGTTCCAGACTCTTCACATGCTCCTGGAACAAGGATCAGGAAGATGTCATGTAACTCCATACTGTTCCCTCACCTCTCCCCCTTTCTCCTCCATCATTTCTACCCTCCATTTCCTCCCCTTTGCCTCTCATCCACTTCCTCTTCAACCTCCTTTTCTCTCCCTTGCCCCTCCGTTTTCTCCCTTATCCCTCGCCCCGACCCTACACTCGCCCCACTCCCTTCTCCTTCCCCCTCCCATTTCCTCCCTGCCTACTGGACCCACCTGGTGCTGTTGCTTAAATTCCAGCAGAGCCTCCACTTCCTCTGGGATGAGTTCAAACTTCATTTCTGTCTCTGCCTGTGTCAGGCGACCCAAGAAACCATGAACTAAAGAGTGAAATTCCTCAGCCTGTTGGGAGAGAAAGTACATTCGAGCTCATTGACAATACTGGCAAAGGCTCAGCAGCATTAAACACTAAAGACAATAAAGTGCCAGGAATCAGAGCAGAATCATGGCTCCCAACCCCCCAGGCCCTTCAGCCGCCAGTCCCGGAGATCTTGGAGACAGTGGGCAGCACCTACAGCTCTCAGCCAGGAATTCTGGGTTTAAGTCGTACTCCATGAATTGTTGGCCACAGAAGGAGCATTTGTGATGCAGTTCAAAAGTTTGATAATTGGTTTGCCAATCCATCAAAGGCTTCCCCCACTGGCAGTGGTGTAGTGGCATTGTCACTGGACTAGTAATCCAGAGGGCCAGGCTAATGCTCTGGGGACTGGTTCAAATCCCACCACAGCAGTTGGGGAATTTCAATTCAAAGAATAAATCTGGAATTAAAAAGCGAGTCTTGGTAATAGTGACTCTCCTTATTAATATAGAAACACAGGGGCAGAAGTAGGTCCTTCGAGCCTGCTCTGCCATTCATTATGATCATGGCTGATATTCCAACTCAATAGCCTGTCCCCGCTTTCTCCCCATATCCTTTGATCTCTTTCGCCCCAAGAGCTATACCTAATTCCTTCTTGAAAACATACAATGTTTTGGTCTCAACTACTTTCTGTGGTAGCGAATTCCACAGGCTCACCACTCTCTTGGTGAAGAAATTTCTCCTCATCTCAGTCCTAAATGGTCTACCCCGTATCCTCAGACTGTGGCCCCTGGTTCTGGACTCTCCCACCATCGGGAACATACTTCATATTTCTACCCTGTTTAGTGCTGTTAGAATTTTATAGGTTTTTATAAGATCCCTCCTCATCTTTTGAACTCCAGCGAATATAATCTTAACCGACTCAATCTCTCCTCATATGTCAGTCCTGCCATCCCAGGAATCAGTCTGGTAAATCTTCGCTGCACTCCCTCTATTGCAAGTACATCCTTCCTCAGATAAGGAGGCCAAAACTGCACACATTTTTCCAGTTGTGGTCTCACCAAGGCCATGTTTAATTGCAGCAAGATATCCCTGTTCCTGTACTCGAATCCTCTCGCTATGAAGGCCAACATACCATTTGCCTTCTTTACCGCCTGCTGCACCTGCATGCTCACCTTCAGTGACTGGTGTACAAAGACACCCAGGTCTCGTTGTACATTCCCCTCTCTCAATTTATAGACATTCAGATAATAATCTGCCTTCCTGTTTTTGCTACCAAAGTGGATAACCTCACATTTATCCACATTATACTACATCTGCCATGCATTAGCCCACTCACTCAGCTTGTCCAAATCACACTGAAGCATCTCTGCATCCTCCTCACAGCTCACCCTCCCACCCAGCTTTGTGTCATCTGCAAATTTGGAGATATTACATTTAGTTCCCTCATCTGAATCATTAATACATATTGTGAATAACTGGGGTCCCAGAACCGATCCCTGTGGTACCCCACTAGTCACTGCCTGCCATTCGGAAAAAGACCCGTTTATTCCTACTCTTTGTTTCCTGTCTGCCAACCAGTTTTCTATCCATCTCAATACACTACCCCCAATCCTGTGTGCTTTAATTTTACACGCTAATCTCTTATGTGGGATTTTGTTGAAAGCCTTCTGAAAGTCCAAATAAACCACATCCACTGGCTCCCCCTCATCAACTCTACTAGTTACATCCTCGAAAAATTCCAGTAGATTTGTCAAGCATGATTTCCCTTTCGTAAACCCATGCTGACTCTGACTGATTCTGCCACTGTTTTCCAAGTGCTCAGCTGTTAAAACTTTTATAATGGACTCTAGAATTTTCCCCACTACTGACATCAGGCTGACTGGTCTATAATTCCCTTTTTCTCTCCACCTCACTTATTAAACAGTGGGGTTACATTAGCTACTCTCCAATCTGTAGGAACCGTTCCAGAGTCTATAGAATCTCGGAAGATGACCACCAATGCATCCACTATTTCTAGGGTCACTTCCTTAAGTACTCTGGGATGTAGATTGTCAGGCCCTGGGGATTTATCGGCCTTCAATCCCATCAATTTCTCCAACACCATTTCTTTGCTCATACTGATTTCTTTCAGTTCCTCCCTCTCACTAAACCCTGTGTTCCCCAACATTTCTGGTATGTTATTAGTGTCCTCCTTTGTGAAGACAGAACCAAAGCATGTATTTAGTTGGTCAGCCATTTCTTTGATCCCCATTATAAATTCCCCTGTTTCTGACTGTAAGGGATCTTCATTTGTCTTCACCAATCTTTTTCCCTTCACATACCTATAGAAACTTTTACAGTCAGTTTTTATGTTCCCCACAAGCTTACACTCGTACTCTATTTTCCCCTTTTTAATCAATCCTTTGCCGAATTCTAAACTGCTCCCAGTCCTCAGGTCTGTTGCTTTTTCTGGCCAATTTCTATGCCTCTTCCTTGCATCTAATACTATCTCTAATTTCCCTTGTAAGCCATGGTATGACCACCTTTCCTGTTTTACTTTTGCACCAGACAGGAATAAACAATTGTTGCAGTTCACCCATGCGCTCTTTGAATGTTTGCCATTGCCTATCCACCGTCATCCCTTTAAGTAACGTTTCCCAATCCATCATAGCCAACTCGCGCCTCATACCATCGTAGTTTCCTTTATTAAGATTCAGGACTGTAGTCTCAGAATCCATCTTGATGAAGAATTCTATCATATTATGGTCGCTCATCCCCAAGGGGCCTCGCACAACTAGATTGTCAACTATTCCTTTCTCATTACACAATACCTAGTCTAGGATGGCCTGTTCTCTCGATGTTTCCTCAATGTATTGGTCCAAAAAAACATCCCGTTTACACTCCAGGAATTCCTCCTCTACGGTATTGTTACTAATTTGATTTGCCTAATCTATATGCATATTAAAGTCATCCATAATTACAGATGTTCCTTAATTACATGCGTCTCTAATTTCCTGTTTAATGCCATTCCCAACATCACCACTACAGTTTGGGGGTTTATATACAAGCTCCACTAACAGTTTTTGCCCCTTAGTGTTTCTCAGCTCTACCCATACAGATTCCACATCGTCGGAGCTAATATCTTTCCTCACTATTGCGTTAATTTCCTCTTTAACCAGCAATGCAACTCCACCGCCTTTTCCTTTTTGTCTGTCCTTCCTAAGTACTGAATACCCCTGGATGTTCAGTTCCCATCCCTGGTCACCCTGCAGCCATGTCTCCGTAGTCCCAACTATATCATACCTGTTTACATCTATTTGCGCTGTTAATTCATCCACTTTATTGCGAATGCTCCTCGCATTAAGGCACAAAGCCTTAAGGCTTGTCTTTTTAACAGGACTTGTCCTGTTCCCACTATTTTTCACTGAGGCCCTGTTTGATTCTTGCCCTTGATTTCTCTGCCTGTCACTTTTCTTATTCCCTTCTGTCTTTTTTTGAAAGGAGTCATCAACAGTGCTATCAAGCAGCACTTGCTTAACAATAACCTGCTCATTGACGCCCAGTTTGGGTTCTGCCAGGGCCACTCAGCTCCTGACCTCATTACAACTTTGAATCCAACATGAACTAAAGGGCTGAACTCCCGAGGTGAGGTGAGAGTGACTGCCCTTGACATCAAGGCAGCATTTGACCGAGTGTGGCATCAAGGAGCCCGAGCAAATCTGGAGTCAATGGGAATCAGGGGGGAAACTCTCCACTGGTTGGCGTCATAGCTAGCCCACAGGAAGATGGTTGTGGTTGTTGGAAGTCACACCAAATTTACTGGTTCCCCTTTATTTACTCTGCTATTTTTTAATTCATTCGTGGGATGTGGGCATTTATTGCCCATCCCTAGTTACCCTTGAGAAGGTGGTGGTGAGCTGCCTTCTTGAACCGCTGCAGTCCATGTGGTGTAGGTACACCCACAGTGCTGTTAGGATGGGTGTTGCAGGATTTTGACCCAGTGACAGTGAAGGGCGGGGATATAATTCCAATTCAGGATGGAGGGGAACTTCCAGGTGGTGCTGTTCCCATCTATCTGCTGCCCTTGTCCTTCTAAATGGTAGTGGTCGAGGGGTTGGAAGGTGCTGTCTCAGGAGCCTTGGTGAGTTTCTGCAGAACATCTTGTAGATGGTACACACTGCTGCTACTGCGCGTCGGTGGTGAAGAGAGTGAATGTTTGTGGATGTGGTGCCAAGCAAGCGGGCTGCTTTGTCCTGGACGGTGTCAAGTTTCTTCGGTGTTGTGGGAGCTGCACTCATCCAGGTAAGTGAGGAGTATTCCATCACACTCCTGACTTGTGCCTTGTAGATGGTGGACAAGCTTTGGGGAGCCAGAAAGTGAGTTATTCATCACAGGATTCCTAGCCTCTGACCTGCTTTTATAGCCACAGTATTTATACAGCTAGTCCAGTTCAGTTTCTGGTCCATAGTAACCCCCAGGATATTCATAGTGGGGGTTACAGTGATGGTAATGCCATTGAACATCAAGGGGCGATGGTTGGAGATTTTCTTGTTGGAGATGGTCATTGCCTGAACATTGTGCAATCATCAGCGAACACCTCCACCTCTGACCTTATGATAAAAGGAAGGTCATTGATGAAGCAGCTGAAGATGGTTGGGACTAGGACACTACCCTGAGGAACTTCTGCAGTGATATCCTGGAGCTGAGATGACTGACCTCCAACAACCACAACCATCTTCCTGTGTGCTAGGTATGACTCCAACCAGTGGAGAGTTTTCCCCCTGATTCCCATTGACCCCAGATTTGCTAGGGCTCCTTGATGCCACACCTGGGGAAATGCGACCTGGATGTCAAGGGCAGTCACTCTCACCTCACCTTGGAAGTTCAACTCTTTTGTCCATGTTTGAACCAAGGCTGTAATGAGGTCAGGATCTGAGTGGCCCTGGCGAAACCTGAACTGGGTGTCAGTGAGCAGGTTATTGCTAACCAAATGCTGCTTAGCACTTCCATCGCTTTACTGATGATGGAGAGTAGACTAATGGGGCGGTAATTTGCATGGTTGGATTTGTCCTGCTTTTTGTGTACAGGACATACCTGGGCAATTTTCCACATAGCCAGGTAGATGCCAGTGTTGTAGCTGTACTGGAACAGCTTGGCTAGGGGTGCAGCAAGTTCTGGAGCACAAGCCTTCAGTACTATAGCTGGAATATTGTCAGGGCCCGCCCATAGCCTTTGCAGTATCCAGTGCCTTCAGCTATTTCTTGATATCACGTGGAGTGAATCGAATTGGCTGAAAACTGGCATCTGTGTTGCTGGGGACCTCCGGAGGAGGCCAAGATGGATCATCCACTCAGCACGTCTGGCTGAAGATCATAGCAAATGCTTCAGCCTTATCTTTTGCACTGATGTGCTGGGCTCCTCCATCATTGAGGATGAGAATATTTGTGAAGCCTCCTCCTCCAGTGAGTTGTTTAATTGTCCACCACCATTCACGACTGGATGTGGCAGAACTGCTGAGCTTAGATCTGATCGGTTGGTTGTGGGATCGCTTACCTCTGTCTATCACTTGCTGCTTATGCTGTTTGGAATGCAAGTAGTCCTGTGTTATAGCTTCGCCAGGTTGACACCTCATTTTGAGGTATGCCTGGTGCTGCTCCTGTCATGCCCTCCTGCACTCTTCATTGAACCAGGATTAATCCCCTGGCTTGATGGTAATGGTAGAGTGGGGGATATGCCGGGCCATGAGGTTACAGATTGTGTTCGAGTACAATTCTGCTGCTGATGGCCCACAGCGCCTCATCAATGTCCAGTCTTGAGTTGCTAGATCTGTTTGAAATCTCTCCCATTTAGCACGGTGGTAGTGCCACACAACACGATGGAGGGTACCCTCAATGTGAAGGCAGGATTTTGTCTCCACAAGGACTGCGCAGTGGTCAATCCTACTGATACTCATAGTCTCATAGACGTTTACAGCACAGAAAGAGGCCATTCAGCCCATCGTGTCCGTACCGGTCAACAAAGATCTGACTACATTAATCCCATTTTCCAGCGATTGGCCCATAGCCCTGGAGGCTATGGCAACACAAGTGAATATCTAAATACTTTTTAAATGTTACGAGAGCTTCTGACTCAACCACCCTTTCAGGCAGTGAGTTCCAGACTCCCACCACCCACTGGGTGAAAAAATTTCTCTTCAACTCCCCTCTTAGCCTTCTACCTCTTACCTTAAATCTATGCCCCCTGGTTATTGAACCCTCTACTAATGGAAAAAGTGCCTTCCTATCCACCCTATCTCTGCCCCTCATAATCTTATACACCTCGATCAGGTCCCCTTTCAACATTCGCTGCTCCAAGGAAAACAACCCCAGCCTATCCAATCTTTCCTCATAGCTCAGACCCTCCAGACCAGGCAGCATCCTGGTGAATCTCCTCTGCACCCTCTCCAGTCCAATCACATCTTTCCTATAAGGTGGTGACCAGAACCGCACGCAGTACTCCAGTTGTGGTCTAACCAACGTTTTATACAGTTCCAGAATAATCTCTCTGCTCTTGTATTCTCTGCCTCGGCTAATAAAGGCAAGTATCCCATATGCCTTCTTAACCACCTTATCTATCTGCCCTGCTACCTTCAGGGATCTGTGGATATGCACACCAAGGTCCCTCTGATGTTCAGTACTTTGTAAAACATTGTATGTTTTCAAGAAGGAGTTAGATATAGCTCTTGGGGTGAAAGGGATCAAAGATATGGGGAGAAAGCGGGAGCAGGCTATTGAGTTGGATGATCAGCCATGATCATAATGAATGGCGGAGCAGGCTCGAAGGGCCGAATGGCCTACTCCTGCTCCTAGTTTCTATGTTTCTACTTTCCAGGGTCCTACCATTCATAGTCTAATCCCTTGCCTTGTTAGCCCTCCCCAAGTGCATTACCTCACACTTTTCCGGGTTGAATTCCATTTGCCACTGCTCTGCCCACCTGACCAGTCCATTAATGTCCTCCTGCAGTTTACGGCTATCCTCCTCACTATTTACCACACTACCAATTTTCATGTCATCCGCGAACTTCTTGATCATACCCCTTACATTTAAGTCCAGATCATTTATGTACACCAGAAACAGCAAGGGCCCCAGCACCGAGCCCTGCGGAACCCACTGGAAACAGACTTCCAGAAACATCCCTCTACCATCGCCCTCTGCTTCCTGCCTCTCAGCCAATTTTGGATCCAACGTGCCACTTTGCCTTGGATCCCATGGGTTATTACTTTCTTGACCATAAGACCATAAGACATAGGAGCAGAAATTAGGCCATTCGGCCCATCGAGTCTGCTCCGCCATTCAATTATGGCTGATAAGTTTCTCAACCCCATTCTCCCGCCTTCTCCCCGTAACCTTTGATCCCCTTACCAATCAAGAACCTATCTATCTCGGTCTTAAATACACTCAATGACCTGGCCCTGAATTCCATAGATTCACAACTCTCTGGCTAAAGAAGTTTCTCCTCATCTCTGTTCTAAAAGGTCTTCCCTTTACTCTGAGGTTGTGCCCTCGGGTCCTAGTCTCTCCTACTAATGGAAACATCTTCCCCACGTCCACTCTATCCAGGCCTTTCAGTATTCTGTAAGTTTCAATCAGATCCCCCCTCATCCTTCTAAACTCCATCGAGTATAGACCCAGAGTCCACAAACATTCCTCATACGTTAAGCCTTTCATTCCTGGGATCGTTCTCGTGAACCTCCTCTGGACCCTCTCCAGGGCCAGAACATCCTTCCTGAGATACGGGGCCCAAAATTGCTCACAATATTCTAAATGTGGTCTGACCAGAGCCTTATAAAGCCTCAGCAGCACATCCCTGCTTTTATATTCTAGTCCTCTCAAAATAAATGCCAACATTGCATTTGCCTTCCTAACTACCGACTCAACCTGCAAGTTAACCTTAAGAGAATCCTGGACTAGGACTCCCAAGTCCCTTTGCACTCCAGATTTCTGAATTCTCTCCCCATTTAGAAAATAGTCCATGCCTCTATTCCTCCTACCAAAGTGCATGACCTCACACTTCCCCACGTTGTATTCCATCTGCCACTTCTTTGCCCATTCTCCTAACCTGTCCAAATCCTTCTGCAGCCTCCCCGCCTCCTCAATACTACCTGTCCCTCCACCTATCTTTGTATCATCTGCAAACTTAGCCAGGATGCCCTCAGTTCCTTCATCTAGATCATTAATGTATAAAGTGAAAAGTTGTGGTCCCAACACTGACCCCTGCGGAACTAACTAGTCACCGGCCGCCATCCTGAGAAGGACCCCCTTATCCCCACTCTCTGCCTCCTGCCAGACAGCCAATCTTCTATCCATGCTAGTACCTTGCCTCTAACACCATGGGCTCTTATCTTACTGAGCAGCCTCCTGTGCAGCACCTTGTCAAAGGCCTTCTGGAAGTCCAAGTAGATAACATCCATTGGCTCTCTTTTGTCTAACCTACTCATTACCTCCTCAAAGAATTCTAGCAGATTTGTCAGGCATGACCTCCCCTTGATGAAACCATGCTGACTTTGCCCGATTTTACCATGCACTTCCAAGTATTCTGAAATCTCATCCCTAATAATGAACTCTAAAATCTTACCAATGACTGAGGTCAGGCTAATCGGCCTGTAATTTCCCGTCTTTTGCCTCACTCCCTTCTTAAACAGGGGGGTTACATTAACAATTTTCCAGACCTCTGGGACCCTCCCTGACTCCAGTGTGCCATGAGGGACCTGATCAAAAGCCTTGCTAAAGTCCATGGTAGACCACATCAAATGCATTACCCTCATCAACACTCCTGGTTACCTCCTCAAAAATTTCAATCAAATTTGTCAAACTTGACCTTCCCTTAACAAATCCATGCCGACTATCCCTGATTAATCCGTGTCTCTCCAAGTGCAGGTATATTCTGTCCCCCAGAATTCTATCTAGTAACTTACCCACCACCAAGGTTAGACTGACTGGCCTGTAATTTCCTGGTCTATCCCTTCCTCCCTTTTTTAATAATGGGACAATATTAGCAGTCCTCCAGTCCTCTGGCACCTCACCTGTGGCCTGAGAGGATTTGAAAATTATTGCCAGGGCTCCTGATATCTCTTCCCTTGCCTCCCTCAACAGCCTGGGATACATCTCATCCGGGCCTGTGAATTTATCCACTTTTAAGGCCGCTAAGCCCGCCAGTACCTCCTCTCTCTATGTTAATTTCCTCTAATATTTCAGTCCTCCACCCTGATGTCTATACCTGTGTTGTCCTTTTCCATTGTGAAGACCGATGCAAAGTATTCATTGAGGACTGTACCCATGTCTTCCGGGTCCACACACACATTACCTCTATGGTCCCTAATTGGCCCCACTCTTTCCCTAGTTATTCTCTTGTTCTTCATATATTAAAAAACCCCTTTGGGTTTTCCTTTATTCTACCCACCAATGCTTTCTCACGCACTCTCTTAGCTTTCCTAATTTCCTTTTTAAGTTCCCCCCTGCATTTTTTATACTCCTCTAAGGACTCTGCTGTATTGAGCCCTCGGTATCTGCCATAAGCTTCTCTTTTTTTCTTAATCCTAACCTTTATGTCCTTTGACATCCAGGGTTCTCGGGACTTGGTCCCCGCCTTTGTCTTTCCGGGAACATATTTACCCTGAACTCGCTATTTCCTCCTCGAATCCCACCCACTGCTCTGACACAGTTTTATCTGCAAGTAGCTGCTCCCAGTCCACTTGGGCCAAATCGTA
This sequence comes from Cetorhinus maximus, assembly GCF_964194155.1. NCBI lineage: Eukaryota > Metazoa > Chordata > Chondrichthyes > Lamniformes > Cetorhinidae > Cetorhinus > Cetorhinus maximus. The sequence goes on from NC_135881.1 coordinate 190,573, forward strand.
TCTCATCTTAGTAAAATTAGCCTTTTCCCAGTTTAGAAATGTTATTCCTGGCCCAACCTTATCCTTTTCCAGAGCTATCCTAAATCTAACTGAGTTATGGTCACTATCTTCAAAATGCACCCCTACTGGTATACCTTCATCCTGCCCAGGCTCATTTCTGGATATTGGGTCCAGAGCTGCCCACTCCCTTATTGGGCTTTCTACATACTAGCTAAAAAAGTTCTCCTGGATGCAATTTAAGAATTTTGCTCCCTTCCACCTTGCACACTAAAACTATCCCAGTTAATATTTGGGTAGTTAAAATCCCTCCTATTACTGCCTTATTATTCTTACACTTCTCTGAGATTTGATTACATATTTGATCCTCTATCTCCCCCTGACTGTTTGGGGTCTATTGTACACACCCAACAGCGTGTTTAACCCTTTTGTGTTTTTTACTTCTACTATTATGGGCTCATTTGATGATCCTTCCAGGATATCATCCCTCCTCACTGATATAATTTATTCCTTGATCAATATTGCAACCCACCACCCCCCCCCCCCGCCACTCCTCTTCTATCCCTCTCTTTATCTGGTCTGAATACCCTGCAACCAGGAGTGTTGAGCTGCCAACCCTGCCCTTCTTTTAGCCAAGTCTCGGTGATCGCTATGATATCATACTCCCACATGCCTATCTGTGCCCTCAGCTCGTCTGTCTTATTCCTCAGGCTCCTTGCATTAAAATATATTCTGTTTAGCCTTGTTAAACTCACTTCTTTCTTATCTAGCCTATGTTTCTCTGCCTTCCAGACTCACTCACTAGCGTTTTAACTTCTAATTCCATCTCAGCTTCTCTCCCTCTGAACTACTTTTCAGGATCCCATCTCCCTGTCAATTTAGTTTAAATCCCCCCAACAGCATTAGGAAACCTCCCCGCGAGGATGTTGGTCCTGTTCCTGTTCAGATATAACTCATCCAACTTGTACAGGTCCCACCTCCCCTGAGAAACGGATTCAATGCCCCAGGAACCTAAAGCCCTCCCTCCTGCATCATCGCTCCAGCCACACATTCATCTGCTATATCCTTCCGTCCCTATACTCACTACTGTGTAGCACTGGGGGTAATCCAGAGATTACTACCTTTGAAGTCCTGCTTTTCAATTTCCTACCTAACTCCCTAAAGTCTGCTTGCAGGACCTCATTTCTCTTTCTTCCTGTGTCATTGGTCCCAACATGGACCACGACCTCTGACTGTTCACCCTCCCCCTTCAGAATGCTCTGCAGTCATTCCCTGACATCCTTAGGCACCTGGGAGGCAACATACCATCCTGGAGTCATGTCTACGGCCGTAGAAACGCTTGTCTACTCCCCTCACTAACGAATCACCTACTACTATTGCCCTTCCACATTTCTTCCTCCCCCCCCAACCTTGAGCAACTAGACCACCCACCGTGTCACAGCCTTGGCTCTGTTTGGGCTCCACAGAGGAACCGTCACTCTCACTGTTTTCCAAGGCCAAAAAATGGTTTGCGAGCGAGATGCACTTGGGGGATTCCCTCACTCCCTGCCTGGTCCTCTTCTGTCTGATGGTCACCCGTTCCCTCTCTGCTTGCACTTCTTTAAGCTGCAGGGTGACCATGTCCTAAAACGTACTGTCCACAACCCTCTCACCCTCGTGAATGCACCGTAATGCCCCCAGCTGCTGCTCAAGCTCCAAAACCCGGAGCTCGAGTTGCTCCAGTCGGAGGTACCTCCTGCACACATGGTCACCTAGACCACCAGGAGCGTCTAGGATTTCCCACATAGTGCAGGGTGTGCACATCACGGAACTGAGCTCCCCAAACATATCTTAACTAAATAGAATATGGAACTTTGCTTTTATTTTATCCTTACTCCTATTCATGTATAGACTAGGTGCTAGATCCTCTTCTCACACTCTCCTCTAGGTGCTACTGACTGCCTGTCCCAGGGTCCTCCTCTCGCACTCTCATCAATACTGTCACGGACAGATGCATCTGTGGGAGGCAAGTTGGTGAGGATGAGGTCAAGTATGTTTCTCCCTCTTGTCAGTTCCCTCACCACCTGCCGCAGACCCAGTCTAGCAGCTATGTCATTTAGGACTCAGTCAGCTCGGTCAGTAGTGGTGCTACCGAGCCTCTCTTGGTGATGGACATTGAAGTCGCCCACCCAGAGTACATTCAGCGCCATTGCCACCCTCAGTGCTTCCTCCAAGTGATGTTCAACATGGAGGAGCACTGATTCATCAGTGCATCATCTGCCTGATCGTATTATGGTTTTCCATATGTTCTGCTACCACCTCTAATAATGGATTCCAGCATTTTCCCAATGACAGATGTAAGGATAACTGGCCTATAGCTTCCTGCTTTCTCTCTCCTTCCTTTCTTGAATAGAGGTGTTATATTTGTGGTTTTCCAATCCGCTGGGAACTTTCCAGAATCTAGGGAATTATGGAAGATTATCACCATGTATATACTGCAGCTACTCCATTTCCATTATTATTTCCCCAGTATCATCCTCTGAGACACAAATGTTTACTTTGGATACTCTCTTCCCTTTTATATACTTGGAGAAGCTCTTACTGTATGTTCTGGAATTTCTTGCTAGCTTAATTTCATAATCTAATTCCTCTGTCTGAATTGTTTTAGTCATCTTTTGCTGGTTTTTAAAATGTTCCCAATCTTCTGGCCCGGCACTGTACACCTTTCCTTTCAATTCATCAACATCCTGAACTTGCTTAGTTTCACAGATGGTGCATCCTTCTTCCAGAATCTTTCTTCATGAAATATGTTGGGAATTATGAAACATCTCCTTAAATCTCTTCCCGGTGATCTTGGGGTCCTTCAGTTAACCAGTCCCACCAACACTGGACTCACTTGATCCCTCACCTTCCGCAGCCTGTAATGTTTAAGTATCAGCTCCTTGGCCTTACAGTTGCTGATGTAGGATAATTAGATAGTTTGAAAGGTGCGATATTGAGATTGCAGTCTTACCTGATGCAAGGCAGCCTCAAGCAGAGACTGCTTCGAGACAGAAAGACGACATACTTCCTCCCACTGTTTACTCAGTTCCTCCATCTCAGCTTTGAACCAGACAGAATCCAAACACGTGTTTTTGCTCAGGTCCTTGAAAGCACGTTTCAGAGCCTTAACACAACTTGCACGTTTACCCAGCTCCTTCTGAAACAGCTGCAGTGGATAAAATCAGACAGATCGAATCTAGAGTGGATTACCACACTGAGGATATTGTTAATGTTCACATCACTTATCTCACACTTTATCACAAAGCATGCAACAAATTGCTCCAGTAGTAGATCAACACTCAGATTCCTACATAACAAGTGTGCCTATGGGCTCAATGTGACGATGACTCCAGGAGTAGGAAAAGTGGCAGGCAGGGTGAAGTCATTATGGGGGAGCTGATTTTGCAGTTATGACAACAGGTACAGACTGAAGAATGACCCATTGCGGTGATGGGCTGGGACTCATGCTGCACCATGGTGCGTTCCTACTTGTAATATATTTGCATGCCACAATATTCATTATCGCAAACTTTTTATAAATCATGTCCTACTTTCAAGATTAAGTCACTGGTGCATGGGAATCTCATGGCACTGGTTATGGGCAGTTTGCACCAGTTAGCTTTGTGTAGTTGTGTCTGAGGCGAGTGGTTATCTTTATAACAGAATCATAGAATTGTTACAGCACAAAGAGAGCCATTCAGTCCTGCAGGTTACAGCACTCGAGGGGCATATCCAGACACCCTTTAAATGAGTTGAGAGTTTCTGCCTCTACTACCCTTTCAGGCAGTGAGTTCCAGACCCTCACAACCCTCTGGGTGAAAAATAACTTCCTCATCTCCCCTCTAATCCTTCTACCAATCACTTTAAATTTATGGCCCCAAGTCACTGACCTCTCTGCCAAAGTAAATAGGTCCTTCTCATCCACTCTCTCCAGGCCCCTCACAATCAAATCTCCCCTCAGCCTCCTCTGTTCCAAGGAGAACAGCCCCAGCCTATCCAATCCTTCCTCATCGCTGCAATTTTCCAGCCCTGGCAACATCCTCATCAATCTCCTCTGTTCCCTCTCGAATGGAATTCCATCCTCCCTGTAATGAGGTGACCAGAACTGCTCACAGTACTTGAGTTGTGGCCTAACTAGCATTTTATACAGTTCCAGCATAACCTCCCTGCTCTTATATTCTGTGCCTCGGCTAATAAATGAAAGGGTTCCATACGCTTTCTTAAACCCCTTATCGACCTGACCTGCTAGTAAAACATTGATGTAAAATATCTAATGTATATTTCAAGCTTTTACATGGCTAGTCATGAGGTGTTGATCGATAAAAAAGAGCCCAGTTACTCACAAAACACAGGGATGGGAGATGTTTCAAACCTAAAAGGGCTGAGAATATAAAGTCATAGTCACTGCAGAACAAACTAAAGCAATGTTGGGTGCAAGAACTGGGTAAAAGTTCATTCAAATTGACAAGCAGTTAAAATAATCCCTCATCATTTGAAATGTGTTGATGGCAAATAAGGATGATAAAATGAACACCTCTATTACGAAAACAGTTCAAATTTGAATGTCAAATCGAAACTGAAACAGGGACAAATAAAAGAAAATTTAATGCATGAAAGATGGGCAAATGATAAATCTTCCAGAAAAATCTATAAAACTTGCAAGGTTAGCAGCATCGCTAATCTAGAGGCTCCATAACTTCTTAAAATGCTCCATCTGCAAAAATCTCCTGAATAGATTATTCCGTATGTACCATTGACCTCATGGACCAAGCACAAAACCAAGAATTTAACACTGCAGCCATCAGTTAAGGAATCAATTTCATCTGTCAAATGTTGGTATTTCTTAGCCTTGTCCTCCCAGATCTTGTCGGGCAAATTATTGTTATCTTCAAATCTTATCGTAATGTAGACAACTGCTGCATAAGAACAGAAGAAACAGGAACAGGAGTAGACCATTCGGCCCCTCGAGCCTGCTCCACCATTCAATAAGATCATGGCTGATCTTCTTGTGTTCCACATTCCCATCTACCCCGATAACCTTTGATTCCCTTGCCTAACAAGAATCTATCTATGATAAAAGCAAAATACTGCAGATGCTGGAAATCCGAAACAAAAACAAAAATAGCTGGAAAAACTCAACAGGTCTGACAGCATCTATGGAGAGGGATACAGTTAACGTTTCGAGTCCGAATGACTCTTCATCAGAACTATCTATCCCTGCCTTAAAAATATTCAATGACCCCGCCTCCACCACCTTCTGAGGCAGAGAGTTCCAAAGTCACACAACCCTCTGAGAGAAAAAATTCTCCTCATCTCTGTCCTAAAAGGGCGACCCCTAATTTTAAAACAGTGCCCCCTAGTTCTGGACTCACCCACAAGAGGAAACATCCTTTCCATGTCCACCTTGTCAAGGCCGTTCAGGGCCTTGTATAATTCAATCAAATCACCCCTCACTCTTCTAAACTCCAGTGGAAACAAGTCCAGTCTGTCCAACCTTTCCTCATAAGACAACCCACTCATTCCAGGTATCAATCTAGTAAACCTCCTCTGAACCGTCCCCAATGCATTTACATCCTTCCTTAAATAAGGAAACCAAAACTGCACACAGTATTCGCGGTGCGGTCTCACCAATGCCCTGTACAACTGAAGCATAACATCCTTTTATGTTCAATCCCTCTCGTAATAAAGGATAGTATTCAATTAGCCTTCTTAATTACTTGCTGTTCCTGCATACTAACATAGAACCATAGAAAAGTTACAGCACAGAAGGAGGCCATTCAGCCCATCTTGTCCATGCCAGCCCGAGGACACCCAAGTGCCCTTTCTAATCCCACCTTCCTGCACCCGGCCCATAGCCCTGCAGCTTACAGCACTTAAGGTGCAGATCCAGGTACTTTTTAAAAGAGTTTAAAGTTTCTGCCTCTACCACCAACTTGGGCAGCGAATTCCAGACACCCACTACCCTCTGCATAAAAAAGTTCTTCCTCATATCCCCCCTACACCTTCTGCCACTTATCTTGAATCTATGTCCCCTGGTTCTAGAATTCTCCACCAAGGGAAACAATTTTATCCTGTCCACTCTATCTATTCCCCTCATAATTTTGTACACCTCAATCAAGTCACCCCTCAGCCTTCTTTGTTCCAAGGAAAATAACCCCAACCTATCCAATCTCTCCTCGCAGCTACACTTTTCTAACCCTGGCAACATTCTTGTAAACCTCCTCTGCACTCTCTCCAGAGCTATTACGTCCTTCTGGTAATGTGGTGACCAGAACTGCACACAATACTCCAGTTGTGCTCACCAGTGTTTTATACAACATCATGCACTAGAACACCTAGATCCCTTTGCATCTCAAAATTATGCAGCCGTTCTCCATTTAAGTAAGACTCTGCTTTTATGTTCTTCCTGCCAAAGTGAACAACTTCACATTTTCCCACATTAAACTCCATTTGCCAGATCTTTACCCACTCGCTCAACCTATCTGCAACTTCCTCATGTCCTCTTCACAACATACTTTCCTGCCTATCTTTGTGTCATCTGCAAATTTAGCTACCATGTCTTCACTCCCTTCATCTAAGTCATTGATGTAAATCATAAAAAGTTGAGGCCCCAGCACAGACCCCCGTGGGACTCCACTTGTCACATCCTGCCAATCAGAAAAAGACCCATTTATACATACTCTCTGCTTTCTGCCAGCCAGCCAATCTTCTATCCATGCTAATATGTTACCCCCTACACCATGCGCTTTTATTTTCCATAATAATTTTGATGTGGCACCTTATCAAATGCCTTCTGGAAATCCAAGTACAGAACGTCCACAGGCTCCCCTTTATTCACAGTGCATATTACTCCTTCAAAAAACACCAATAAATTGGGTCACGAAAATATAATAATTTTCATAATATTGTGATTTTTTGTAAAGGTAGGCTAATAGTGGGATTTGGATTAGTTTCTCTGTGTGGATGTGTATGTGTTGGGGTTTTAATTGAATTGTAGACAGCGAGTCTGGAGCTTTTGAGTTATCAGAAGGGAAGCTAGGTTTGAAATGCTAAATACCGAAACATGGCTGAAGTTTTAGAATGTGAGGTGTGAGGAACCTATGCATTTTTAGAGAAATTAGGTTAGTTTGAATTTCAAAGAGATGGTAATGTGTTACTCCGCACCATAAAAAGCTAAGCCAAACAGTGGGCAGAATTTTGCCCTTGATGGGCGGGTGGGCCCCACCGGCTCGGCGTTGGGCAGGCAGCCGATCGCTGCCACCGAAACGGGCCCCGCCGCCATTTTAAGTGGACGGGCCAATTAAGGCCCACCCAGCGTGACGCCCGACGGGAAGCGCTATGCGCTCCCTGTGCAGGCGGGGAGGGGGGGGATTCCCCAAATGCGAGAGTGCGATCTTTCACGCATGCGCACGATAAAGCGCACATCTTCCTGAGGCTAAGTGCAGCCTCAGGGAGATCGCTGAAACTCTGTGAAACTCTAAAAATAGAAAAATTTAAAAATCATTAACATGTCCCCCTCGTGTGAAAATGTCACACGAGATGGGACATGTTAGTGAAGAACACGAACACTTTATTAAAAGTTTTTAAACCCGATATCAAACCTCATCCCGCCACTGGATAAGGTTTGTAAAAAAATCACTGACCCGCCTGCCCATTGGGCCCGTGCGCCGACCCAAAGTTCACACGGGCCCCTCAAAATCCTGGTCGATTGGTGAGTTAATGACCTTAACAAGGCCTTTAATTAATGGCGGGCGTGCGTCCCACTGCATAGCACGCCCACCTACCGAAATATCGCGATGCCGCGCGCTGATGTCAGGACGCTCGCGCAACGTCAGCACGTGACATTTTAAGCACTGGCGTACGGACTCCACCACCCGCACGCCAGCCAGAAGATTCTGCCCAGTGTGTTTATTTTTCCCAAAGATTACATATGAGTACTATGAAAGATTTATATTATGGAAAAAGTAAAGTTGCAAAGACATATTGGAACAATAGAATTTACATTAAAAAGGGAGAAACATATAAAAAGATGAGGCTGTGTAAGGAAAAAGCATTCTTCGATCTAACAAGTGTGAAAAGCCTCCAGCCTCCGCACATCAAGTCGCTGTCTACAGGAACTGAAGCTAAGAAAACTCACTTTGAATATCACTGTCCAGGGTTTTGTGTGCTTTGCCTGGGTCTGTTGAAATGTGCATGCAAACATTTTGTGACTCATGTACAAAAGGACAAAGGGGTGTTAATGGTGGTGGGTGAGGACTAAAGGAGGTGCTGATGGCGGCATTAAGGTCAGAGAGCAGAATGTGGTAATAGCAGGACAAGAGTAAGCACTCTGGAAAGAACAACATGAACAAGTGACAGATGGCCCTAGTGGGGCAGGGAGGGGGGGAACAGTGGTGGGAAAAAAGATCGAAAATAGGATAAAAGATGGAGATAGAACAATGAATATAAATATAAATAAAAATAGAAATTAAAAAATAAAGGTGAATGTTTGAAAAATGGTACGAAAAGGGGTGAGGATGGAGGATAGAGTTAATGGTCTGAAGTTGTTGAACTCAATGTTAAGTCTGGAAGGTTCCAAAGAAGGTTGAGGAGAGAGCGAGAGGAGGACCCTGGGACAGGCAGTCAGCAGCATCAAGAGGAGAGTGCGAGAGGAGGGCCCTGGGACAGGCAGTCAGCAGCACCTAGAGGAGAGAGCGAGAGGAGAACCCTGGGACAGGCAGTCAGCAGCACCTAGAGGAGAGAGCGAGAGGAGGACCCTGGGACAGGCAGTCAGCAGCATCTAGAGGAGAGTGCGAGAGGAGGGCCCTGGGACAGGCAGTCAGCAGCATCTAGAGGAGAGTGCGAGAGGAGGGCCCTGGGACAGGCAGTCAGCAGCACCTAGAGGAGAGTGTGAGAGGAGGACTCTGGGTCAGGCAGTCAGCAGCACCTAGAGGAGGACTCTGGGACAAGCAGTCAGTAGCACCTAGAGGTGCCGGAAGTTGAAAAGCAGTGCGAGAGGAGTCAGGAGTTGAAGAGAAGCGTGAGAGGATTTGGGAGTTCAAGAGAAGTGGGAGAGGAGCCAGGAGTTGAAGAGAAGTGCGAGAGGAGTCGGGAGCTGAAGAGGAGCACGAGAGGAGTCGGGGGTTGAAGAGGGGCTGGGAGAGCAGGGGTGACTGACAGAGCTCAGTGATCAGGGAACGAGGTGATCCTTCGAGTACCATGAGTACAGTCGGGTAAGCATTTACTACTTTTATTGCTTATAGTTTTTAAGGTCTTATTTTGTGGTTCATCGTTTGTAGGAGCTATATTCTGTAACAATGAGGAGCAGGGAAGAAGGGCCCAAGAATAATTGATATTAAGTATCTTCTAAAAGGTTTAATTTAATTTAAAGGGGTAAGTCATGGCAGGAGAGCTCAAAGCCGTGGTGTCCACCTTCTGCTTTATGTGGGGAGCCGAGCACATTTCCAGTGCCTGGGGCCAGCATGTGTGCGGGAAGTGTCTCTAGCTGCAGCTCCTGGAAGCCCGGGTTTTGGAGCTGGACCGGCGGCTGGGGACACGGTGGAGCATCCGCGAGGTGGAGAATATCATGGATAGCACGTATAGAGAGGTGGTCACACTGCAGGCTAAGAGTCCACAGGCAGGAAGGGAATAGGTGACCACCAGGCAGAACAAGAGGTTGTATAAGACATTGGTGAGGCCAACTTTGGAGTATTGTGTGCCGTTCTGGTCGCCTAACCACAGGAAGGATATCAGTAAGATTGAGAGAGTGCAGAGAAGATTTACTAGGATGTTGCCGGGTCTTAAGGAGTTGAGTTACAGGGAAAGATTAAACAGGTTAGGACTTTATTCCTTGGAGCGTAGAAGAATGAGGGGAGATTTGATAGAAGTTTTCAAAATTATGAAGGGTATAGACAGACCAAATGCGAGAAGGCTCTTTCCACTTAGATTAGGAGAGATAAACACGAGAGGACATGGCTTTAGGGTGAAAGGGGAAAGGTTTAGGGGGAACATTAGGGGGAACTTCTTCACTCAGAGAGTGGTGAGAGTGTGGAACGAGCTACCATCTGATGTGGTAAATGTGGGCTCGCTCTTAAGTTTTAAGAATAAATTGGATAGATACATGGATGGGAGAGGTCTGGAGGGTTATGGACAAGGTGCAGGTCAATGGGACTAGTGGAATAATATTTCGGCACAGACTAGAAGGGCCGAATGGCCTGTTTTCTGTGCTGTAGTGTTCTATGGTTCTATGGACTAGGCAGGCAGTGCAGGGATCTCCTGTGGCTATTCCCCTGCAAAACAGATATACCGCTTTGGATACTGTTGGGGGGGAATGGCCTCTCAGGGGAAAGCAGCAACAGCCACATTCTTTGAATTTTTAATTCCTCTCTGGCCACGGGGGAGGTGCCAGAGGACTGGAGAACAGCTAATGTGGTTCCACTATTTAAGAAGGGTTGTAGAGATAAGCCAGGAAACTACAGGCCAGTGAGTCTTACTTCAGTGGTAGGGAAACTATTGAAGAAAGTTCTGAAGGAGACTATCTATCTCCACTTGGAGAGGCAAGGTTTGATCAGGGATAGTCAGCATGGCTTTGTCAGAGGGAGGTCATGCCTAACAAATTTGATTGAATTTTTTGAGGAGGTGACCAGGTGTGTAGATGAGGGTAGTGCAGTTGATGTAGTTTACATGGATTTCAGCAAATCCTTTGACAAGGTCCCACATGGGAGACTTATAAAGAAGGCAAATACACATGGGATACAGGGTAATTTGATAAGGTGGATTCAAAATTGGCTTAGTTGTAGGAGGCAGAGGGTGATAACAGAAGGATGCTTTAGTGACTGGAAGCCCGTGTCCAGTGGTGTACCACAGGAATCTGTGCTGGGTCCCCTATTATTTGTCATTTATATAAACGACATAGATGACTATGTGGGGGGTAGGATTAGTAAGTTTGTGGATGACACAAAGATTGGCCGGGTGGTTAATAGTGAGGTTGAGTGTCTTGGGCTACAGGAAGATATAGACGGGATGGTCAAATGGGCAGATAAATGGCAGATGGAATTTAACCCTGAAAAGTGTGAGGTGATACACTTTGGAAGGAGTAATTTGACAAGGAAGTATTCAATGAACGGCATGACACTAGGAGGTTCTGAGGAACAAAGGGACCTTGGCGTGTGTGTCCATAGATGTCTGAAGGCAGAGGGGCATGTTAGTTGGGTGGTGAAAAAGGCATATGGGACATTTGCCTTTATCAATCGAGGCATAGATTACAAAAGTAGGGAGGTCATGTTGGAGTTGTATAGAATCTTGGTGAGGCCACAGCTGGAGTACTGTGTGCAGTTCTGGTCGCCACATTATAGGAAGGATGTGATTGCACTGGAGGTGGTGCAGAAAAGATTCACCAGGATGTTGCCTGGGATGAAACATTTAAGTTATGAAGAAAGGTTGGATAGACTTGGGTTGTTTTTGTTGGAGCAGAGAACACTGAGGGTCGACCTGATCGAGATGGACAAGATTATCAGTGGCATGGACAGGGTGGATAGGGAGCAGCTGTTCCCCTTAGTTGAAGGGTCAGTCATGAGGGGGCATAAGTTCAAGGTGAGGGGCAGGAGGGTTAGGGGGGATTTGAGGAAAAACTTTTTTACCCAGAGGGTGGTGATGGTCTGGAATGCGCTGCCTGGGAGGGTGGTGGAGGCAGGTTGCCTCACATCCTTTAAAAAGTACCTGGATGAGCACTTGGCACGTCATAACATTCAAGGCTATGGGCCAAGTGCTGGTAAATGGGATTAGGTAGGTAGGTCAGGTATTTCTCATGTATCGGTGAAGACTCGATGGGCCGAAGGGCCTCTTCTGCACTGTGTGATTCTGTGATAATCATCAGTTATCTCTGTTGCTTGTCTTACAGAATCAACCCTCTGTTCCTCCACATGAGTCCTCACTAATGAAGGAGTTAAACCTTTAAATTTTTCCAAAAGAATGACCTCTCTAAGAGCTGCATATGTTGTCTCTATCTTTAATGCCCATATCCAATGGTCAAAATTACTTTGTTTTACTCTTTCAAGCTCAATATAAGTTTGCCCAGACTGTTTTCTCATATTCCTAAATTTCTGCCTGTAAGCCTCAGGAACCACCTCATAAGCAATCAAAATAGCCTTTTTTTTTAACCACATCATACTCCACATTCTGACAGTGAAGCATTAACCTCATGTGCTCTATCCACCAACCTGGATTGTAACAACAATGTCCAGTTTTCCTGTGGCCGTTTCATCTGTTTAGCTATCTTCTCAAATGAAATAAAGAATGCTTCCACATCTCTTTCCTCAAACTTTGGAAGAGCTTGTACAAATTTAAACATCTCCCCACTGGGTTTTAGGTTAGAGGTTTTTTCAACATCAGAACTTTCCTCAGAATCTGATGTCCCCTTTTTAAAATCCAGCTTTTTAAGCTGATATTCTCTGCCTCTTTCGTCAAGAACATAAGAGCCCATGGGATCGAAGGCAAAGTGGCACATTGGATCCAAAATTGGCTGAGAGGCAGGAAGCAGGGGGTAATGGTAGAGGGATGTTTCTGTGACTGGAAGCCTGTTTCCAGTGGGGTTCCGCAGGGCTCGGTGTTGGGGCCCTTGCTATTTGTGGTGCACATAAATGATGTGGACTTAAATGTAAGGGGTATGATCAAGAAGTTTGCAGATGACACAAAAATTGGTAGGGCGGTAAATAGTGAGGAGGATAGCCGTAAACTGCAGGAGGATATCAATGGACTGGTCAGGTGGACAGAGCAGTGGCAAATGGAATTCAACCCGGAAATGTGTGAGGTAATGCACCTGGGGAGGGCTAACAAGGCAAGGGAATACAAACAAATGTGGAAACATAGAAACTAGGAGCAGGAGTAGGCCATTCGACCCTTCGAGCCTGCTCCGTCATTCATTATGATCAAGGCTGATCATCCAACTCAATAGCCTGCTCTCGCTTTCTCCCCATATCCTTTGATCCCTTTCGCCCCAAGAGCTATATCTAACTCCCTCTTGAAAACATACAATGTTTTGGTCTCAACTACTTTCTGTGGTAATGAATTCCACAGGCTCACCGCTCTCTGGGTGAAGAAATTTCTCCTCATCTCAGTCCTAAATGGTCTACCCCATATCCTCAGACTGTGATCCCTGGTTCTGGACTCCCCCACCATTGGGAACATCCTTCCTGCATCTACCCTGTCTAGCCCTGTTAGAATTTTATAGGTTTCTATGAGATTCCCCCTCATTCTTCTGAACTCCAGCGAATATAATCCTAAAGTAGTGGAGCTACTGAGCTACTCTTGGTGATGGACATTGAAGTCCCCCACCCTGAGTACATTCTGCGCCCTTGCCACCCTCAGTGCTTCCTCCAAGTGGTGTTCAACATGGAAGAGCACTGATTCATCAGCTGAGGGGGGACGGTACGTGGTAATCAGCAGCAGGTTTCCTTGCCCATGTTTGACCTGATGCCATGAGACTTCATGGGGTCCGGAGTCGATGTTGAGGACTCCCAGGGCAAATCCCTCCTGACCGTATACCACTGTGTCGCCACCTCTGCTGGGTCTGTCCCATTGGTGGGACAGGACATACCCAGGGATGGTGATGGTGGTGTCTGGGACATTATCTGTAAGGTATGATTCCGTGAGGATGACTATGTCAGGCTGTTGCTTGACTAGTCTGTGAGACAGCTCTCCCAATTTTGGCACTAGCCCCCAGATGTTAGTAAGGAGGACTTTGCAGGGTCGACAGGGCTGAGATTGCCGTTGTCGTTTCCAGTGCCTAGGTTGATGCCGGGTGGTCCGTCCAGTTTCATTCCTTTTTTGTGGCTTTGTAACAACTTGCTCGGCCATTTCAGTGTCAACCACATTGCTGTGGGTCTGGAGTCACATGTAGGCCAGACCAGGTAAGGGCGGCAGATTTCCTTCCCTAAAGGACATTAGTGAACCAGATGGGTTTTTACAACAATCGACAATGGTTTCATGGTCATCATCAAACTTTTAATTCCAGATTTTTATTGAATTCAAATTCCACCATCTGCCATGGGTCCCCAGAGCATTACCCTGGGTCTCTGGAATACTAGCCCAGTGACAATACCACTATGCCATCGCCTCATGTGAATTATTGGAATTCTCTACCCCTGAGGCTGTGGAACCTCAGTCACTGAGTGTGTTTACAAAGAACAAAGAACAAAAACAAAGAAAAGTACAGCACAGGAACAGGCCCTTCGGCCCTCCAAGCCTGCGCCAATCAAATTGCCTGTCAACTAAAATATTTTGCACTTCCGGGGTCCGTATCCCTCTATTCCCATCCTATTCATGTATTTGTCAAGCTGCCTCTTAAACACCACTATCGTACCTGCTTCCACCACCTCCTCTGGCAGCGAATTCCAGACACACACTACCCTCTGCGTAAAAAACTTGCCCCGCACATCTCCTCTATAGTTTTCTCCTCTCACCTTAAATCTATGTCCCCTAGTAATAGACTCTTCCATCCTGGGAAATAGCTTCTGACTATCTACTCTGTCCATGCCACTCATAATTTTGTAAACTTCTATCAAGTCGCCCCTCAATCTCCGTCGCTCTAGTGAGAACAATCCGAGTTTCTCCAACTTCTCCTCATAGCTAATAACCTCCAGACCAGGCAGCATCCTGGTAAACCCCCTCTGCACCCTCTCCAACGCCCCTATATCATCAGACAAGGAAAGGGTAGGCCCACTCAGGGACAGAGGTGGGAATGTGTATGTGGAGCCAGAAGAAATGGGAGAGATACTAAATGAATACTTTTCATCAGTATTCACCAAAGAGAAGGACTTAGCGGTCGATTTGTCTAGGGAAGAGTGTGTAGATAGCCTGGATCATGTTGAGATCAAAAAAGAGGAGGTGTTAGGCATCTTGAAGAATATTAAGGTGGATAAGTCCCCTGGGCCAGATGGGGTCTACCCCAGAGTACTGAGGGAGGCAAAGGAGGAGATTGCTGGGGCCTTGACTGAAATCTTTGCATCCTCACTGGCTACGGGTGAGATCCCAGAGGACTGGAGAATGGCCAATGTTGTTCCATTGTTTAAGAAGGGTAGCAGGGATAATCCAGGAAATTACAGGCTGGTGAGCCTTACATCAGTGGTAGGGAAATTATTGGAGAAGACTCTTCGTGACAGGATTTACTACCATTTGGAAGAAAATGGGCGTATTAGTGAGAGGCAGCATGGTTTTGTGAAGGGGAGGTCGTGTCTCACTAACTTGATCGAGTTTTTCGAGGAAGTGACAAAGATGATCGACGATGGAAGATCAGTGGATGTTATATACATGGATTTCAGTAAGGCTTTTGACAAGGTCCCTCATGGCAGACTGGTACAGAAGGTAAAGTCGCACGGGATCAGAGGTGAGCTGGGAAGATGGATACAGAATTGGCTTGGTCATAGAAGACAGAGGGCAGCAGTGGAAGGGTGCTTTTCTGAATGGAGAGCTGTGACTAGTGGAGTTCCGCAGGGATCAGTGCTGGGACCTTTGCTGTTTGTAGTATACATAAATGATTTGGAGGAAAATGTAACTGGGCTAATTAATAAGTTTGCAGACGACACTAAGGTTGGAGGAGTTGCAGATAGTGAAGAAGATTGTCAAAGGATACAACGGGATATAGATTGGTTGGAGACTTGGGCGGAGAAATGGCAGATGGAGTTTAATCCGGACAAATGCGAGGTAATGCATTTTGGAAGGTCTAATACAGGCAGGAATTATTCAGTAAATGGCAGAAACCTTAAGTGCATCGACAGGCAGAGGGATCTGGGTGTACGGGTCCACAGGTCACTGAAAGTGGCAACGCAGGTGGATAAGGTAGTCAGGAAGGCATATGGCATGCTTGCCTTCATTGGCAGGGGTATTGAGTATAAAAGCTGGGAAGTCATGCTGCAGCTGTATAGAACCTTGGTTAGGCCACACTTGGAATATTGTGTGCAATTCTGGTCACCACATTACCAGAAGGATATGGAGACATTGGAGAGGGTGCAGAGGAGGTTTACCAGGATGCTGCCTGGTCTGGAGGTTATTAGCTATGAGGAGAGGTTGGAGAAACTCGGATTGTTCTTACTAGAGCGACGGAGATTGAGGGGCGACTTGATAGAAGTTTACAAAATTATGAGTGGCATGGACAGATAGATAGTCAGAAGCTTTTTCCCAGGATGGAAGAGTCTATTACTAGGGGACATAGATTTAAGGTGAGAGGAGAAAACTATAGAGAAGATGTGCGGGGCAAGTGTTTTACACAGAGGGTAGTGAGTGTCTGGGATTCGCTGCCAGAGGAGGTGGTGGAAGCAGGTACGATAGTGGTGTTTAAGAGGCAGCTTGACAAATACATGAATAGGATGGGAATAGAGGGATACGGACCCCGGAAGTGCAAAACGTTTTAGTGGACGGGCAATATGATCGGCACAGGCTTGGAGGGCCGAAGGGCCTGTTCCTGTGCTGTACTTGTCTTTGTTCTTTGTTCTAAACAGATGAAATGGCCACCAGAAAACTGGAAATTGTTGTTACAATGTAGTTTGGTGGGTGGAGCACATGAGGTTCATGCATCACTGTCAGGAGAAATGAACACGCCCACGCCACCGAACACGCCCAACACCGAACACGCCCAACACCCAACACGCCCAACACCCAACACGCCCAACACCCAACACGCCCAACACGCCTAACACCCAACACGCCCAACACGCCCAACACCGAACACGCCCAACACCCAACGCGCCCACACCACCTAACATGCCCAACACTGAACATGCCCATGCCACCGAACACACCCACGCCACTGAACACGCCCAACACCGAACACGCCCAACACCGAACACGCCCAACACCGAACACAGCCAACACCGAACACGCCCAACACCAAATATGCCCACACCACTGAATATGCCCAACACCGAACACGCCCAATACCGAACACGCCCACGCCACCGAACATGCCCAACACCGAGCATGCCCATGCCATCGAACACGCCCAACACCACCGAACACGTCTACACCACCGAATACGCCCAACACCGAACACGCCCAACACCGAACACGCCCAACACCGAACACGTCCACACCACTCAACACGTCCACACCACCGAACACGTCCACACCACCGAACACGCCCAACACCAGCGGAAAATTTCACCTAGCGTTTCTTTCAATTTGATACAATCCTTAAGTTCTTGTTTCAACCATGGATGATACATCAAAGAGACTTTCTCTCTCACTGGGATTAATCTTTGCTGAGAGTTCTTCAATATATCTTTAAAAGTCTGTCACTGCACCTCCACTGTCCCACCTTTTAACCTAGTTTCCCAGTTCACATTAGCCAGCTCTGCACTGAGTGCTTTCACACTGCAGCTGATTTACTCAGAGCTGCCACCCCAGGCAGGCACTATGCCCGAACAGCTCTACCTCAACCAGAAACTGCAGCAGTTCAAGAAGGCAGCTCAGCACCACCTTCTCAAGGACAATTAGGGATGGGCAAATAATGCTGGCCCAGCCAGTGAACCCACATCCAGTGAATGAATATAAAGAAGTGTAAAAACCAGTGGAAGTAGAGGCATGGTGCCCGTGTTTACATGGTGGGTATATGAGCAAGTGCTCCCCCGGAGTGATTCTTGAAGTATCAGAAGTTCTTCATAAGTCAGCTCTCCAGAACTTCCAATGACATCGCGTTACAGCACTCGGTCCGATTGGGGTCCGATAACCTGGGCATTTGTTTCAAATTGTTCAAGGACAGGAAGTAAAGAGCAAAGACACAAAGATGAATTTAGAGAGGGCATTGATGAAGCTGCTGCTGGCCCCTTCACGTCTTTACCTTGTGTTTGTCGATGAGAGTGCTGACAGTTAGGGGGTCCCCATTCACTTGTGTCTCCTCACTCAGCAGGGCCTCTGCCCGGTACAGCCAATCCATGAGAGCCTGCAGGGCGTCCAGGAATCTGCCTGAACACAGCAAAGCTTCTTCCAACTTGTGCTGCCTGAAAACATGGAGAATAAAATCAACAGTCAATAGAAACAATGGTGTTAAAGAAGAGTCTCTCAAAATGGCAGAGAGTCAGTACTGAGGGAGCCCCGCACTGTCGGACGGTCAGTACTGAGGGAGCCCCGCACTGTCGGACGGTCAGTACTGAGGGAGTGCCGCACTGTCAGAGGGTGAGTACTGAGGGAGTGCCGCACTGTCGGAGGGTCAGTACTGAGGGAGCGCTGTACTGTCGGAGGGTCAGTACTGAGGGAGCCCCGCACTGTCGGACGGTCAGTACTGAGGGAGTGCTGCACTGTCGGAGGGTCAGTACTGAGGGAGTGCCGCACTGTCAGAGGGTGAGTACTGAGGGAGTGCCGCACTGTCGGAGGGTCAGTACTGAGGGAGTGCTGCACTTTCAGAGGGTCAGTACTAAAGGAGTGCTGCACTGTCAGAGAGCCAGTACTGAGGAAGTGCCACACTATCGAACAGTCAGTACTGAGGGTGCGCTGTACTGTCCAAGGGTCAGTACAGATGGAGCGCAGAACTGTCGGAGTGTCAATACTGAGGGTATGCTACAGCGTCAGAGTGTCAGTTCTGAGGGAGTGCTGCATTGTCGGAGGGTCAGTACTGAGGGAGTGCTGCATTGTCGGAGGGTCAGTACTGAGGGAGTGCTGCACAGTTGGAGGGTCAGTATTGTGGGAGTGCTGCACTGTCAGAGGGTCAGTACTGAGGGAGTGCTGCACTGTCGGAGGGTCAGTACTGAGGGAGTGCCGCACTGTCAGAGGGTGAGTACTGAGGGAGTGCCGCACTGTCGGAGGTTCAGTACTGAGGGCGTGCTGCACTTTCAGAGGGTCAGTACTGAGGGCGTGCTGCACTGTCAGAGGGTCAGTACTGAGGGAGTGCTGCGCTTTCAGAGGGTCAGTACTGAGGGAGTGCCACATTGTCGGAAGGTCAGTACTGAGGGAATGCCACATTGTCGGAGAGTCAGTACTGAAGCAGTGCCACACTATCGAACAGTCAGTACTGAGGGTGCGCTGTACTGTCCAAGGGTCAGTACAGATGGAGCGCAGAACTGTCGGAGTGTCAATACTGAGGGTATGCTACAGCGTCAGAGTGTCAGTTCTGAGGGAGTGCTGCATTGTCGGAGGGTCAGTACTGAGGGAGTGCTGCATTGTCGGAGGGTCAGTACTGAGGGAGTGCTGCATTGTCGAAGGGTCAGTACTGAGGGAGTTCTGCACAGTTGGAGGGTCAGTATTGTGGGAGTGCTGCACTGTCAGAGGGTCATTGCTGAGGGAGCGCCGCACTGTCGAAGGATCAGTACTGAAGGAGCGTTGCACTGTTGGAGGGTCAGTACAGAGCAAGCGCTGCACTGTCGGAGGGTCAGTACTGAGGGAGCGCTGCACTGTCGGAGGGTCAGTACAGAGCGAGCACTGCACTGTCGGAGAGTCAGTACTGAGGGAGCGCTGCATTGTCATAGGTTCAGTGCTGAGGGATTGTCAGAGAGCCAGTACTGAGGTACAGTCAGAGATTCAGTACCGAGGGAGCGCTGCGTTGTCAGAGGGGCAGTACTGAGGGAGCACTGGACTTTTGGAGGTCTGTACTGAGGAAGTGCTGCACTGTCAGAGGGTCATTGCTGAGGGAGTGTAGCATCGGCAGAGGGTCAGTACTTAGGGTGTGCAACACTCTCGCAGGGTCAGTACTGAGGGAGTGCTGCACTGTCGGAGGCTCAGCACTGAGGGAGTGCAGCATTGTCGGAGGGTCAATGCTGAGGGAGCGCCGCACTGTCAGTGGGTCAGTACTAAGGGAGTGCTGCACTGTCAGAGGGTCAGTACTGAGGGAGTGCTGCACTGTCAGAGGGTCAATGCTGAGGGAGCGCCACACTGTCAGAGGGTCAGTACTGAGGGAGTGCCGTACTGTCAGAGGGTCAGTACTGAGGGAGTGCTGTACTGTCAAAGGGTCAGGACTGAGGGAGTGCAGCACTGTCGGAGGGTCAGTACTGAAGGAGTGCTGCACTGTCGGAGGGTCACTACTGAGGGAGTGCTGCACTGTCGGAGGGTCAGTACTGAGGGAGTGCTGCACAGTCAGAGGTGCAGTCTTTGGATGAAGCAGTAAATGGACGGTCTATTCTGCCCACCTGAGTCTTTCTAAAATTTTTTCATGGGATGTGAAGATGTGGGAGTCGCTGGCTGGGCCAGCATTTATTTCCCATCTCTAATTACCCTTGAGAAGGTGGTGGTGAGCTGCCTTCTTGAACCGCTGCAGTCCATGTGGTGTGGGTACACCCACAGTGCTGTTAGGGAGGGAATTCCAGGATTTTGATCCAGCGACAGTGAAGGGACGGCGATATATTTCCAAGTCAGGATGGTGAGTGACTTGGAGGAAAACTTCCAGGTGGTGAGCTCAGAAATAGGAGAATAGTGCAGATAAATATGTGGCTTTAGAGCTGGTGCAGGAGGGAGGGTTTTAGATTCCTGGATCACTGGGACCGTTTCTGGAGAAGGTGGGAACTGTACAGGCGAGACAGTCTACATCTGAACCGGAGCGGGACTAACATCCTTGCGGACGGGTTTGTTGTTGGGAGGAGTTTAAATTAATTCAGCAGCGGGAGGGGACACAGAATGTTAGCAGAATAGGGACACATCATAATACAGTAAAACAATCAAGTCAGATGGAGTACAGCTGCATTAAGTTTCAAGGGAGTAAGTTAAGGCTGGATGGCCTCTACTTTAATGCCAGGAGTATTACAGGTAAAACGGATGAGTTAAGGGTGAGGATTGACACGTGGAATTGTGATATAGTAGCCATCACTGAGACATGGTTGAGGGAAGGGCAGGATTGGCAGCTCAACATTCCGGGATATAGAATCTTCAGGTGAGACAGGGGAGGGAGTAAAAGAGGAGGAGGGGTTGCATTATTAGTTAAGGAGTCAGTTACTGCAGTAAGGAGAAATGATATCTTGGAGGGGACATTGAATGAAGCTTTGTGGGTAGAGCTTAGGAATAAAAAAGGGGCAGCCACATTGTTTGGTGTTTATTATAGACCCCCAGATAGTCAGCGGGAAATTGAGGAGCAAATATGGGCACAATTTGTGGAGGTGTGTAAAAACAATAACAATAGGGTAATTATATTAGGTGATTTCAACTTTCCCAACATTAATTGGGATAGAAATAGTGTTAAGGGCTTGGATGGAGTGGATTTCTTGAAATGTATACAGGAGAACTTTTTAGGTCAATATGTAGAGGGTCCAACAAGGGACGGTGCAGTGCTGGACCTAATTCTGGGGAATGAAGCCGGACAGGTGGCTGAGGTGGTGGTGGGCGAGCATTTTAGCGATAGCGACTACAACATGGTATAGTTTAAATTTGTTATGGACAAAGAAATAGACAAGTTACAAAAAAATGTTTTGGATTGGGGGAAGAGTGGATTTTAGTAAAATAAGGCAGGATTTGGCCAAGGTAGACAGAGAACAGCTTCTTGTGGGGAAATCTACAGAGGAACAGTGGGGGGTGTTCATAAAGGAAATGGGGAGGGTACAGACTCAACATGTTCACTCTAGGGTGATAGGAAGGAGTAACAAGCCCAGAGAACCATGGATGACCAGAGATATTCAGGTTACGATGAGAAGGAAAAGAGAGGCTTTTAGCAGGTACAAGGGGAGCAAATCAGCAGAGGCATTTTTTTTCACCCCTTTCCTATTTTTACTTAGTTCTGTTGAAGGGTCATGAGGACGCGAAACGTCAACTGTGCTCTCCTCCGCCGATGCTGCCAGACCTGCTGAGTTTTTCCAGGTATTTCTGTTTCTGTTTTGGTTCAGCAGAGGCATTAGTGGAGTACAGAAAGTGCAGGGTGGAGCTGAAGAAAGCAATTAGGAGAGCAAAGAGGGGATATGAGAAAGCTCTGGCTGGTAAAAGTAGGGAAAATCCCAAGATATTCTATAAGTATATCAATGGGAAGAGGATAACTGGGGAAAGATTAGGGCCCATAAGGGACCAAGGGGGCAATCTATGGGTGGAGCCAGAGGACATTGGTAGAGTATTGAATGAATATTTCACATCCGTCTTCACCCAAGAGAATGAGGATGAAGGTATTGAACTCGGGGAGAGAAACTGCGAGGTTCTTGAGCAAATTGATATAGGGAGTGACAAGGTATTGGAGGTGTTGGCAGGCTTAAAAGTGGACAAATCTCCAGGTCTGGATGATTTGTGTCCCAGACTGCTGAGGGAGGCAAGGGAGGAGATCGCAGGGGCTCTGACCCAAATTTTTAATTCCTCTCTGGCCACGGGGGAGGTGCCAGAGGACTGGAGAACAGCTAATGTGGTTCCGCTATTTAAGAAGGGTTGTAGAGATAAGTCAGGGAACTACAGGCCAGTGAGTCTCATGTCAGAGGTAGGGAAACTATTGGAGAAATTTCTGAAGGAGAGAATTTATCTCCACTTGGAGAGGCAAGGTTTGATCAGGGATAGTCAGCATGGCTTTGTCAGAGGGAGGTCATGCCTAACCAATTTGATTGAATTTTTTGAGGAGGTGACCAGGTGTGTAGATGAGGGTAATGCAGTTGATGTAGTTTATATGGATTTCAGCAAAGCCTTTGACAAGGTCCCACATGGGAGACTTATAAAGAAGGCAAATACACATGGGATACAGGATAATTTGATAAGGTGGATTCAAAATTGGCTTAGTTGTAGGAGACAGAGGGTGATGACAGAAGGATGCTTTAGTGACTGGAAGCCCGTGTCCAGTGGCGTACCACAGGGATCTGTGCTCGGTCCCCTATTATTCATCATTTACATAAACGACATAGATGACTATGTGGGGGGTAGGATTAGTAAGTTTGCAGATGACACAAAGATTGGCCGGGTGGTTAATTGTGAGGTTGAGTGTCTTGGGCTACAGGAAGATATAGACAGGATGGTCAAATGGGCAGATAAATGGCAGATGGAATTTAACCCTGAAAAGTGTGAGGTGATACACTGTGGAAGGAGTAATTTGACAAGGAAGTATTCAATGAACGGCATGACACGAGGAAGTTCTGAGGAACAAAGAGACCTTGGTGTTTGTGTCCATAGATCTCGGAAGGCGGAGGGGCATGTTAGTGGGGTGGTGAAAAAGGCATATGGGACACTTGCCTTTATCAGTCGAGGTATAGATTACAAAAGTAGGGAGGTCATGTTGGAGTTGTATAGAACCTTGGTGAGGCCACAGCTGGAGTACTGTGTGCAGTTCTGGTCGCCACATTATAGGAAGGATGTGATTGCACTGGAGAGGGTGCAGAGGAGATTCACCAGAATGTTGCCTGGGATGAAACATTTAAGTTATGAAGAGAGGTTGGATAGACTTGGGTTGTTTTCGTTGGAGCAGAGAAGACTGAGGGTCGACCTGATCGAGGTGTACAAGATTATGAGGAGCATGGACAGGGTGGATAGGGAGCAGCTGTTCCCCTTAGTTGAAGAGTCAGTCACGAAGGGACACAAGTTCAAGGTGAGGGGCAGCAGGTTTAGGAAGATGTGAGGAAAATCGTTTTTACCCAGAGGGTGGTGACGGTCTGGAATGCGTTGCCTGGGAGGGTGGTGGAGGCGGGTTGCCTCACATCCTGTAAAAAGTACCTGAATGAGCACTTGGCACATCATAACATTCAAGGCTATGGGCCAAGTGCTGGTAAATGGGATTAGGTAGGTAGGTCAGGTGTTTCTCACGTGTTGGTGCAGACTCGATGGGCTGAAGGGCCTCTTCTGCACTGTGATTCTGTGAGAAGGTCATTGACCCTAAGACATTAACTGTTTCTCTGTGCACAGATGCTTCCTGACAGGCTGAGTATATCCAGCATTTTCTGTTTTTATTGCTCTCCAATTGCGTTGTCTTGCCACCAGGAAGGATTTCATATATTCCTCGGTCTCATTGTTCCTGCACACCTCATTAAAATTATAACATTAATTTCAACTGCCTCCCCTCATTCTTCAGAGTAAAATGCTTCATGGTCTTTACCTCTCCACACATTTCCCACACAGGGAATCCCAGTGCTCACGCACGTCCGCCACCAGCTGCTGGAGCACTTGCCGATCACCTGTTTGTTCAGTTTTGTCTATCAGCGCACAGCCCTTTCTCAATGTGGCCTCATAGTCGGCCCGCCGGACTTGCAGCTCTTTCTGTAAATCCTAAAATCAAACACAAATATTCCTTCTACTTTCACATTCAAATCAATTCGAGGAGGAACGAGCCGGGCGGGGGAGGGGGAGCGAGCCGGGCGGGGGAGGGGGAGCGAGCCGGGCGGGGGAGGGGGAGGGGGAGCGAGCCTGGCGGGGAAGGGGGAGCGAGCCGGGCGGGGGAGGGGGACGGGGAGCGAGCCGGGCGGGGGAGGGGGAGGGGGAGCGAGCCGGGCGGGGGAGGGGGAACGAGCCGGGCGGGGAAGGGGGAACGAGCCGGGCGGGGGAGGGGGAGCGAGCCGGGCGGGGTAGGGGGAGCGAGCCGGGCGGGGGAGGGGGAGTGAGCCGGGCGGGGGAGGGGTAGTGAGCCGGGCGGGGGAGGGGGAGCGAGCCAGGCGGGAGAGGGGGAGCGAGCCGGGCGGGGGAGGGGGAGCGAGCCGGGCGGGGGAGGGGGAGCGAGCCGGGCGGGGGAGGGGGAGGGAGTCACGAAGATATAATAATTCTCAATGTTATTGGAATTTGTTGTAAAATCGGGTCACAGTGGTGCGTTGGTGCGTTTATTGGGTTAAAGGCAGCCGGTCTGAAGGATTTGATATAAAAATGGTAAACATTGAGGAAGTTTAGGAAAAAGGACGTGTGCATTTTGAAATAAACCAGGCTAGATTGTTTTGAAAGGAGGGGTGAAATGTGTCCCCTAACCAGGTGAAGTTTAGAAACAGTGGCTGGGATTTTTTGGTTCTGGGCGCTACTGCTTGTGTCTTACGCCGGGCGGGCCTTAATTGACACACCAGCGTTAAATGGTGGCACGGAGCTGATCGTGGATGGCAATTGGCTCCACGTCCGCTCCCGCTGAGCACGCCCACCAGCTGAAAAATTCTGCCCATTGTGAAACAATGGGAATTTGCATTCAAAGGGGAAAATATGTATAAAGGAGTGAAGGCTGTGTGTAAGGGGAGGCAGTCTAAGATTCAACACGTGTACTAAGTATTCAGCATCTATACCTCAAACTGCTGCCTTCAGGGACTGACATTAAGAGATTCACTTTGAATTCAACTGTTCAGGGTATCGTTTACTCTGCTTGGGTATTTTAAAATCTATGTGTCTTACTGTTGCCTTAGTGAAAGTGTAACTGGGAGTCAGGTTAAGTAGGGGGTTTAGATGTTATCATAGTAATAATCTGTAGTTCTATGTATTTATTTAAAATCATTTCTTGCTCCCTAACAGCACTGTGGGTGTACCTACAGCACATGGACTGCAACGGTTCAAGAAGGCAGCTCACAACCACCTTCTCAAGGGTAACTAGGGATGGGTAACAATTACTGGCCCAGCCAACGAAGCCCACATCCCGTGAATGAATAAACAAAGATAAATAAATAAATGTTTAATCTAATTTTGTAAAACCTACCAGACTTGGTGGTCTTATTACTACTGAATTCAGGGCACGCATCTCAATTTATACAAATTGCAAAACAAGCTGTGGCAGTTGTTTCAAGTTTCCCTTTGGGATTTGAACAACTCAGCATTTACCATCAGCTGTGTCATAACAGGGAGCATGTCACACAGTGAGGGGTTTTCCCAGACTTGGACTAAGTCCGGTAGCGGGCAGGTAAGCTGACGTTTTACCCGCCGGCTGTGATGGTGGGTTTTCAGCCCATATCATCCCAAACCCAACTCATTATTTATGCATCCCTGGGAAACATGCCGTTTCCATGGTGAGCAGGCTTTCATTCGCCTGCCCGCCATTGCCCCGCAGTTGCATCAAGCTGGGCGCCATGTTTAAAATCCAGCCGCAAGCGCTTCCAGCTGACCACTGCTGCCTGGGAGACATGGCCAGCAAAGGAATAAAGGCTGCAGCCCCCCCACTTCAACGATGGGTCCCTCGAGCGACTGCTGGATGCTGTGGAGGCCGCCGGGAAGTCCTGTCCGCCCACTCTGGCCACGCGATGGGCAGCAACGTGACCAATCCAGCTTGGGAGGCGATGGCAGCGGTGGTCACTGCCAACACCCTTCAGAAGAGGACAGCCACCCAGTGCCACAAGAGGATGAATGATCTCCTCCGTTCCCCAGAGTAAGTTACTCCTCTCATCACTCTCAACTCACACACTCACAAACCCATCACACACCCACAGGGCCCTCACTCACTGTCAGTGCAAGGGACATCACCATTCACTCTCTCACACTCACCATCATTGTCCTCATCCTGTCCATGGGACCACTCACCACCCACACAGGCCGGGTATACTTATCATCTGGCCCGGCAGGCATCCTGCTTACACTCTCTCCATCTCTATTCGTGAAGAACAAGCTGACACACAAGAGAGAGAGGTCGCAGACTGGTGAAGGAATGCCCGAAATCAAGATCTTCACAGACTTTGAAAACAGAGCCATCCAGCTGGCCGGCGATGACCGGGACCAGTCCTGTGCTGACGGTGAGGTCGGCGCTGCTCAACCAAGTGAGGATCCAGCAGTGCAACATCCATCAGATAACCATGCTGTGAGTGATGTGTCCTCTTTCACAGGCCACTGCCATGCACTAATTATCTCCCCTTGCTTTTGCAGGCACATCTGGGAAAAAGCCGACAGAGTCCATGACCTAGGGCCTCCAATCAAGCCCCGAAGAAACCTCTGAAGAGGAATCTGGAGGCACCCTCCCTGAAGGCCTGTCACAGCCTCACCCACACCCTCCACCAGCGCAGAGACACACACCTCGGTGGGACCTGGCTTTAGAGTAGCCTTGGGATCACAATCTGGTGAGCACATCATATTCTCTAATCCACCATCAAGCAGAGGCAGGGACTTCCCAAGTCCCTGGCACTCGGAGGAGCTGCTGGAGGCCAAAACATTGCTGAGCCTGAGTCAGATGAGGAGCCTCTGGACTCGGTCATGTGACAGTTACTGGAGCTGCAAAGACAAGCTCGGGAACATCAGGAAGGGATGTTCGCTGCACTCCTCAGATTGTAAGGCACGATGGAGGAGTCCGTCTGCCTTCAGGCTGAGGTGATAGCGCCAGTATGCCAACGCACCGAGGTCAACACTGGTAGGATGGTGGCCGCCATGGAGACCTTGGTCCAGAACGTCACTCCTGCACTGCTGCATAGGCTCAACTCCATCACTGACCCCATAGTTGACCACAGTGTGTACGCGAGAGGGGTGCTGGGCAGTTTCTCCTCACTCCAGATTACTCCCAGTGCCACGTGCCAGTGAGTACAGAAATAGGAGGATAAGGCAGATGAATACATGGCTGGAAAGGTGGTGCAGGAGGGAGGGCTTTAGATTCCTGGGTCACTGGGTCTGGCCCTGGGAGAGATGCCACCTGTACAAGCCGGACAGGTGAATTTTCTACAGCAGTATGTGTCCAATCCAACAAGAAAAGACACACTGTTAGACCTGGTTCTTGGAAATGAGGTGGGCCAAGTAGATCAAGTGTCAGTGGGGGAGCATTTAGGAGATAGTGATCATTGTATTGTACATTTTAGGATGATGATAGAAGGATAGAAAGGATGATAGGCAATCCAGGATAAGAATAATTAACATGGCTGAGGTATTAAATGAATACTTTGCATCTGTCTTTACCAAGGAGGTAGATGCTACCCAGGCCATGGTGACAGACAATGAAATTCTGTCACTAGAAGGGTTCAAAATTGATAAGAAGGAAGTGTTGAATAGACTGTCGGTACTTAACGTTGATAAGGCACCGGGACTGGATGAGTTGTATCCAAGGATATTGAAGGAAGTGAGAGTGGAAATTGCAGGGGCACTGACCATAATCTTTCAGTCTTCCCTAGACTCAGGGGTGGTGCCAGAGGACTGGAGAATTGCAAACATTACACCCTTGTTCAAAAAGGCTGTAAGGATAAGCCCAGCAATTACAGACCAGTCAGTTTAACTTCAGTGGTGGGCAAGATTCTAGAAACAATTATTTGGGATAGAATTAGTCATCACATGGAAAAATATGGGTTGATAAGGAAGAGCCGGCCTGGATTTCTAAAGGGGAAATCGTGTTTAACTAACTTGCTGGAATTTTTTGAAGAGGTAACAGAAAAGGTCATGAGGGTAATGCTGTTGATGTGGTGTACATGGACTTTCAAAAGGCATTTGACACAGTGCCACACAACAGACTTGTGAGAAAAGTTATTGCTCATGGAATAAAAGGGACAGTAGCAACGTGTATACAAAATTGGCTGAAAAATAGGAAGCAGAGAGTAATGGTCAATGGTTGTTTTTTTGGGCTGGAGGAAGGTTTGTGGTGGAGTTCCCCAGGGGTCAGTATTGGGACCCTTGCTGTTCCTGATATATATTAATGATCTAGATCTTGGTGTACAGGGGACAATTTCAAAGTTTGCGGATGATATGAAGCTTGGGAGTGTTGTGAACTATGAGGAGGATGGTGTGGAACTTCAAGAGGATATAGACAAGTTGGTGGAGTGGGCAGATAGGTGGCAGATGAAGTTCAATGTGGAGAAGTGTGAGATGATGCATTTTGGTAGGAAGAACATGGACTGACAATATAAAATAAGGGGTGAAATTTTGAAGAGGGTGCAGGAGCAGAAAGACCTGGGTGTATATGTGCATAGATCATTGAAGGTGGCAGGACAGGTGGAGAGAGCAGTTAATAAAGCAGATAGTATCTTGGGCTTGATTAATAGGGGCAGAGAGTACAAGAGCAGGGAGGTTATGCTGAATTTATATAAGACACTGGTTAGATCTCAGCTGAAGTATTGTGTACAGTCCTGGCTCCACACTATAGGAAGGATGTGAACATATTGGACAGAGTGCAGAAGAGGTTTACAAGAATGGTTCCAGGGATGAGAAACTTCAGCTATGAGGGTAGATTGGAGAGGTTGGGTCTGTTCTCCTTGGAGAGAAGGCGGCTGAGAGGAGATTTGATAGAGATGTTGAAAATCATGAGGGGGCTGGACAGAGTAGATAGGGAGAAGCTGGTCCCACTCGTAAAAGGATCAAGAACAAGAGGGCACAGATTTAAAGTGATTTGCAAAAGAAGCAAACGTGATGTGAGAAAAAACTTTTTCACACAGTGAGTGGTTTGGGTCTGGAACGCGCTGCCTGGCAGTGTGGTGGAGGCAGGTTCAATCGAAGCATTTGAGAGGGTATTAGATGATTATTTGAATAGAAACAATGTGCAGGGGTACAGAGAAAAGGCAGGGCAATGGCACTAGGTCATAATGCTCATTTGGAGAGCTGGTGCAGACATGTTGGGCCGAATGGCCTCCTTCTGTGCTGTTAAAATTGTGTGATTCTGCAACTGTGTCACCCAGTCAGGGTGACTGGGGTTACCACCAATATAACACACTGTTTTAGACTGGAGGACGAGGGGAAATAGAGAACTACAGAGCTGTTAGTTTGACATCAGTAGTGGGGAAAATGTCAGAATCTATTATAAAGGATGTGATAACTTTACACTTGGAAAATAATGAAATGATTGGGCAGAGTCAGCATGGATTTCTGAAAGGGAAATCATGTTTGACAAACCTGTTGGAGTATTTTGATCTGAAGCAGAGATAAAGGGGAACCAGAGGATGTGGTGTATTTGGATTTTCAGAAGGCTTTTGATAAGGTCCCACATAGGAGGTTGTTAAACAAAGTTAGAGCACATGGGATTGGGGGGAATATACTGACATGGATTGAGAATTGGTTAACAGACAGAAAACAGAGATTAGGAATAAATGGGTCATTCTCAGGATGTTCCTCGTGCGGTATGGCAAGGATCAGTACTGGGATCCCAGCCGTTCACAACCTACATCACTGGTTAGGATGTGGGGACCAAATGTAATATTTCCAAATTTGCTGATAACACAAAACTAGGTAGGAATGTGAGTTGTGAGGAGGATGTAAGGAGGCTTCAAGGGGATTTGGACAGTCTAAGGGAGTGGGCAAGAACATGGCAGATGGAATATAATGTGAATAAGTGTGAAGTTATTCACTTTGGTAGAAAAAACAAAGGCAGAATATTTCTTAAATGATGAGAGATTGGGAAGTGTTGATATCCAAAGGGACCTGGGTGTCCTTGTTCATGAGTCACTAAAAGCTAGAATGCAGGTGCAGCAAGCAATTAGAAAGGCAAATGGTATGTTGGAAGAGGATTTGAGTAAAGATGTCTTGCTGCCATAGTATAGAGCCTTGGTGAGACCGCACCTGGGGTATTGTGCACAGTTTTGGTCTCATTTTCTAAGCAAGGATGTACTGACCATAGAGGGAGTGCAACAGAGGTTCATGAGACTACTCCCTGGAATGGTGGGATTGCCTCATGAGGAGAGATGGAGGAGACTGGGCCTGGATTCTCCAGAGTTTAGAAGAAGGAGAGTTGATCTCATTGAAACCTACAAAATTCTTACAGGGGGTGACAGGGTGGATATGGATAGGATGTTTCCCCTGGCTGGGGGGGTCTAGAACCAGGGATACAGTCTCAGGATAAGGGGCAGGCCACTTAAGACTGAGATGTGGAGAAATTTCTTCACTCAGTGAATCTATGGAATTCTCTACCTCAGAGGGCTGTGGAAGCTCAATCATTGAGTATGTTAAAAACTGAAATTGATAGATTTCTGGATACTAATGGTATCAAGGAATATGGGAATAGGGTGGGAAAGTGGCATTTGAGGTAGGCGATCAGCCATGATCTAATTGAATGGTGCAGTGGGCTCGATGGTCCGAAGGACATCACTGCAGGAGTTCCTCAGGGTAGTGTCCTCAGCCCAACCATCGCCAGCTGCTTCATCAATGACCTTCCTTCCATCATAAGGTCAGAAGTAGGGATGTTCGCTGATGATTGCACAATGTTCAACACCATTCGCGACTCCTCAGATACTGAAGCAGTCCATGTCCAAATGCAGCAAGACTTGGACAATATCCAGGTTTGGGCTGAGAAGTGGCAAGTAACATTCGTGCCACACATGTGTCAGGCAATGACTATCTCCAACAAGAGAGAATCCAACCATCTCCCCTTGATGTTCAATAGCATTATCATCATTGAATCTCCCACTATCAACATCCTGGGGGTTACCATTGACCAGAAACTGAACTGGACTAGCTATATAAATACTGTGGCTACAAGAGCAGGTCAGAGGCTAGGAATCCTGCGACGAGTAACTCACCTCTTGACTCCCCAAAACCTGTCCACCATCTACAAGGCACAAGTCAGGAGTGTGATGGAATACTCTCCACTTACCTGGATGAGTGCAGCTCCCACAACACTCAAGAAGCTTGACACCGTCCAGGACAAAGCAGCCCCGCTTGATTGGCACCACATCTTAGCTCTGTCTATAACTTGCTGCTTATGCTGTTTGGCACGCAAGTAGTCCTATACAACTGATGAATAACCTCCCTCCTTTTGTAATTAATTCCCCTCACAATAAATGATAACATTCTATTAGCTTTCCTAAATACCTGCTGTACCTGCATAATAAAGAATGAGGGGAGATTTCATAGAAACCTATAAAACTCTAACAGGACTAGGCAGGGTAGATGTAGGAAGGATGTTCCCGGTGGTGGGGGAGTCCAGAACCAGGGGTCACAGTCTGAGGATATGGGGTAGACCATTTAGGACTGAAATGAGGAGAAATTTCTTCACCCAGAGATGGTGAAACTGTGGAATTCGCTACCACAGAAAGTAGTTGAGACCAAAACATTGTATGTTTTCAAGAAGAAGTTAGATATAGCTCTTGGGGCGAAAGGGATCAAAGGATATGGGGAGAAAGCGGGAGCAGGCTATTGAGTTGGATGATCAGCCATGATCATAATGAATGGTGGAGCAGGCACGAAGGGCCGAATGGCCTACTCCTGCTCCTAGTTTCTATGCTTCTATAACCTTTTGCGATTTATGCACTTGGGCACCCAGATCCCTCTGAATCTCAGAGCTCTGCAATCTCTCACCATTTAGATAGTAAGCTTCTTTTTTATTCTTCCTGTCAAGATTAATGATTTCACATTTTCCCACATTATAGTCCATTTGCCAATTGTGATGTAAGGAAGAGGCATACAAATTGGCCAGAAAAAACAACAGACCTGAGGATTGGGAGAGTTTAGAATTCAGCAAAGCAGAACCAAGGGATTGATTAAGAAGGGGAAAATAGAGTACGAGAGTAAGCTTGCAGGGAACATAAAAACTGACTGTAAAAGTTTCTATTGGTATGTGAAGAGAAAAAGATTAGTGAAGACAAATGTAGGTCCCTTACAGTCAGAAACAGGGGATTTATAATGGGGAACAAAGAAATGGCTGACCAACTAAATACATACTTTGGTTCTGTCTTCACAAAGGAGGACACTAATAACATACCATGAGGAACACAGGGTTTAGTGAGAGGGAGGAACTGAAAGAAATCAGTATTAGTAGGGAAATGGTGTTGGAGAAATTGATGGGATTGAAGGCCGATAAATCTCCAGGGCCTGATAATCTACATCCCAGAGTAATTAAGGAAGTGGATTTAGAAATAGTGGATGCATTGGTGGTCATCTTCTGAGATTCTATAGACTCTGGAACAGTTCCTACAGATTGGAGGGTAGCTAATGTAACCCCACTATTTAAAAAGGGAGGTAGAGTGAAAGTAGGGAATTATAGACCAGTCAGCCTGATGTCAGTAGTGGGGAATATTCTAGAGTCCATTATAAAAGATTTAATAGCTGAGCACTTGGAAAACAGTGGCAGAATTGGACAGAGTCAGCATGGATTTATGAAAGGGAAATCATGCTTGACAAATCTACTGGAATTTTTCGAGGATGTAACTAGTAGAGTTGATGAGGGGGAGCCAGTGGGTATGGTTTATTTGGACTTTCAGAAGGCTTTCGACAAAGTCCCACATAAGAGATTAGCATGTAAAATTAAAGCGCATGGGATTGGGGGTAATGTATTGAGATGGATAGAAAACTGGTTGGCAGACAGGAAACAAAGAGTAGGAATAAACGGGTCTTTTTCCGAATGGCAGGCAGTGACGAGTGGAGTACCACAGGGATTGGTGCTGGGACCCCAGTTATTCACAATATATATTAATGATTTAGATGAGGGAACTAAATGTAATATCTCCAAATTTACAGATGATGCAAAGCTGGATGGGAGGGTGAGCTGTGAGGAGGATGCAGAAATGCTTCAGTGTAATTTGGACAAGCTGATTGAGTGGGCAAATGTATGACAGATGCAGTATAATGTGGATAAATGTGAGGTTATCCACTTTGGTAGCAAAAACAGGAAGGCAGATTATTATCTGAATGGCTATAAATAGAGAGAGGGGAATGTGCAACGAGACCTGGGTGTCCTTGTACACCAGTCGCTGAAGGTAAGCATGCAGGTACAGCAGGTGGTAGAGAAGGCAAATGGTATGTTGGCCTTCATAGCCAGAGGATTCGAGTACAGGAGCAGGGATGTCTTGCTGCAATTATACAGAGCCTTGGTGAGACCACACCTGGAATATTGTGTGCAGTTTTGGTCTCCTTATCTGAGGAAGGACGTTCTTGCTATAGAGCGTGTGTAGCGAAGGTTTACCAGAATGATTCCTGGGATGGCGGGACTGACATATGAGGAGAGATTGAGTCGGTTAGGATTATATTCGCTGGAGTTCAGAAGAATGAGGGGGGGTCTCATAGAAACCTATAAAATTCTAACGACTAGACATGGTAGATGCAGGAAGGATGTTCCCGATGGTGGGGGAGTCCAGAACCAGGGGTTACAGTCTGAGGATATGGGGTCGACCATTTAGGACTGAGATGAGGAGAAATTTCTTCACCCAGAGAGTGGTGAGCCTGTGGAATTCGCTACCACAGAAAGTAGTTGAGACCAAAACATTATATGTTTTCAAGAAGGAGTTAGATATAGCTCTTGGGGCAAAAGGGATCAAAGGGTATGGGGAGAAAGCAGGAGCAGGTTATTGAGTTGGATGATCAGCCATGATCATGATGAATGGTGGAGCAGGCTCGAAGGGCCGAATGGCCTACTGCTGCTCCTAGTTTCTATGTTTCTATGAAGAAGTTTCTTCTCATCTCAGTCCTAAATGGCCTACCCCGTATCCTGAGACTGTGACCCCTTGTTCTAGACTCCCCCAGCCAAAGGAAACATCATCCCTGCATCCAGTCTGTCCAGTCCTGTCAGAATTTTATATGTTTCAATGAGATCACCTCTCATTCTTCTAAATTCCAGTGAATATAGGCATAGCCGGCGCAATCTCTCCTCCTATGACAATCCTGCCATCCCAGGAATTACTCTGGTGATCCTTCACTGCACTCTCTCTATGGCAAGTATATCCTTTCTTGCATAAGGAGACCAAAACTGCACACAATACTCCGGGTGTGGTCTCACCAAGGCCCTGTACAGCTGCAGTAAGACATCCTTGCTCCTGTACTCAAGTTCTCTTGCAATGAAGGCCAACATACCATTTCCCTTCTTAACTGCTTGCTGCACCTGCATGCTTGCTTTCAGTGACTGGTGTACAAGGACACCCAGGTCCCTTTGCACATCAACATTTCCCAACCTATCACCATTTAAATAATACTCTGCCATTCTGTTTTTCCTACCAAAGTGTGTAACTTCACACTTATTCACATTATACTGCATCTGTCATGTATTTGCCCACTCACTCAACCTGTCTAAATAGCCTTGAACAAAAACAGAAAATGTTGGAAAAACTCAGCAGGTCTAACGGTACGGACTCAAAATGTTAACTCAGTTTTTCTCTCCACAGATGCTGTTAGACTTTCTGAGTTTTTCCAGCATTTTCTGTTTTCGTTTCAGATTTCTAGCATCCGCAGTATTTTGCTTTTATCTTAGTACTAAATTGCCTTGATGCCTCCTAACATCCGAACACACAAACATATGAATTAGGAGCAGGAGTAGACCACTCGGCCCCTCGAGCCTGCTCCGCCAATCAATAAGATCATGGCTGATCTGATTATAACCTCAACCCCACATTCCTGCCCACCTCCGATAACCTTTCACAGTCTTGTTAATCAAGAATCTATCCAACTCTACCTTAAACATATTATAAGACTCTGCTTCCACTGCCTTTTGAGGAAGAGCATTCCATAGACTCACAACCCTGTGAGAAAATAATTTCTCCTCATCTCTGTCTTAAATGAGCAAACCCTTATTTTTAACAGTGACCCCTTGTTCTAGATTCTTCCATGAGAGGAAACATCCTCCCCACATCCACCCTGTCAAGACCTACCAGGATCTTATATGTTTCAATCAGGTCACCTCTTCCTCTTCTAGACTCCAGTGGATACAGCCTAACCTGTCCAACCTTTCCTCATAAGACAACCTTCCCAATCCATGTATCAGTCCAGTAAACCTTCTCTGAACTTCTTCTAATGCATTTACATTTTTCTTTAAATAAGGAGACCAGCACTGTACACAATACTCCAGATGTGGCCTCACTAGTGATCCGTATAACTGAAGCATAACCTCCCTACTTTTGTATTCAATTCCCCTCACAATAAATGATAACATTCTATTAGCTTCCTTAATTACCTGCTGTACCTGCATATTCACTCTTTGTGATTCATGCACCAGGACACCCAGATCCCTCTGAATCTCAGAGCTCTGCAATCTCTCACCATGTAGATAATAAGCCTCTTTTTTATTCTTCCTGTCAGGATTAATGATTTCACATTTTCCCACATTATAGTCCATTTGCCAATTGTTTGCCCATTCACTTAATCTATGTCACTTTGTAACCTCCTTCTGCCCTCTTCACATTTTATTTTCCTACCTATCTTTGCATCATCAGCAAATTTAGCAAATAGACCTTCAGTCCCTTCAACCAAGTTATTTATATAAGTTGTAAAAAGTTGAGGCACCAGCACTGATCCCTGTAACACACCACTTGTGAGGTCAGTTGCTCTTCCTCCTTGTTTTCACAATAATAAAAAATGTTTATGATCAGTGAGATAGACTTCACTCTGGGTCTGGCTTGCTCAGCAATAACATCAGCTGTGGTCATAGCACTGGACTTGAAAGCAAAAATCGGGAAACTTCATCGAATTTGCTAGGGAGGCAATGGCGTAGTCGTATTGTCGCTAGACTAGTAATCGAGAGGCCCAGAATAAATTCACATCCCCCCATGGCAGATGGTGGAATTCGAATTGAATAAAAATCTGGAATTAAAAGTCTAATAATGACCATGAAACCATTGTCGATTGTTGTGAAAACCCATCTGGTTCACTAATGTCCTTTAGGGAAGGAAATCTGCTGTCCTTACCTTGCCTCATAGATGTTTACAGAACAGAAGGAGGCTATTCGGCCCATTGTGTCCGCGCCAGGCAACAAAGATCTGACGACACTAATCCCATTTTCCAGTGCTAGGACCACAGCAATTCAAGTGAATGTCTAAATTCTTCTTAAATGTTATGAGAGTTTCTGACTCAATCACCCTTCCAGGCAGTGAGTTTCAGACTTCCTGAGAGTCTCCAGAACTTGCCGCGCCCCTAGCCAAGCTGTTCCAGTACAGCTACAACACTGGCATCTACCAGGCTATGTGGAAAATTGCCCATGTATGTCCTGTACACAAAAAGCAGGACAAATCCAACCCAGCCAATTACCGCCCCATCAGTCTACTCTCGATCATCAGTAAAGGAATGGAAGGGGTCACCAATAGTGCTATCAAGCGGCACTTGCTTAGCAATAACCTGCTCACTGATGCCCAATTTGGGTTGTGCCAGGGCCACTCAGCTCCTGACCTCATTACAGCCTTGGTTCAAACATGGACAAAAGAGCTGAACTCCTGAGATGAGGTGAGAGTGACTGCCCTTGACATCAAGGCCACATTTGACTGAGTGTGGCATCAAGTAGCCCTAACAAAACTGGAGCCAATGGAATCAGGGGGAAAACTCGCCACTGGTTGGAGTCATACCTAACACAAAGGAAGATGGTTGTGGTTGTTGGAGGTCAGTCACCTCAGCTCCAGAACATCACTGCAGGAGTTCCTCAGGGTAGTGTCCTAAGCCCAACCATCTTCAGCTGCTTCATCAATGACCTTCCCTCCATCATAAAGTCAGAAGTGGGGATGTTCGCTGATGATTGCACAATGTTCAGCACCATTCACGACACCTCAGATACTGAAGTAGTCCATGTCCAAATGCAGCAAGACCTGGACAATATCCAGGCTTGGGCTGACAAGTGGCAAGTAACATTCATGCCACACAAGTGCCAGGCAATGACCATCTCCAACAAGAGAGAATCCAACCATCGCCGCTTGACATTCAGTGGCATTACCATCACTGAATCCCCCACTATCAAGCTCCTGGGGGTTACCATTGACCAGAAACTGAACTGGACTAGCCATATAAATACTGTGGCTACAAAAGCAGGTCAGAGGCTAGGAATTATGCGACGAGTAACTCACCTCCTGACTCCCCAAAACCTGTCCACCATCTACAAGGCATAAGTCAGGAGTGTGATGGAATACTCTCCACTTGCCTGGATGAGTGCAGCTCCCACAACACTCAGGAAACTTGACACCGTCCAGGACAAAGCAGCCGCTTGATTGGCACCACATCCACAAACATTCATTCCCTCCACCACCGACGCACAGTAGCAGCAGTGTGTACCATCTACAAGATGCACTGCAAGAATTTACCAAGGCTCCTTCAACAGCACCTTCCAAACCCATGACCACTACCATCTAGAAGGACAAGGGCAGCAGATAGATGGGAACACCACCACCTGGGTGTTCCCCTCCAAGTCACTCACCATCCTGACTTGGAAATATATCGCCGTTCCTTCACTGTCGCTGGGTCAAAATCCTGGAACTCCCTCCCTAACAGCACTGTGGGTGTACCTACACCACATGGACTGCAGCAGTTCAAGAAGGCAGCTCACCACCGCCTTCTCAAGGGCAACTGGGGATGGGTAATAAATGCTGGCCCAGCCAGCGAAGCCCACATCTCATGAATGAATAAAAAAAAACTGATAGAGGTGTTTAAAATAATTAAGGGTTTTGTTTGAATAAATAAGGAAAACTGTTTCCAGTGGCAGGAGGGTTGGTGACCAGAGGGACACAGGTTTTAAGTGATTATTAAAAGGACTGGAGGGGGAGATGGGAAAACATCCTTTTACATTGTGAGTTGTCATCTGGAATGCACTACCTGATAAGAAGCAGATGCAATAATAACTTTCCACAGAGAGCTGGATAATTACTTGAAGGGAAAATATTTATATGATTATCGGGAAGAAAATGGTGGTTGGGAGTAATTGGAGAGGTCTTGCAAAGGCACAGGGTCGATGGTCCGATTGGCCTCTGTACTGAGTCACTGTTTGATTCCATGACTGTGTGAAGTGAGAAGCAGCTCCATATTATTACACTGAAGCAATTGTTTCTAATTCTTAATTGTTCACTGTTCAAGTCCCAATGTTATATTCCAGGAATGCTGACCTGTTGCTGGCAGAGCTGCTGTTTAATATCCTTGTAGTTAACAGCAATCTCCTTCTGTGTCTCCAAGCGCTGATCCACATCCTGCATCCAATCCACCAGCAACTTTCTCAATTCACTAAACTGCAATAGAAACAGGAAATCTGGTTTAAAATTCCACAGGGCCAAAGCTCCCATTCCCAAACAGGGCCAAAGCTCCCATTCCCAATGGGAATAGGAACAGGGTCAACACTGCAACTCCCAACAGGAATAGGGACAGGATCACCATCCAATTCCCATTCAGTATCCACTATGTGTTAAAGTAAATCTGACACTGATTGTGAAGCTTGCTGGCTGGTGACAGAGTTGATGATTGAGTTGGTATTTTACCTGTTTGGCTTGCTTTCTGGCCTCCTCTAGTGCCCGTCCTCGATCTGTGCGATGTTGTGAAAGCTGCCTCCACCTCTCCAGCACAGTCACCATCAAGTTTTGAATGAGGGTCCAATCCTGTTTCCGACTGTAACTCTTTAGAGTCTCTGAACTCTGTTCCAATTTGCTCAGCTGTGCACAATGTGAGGCCATATCACTGCTGAATAGCTGGAAAAGAGAGCTGATAGGTTTCAGTAACAGACAGAAAAACATTGCTCCCACCAGCAAACCGAATCCCCCTCCCCAAGGCAGTGCTCTCCCACTCGCTGGGGCTCATCCCCCTCCAACCCCCAGGTCATGGTCTCTTGGTCTGTTGTGTGAGACCAGATGGAGAATGCGGGACACGGGACAGATACTGTTTCTGTTCACCTGGTGCTCCTGAAGCTGTTGGTCAATGGTCTCCAGGATGAAACTTGGAGGCGGAAGATTCTTCATGGAGTTCATGGTGTCTGCCATCCAGCCCATCAGGTCCTGGACGTTGCCGTGGAATTGAGTCTCCAATATTACTCCTTCTGACAGCTTCACCTGGCAATTCAAACCAATTAAACCACAAGATACAAAATTTAATCCACTCACTGACTGTCAGAGAGGAGAACGAGAGAGAGAGAGAGAATGAAAGAGAGAGGGTGGGAGAGGTGGAGGGAAAAAGGGAGAGAGAAATGGATAAAGAAAGGATGAAAGAGAGAAAGGGCCTAAGAAAGGGGAAGAGGGGGAAAGAGAGAGGGGGTGAAAGAGAGAGAAAGAGAACGGGAGGTGGAGAGAAGAAGGGAAAGATAAAGGCTGAAAGAAAGAGAGGGTGAAAGAGAGAGAGAGAGAAAGACTGAGTGAAAGGGGGTGGAGAGAGGGGTGAGGTGGGGAGAGAGGAGGAAAGGGAAGGGAAGCACCTCCCTTTAGTGAGAGGGAGGAACTGAAAGAAATCAGTATTAGTAGGGAAATGGTGTTGGGGAAACTGATGCGATTGAAGGCCGATAAATCCCCAGGGCCTGATAATCTACATCCCAGAGTACTTAAGGAAGTGGCCCCAGAAATATTGGATGCATTGGTGGTCGTCTTCTGAGATTCTATAGACTCTGGAACAGTTCCTACAGATTGGAGGATAGCTAATGTAACCTCCACTATTTAAAAAGGGAGGTAGAGAGAAAACAGGGAATTATAGACCAGTCAGCCTGGCGAAAATTCTAGAGTCCATAATAAAAGATTTAATAGCTGAGCACGTGGAAAACAGTGGCAGAATTGGACAGAGTCAGCATGGATTTACGAAAGGGAAATCATGCTTAACAAATCTACTGGAATTTTTCGAGGATGTAACTAGTAGAGTTGATGAGGGGGAGCCAGTGGGTGTGGTTTATTTGGACTTTCAGAAGGCTTTCGACAAAGTCCCACATAAGAGATTAGTGTGTAAAATTAAAGCGCATGGGATTGGGGGTAATGTATTGAGATGGATAGAAAACTGGTTGGCAGACAGGAAACAAAGAGTAGGAAAAAACGGGTCTTTTTCCGAATGGCAGGCAGTGACTAGTGGGGTACTGCAGGGATCGGTGCTGGGACCCCAGTTATTCACAATATGTATTAATGATCTGGATGAGGGAATTAAATGTAATATCTCCAAATTTGCAGATGACACAAAGCTGGGTGGGAGGGTGAGCTGTGAGGAGGATGCAGAGATGCTTCAGTGTGATTTGGATAAGCTGAGTGAGTGGGCAAATGCATGGCAGATGCAGTATAATGTGGATAAATGTGAGGTTATCCATTTTGGTAGCAAAAACAGGAAGGCAGATTATTATCTGAATGGCTATAAATTGAGAGAGGGGAATGTGCAACGAGACCTGGGTGTCCTCGTACACCAGTCGCTGAAGGTAAGTATGCAGGTACAGCAGGCGGTAAAGAAGGCAAATGGTATGTTGGCCTTCATAGCCAGAGGTTTCGAGTACAGGAACAGGGATGTCTTGCTGCAATTGTACAGGGCCTTGGTGAGACCACACCTGGAATATTGTGTGCAGTTTTGGTCTCCTTATCTGAAGAAGGATGTACTTGCTACAGAGGGAGTGCAGCGAAGGTTTACCCGACTGATTCCTGGGATGGCGGGACTGACACATGAGGAGAGATTGAGTTGGTTAGGATTATATTCGCTGGAGTTCAGAAGAATGAGGGGGGATCTCATAGAAACCTATAAAGTTTTAACAGGACTAGACAGAGTAGATGCAGGAAAGATGTTCCCGATGGTGGGGGAGTCCAGAACCAGGGGTCACAGTCTGAGGATATGGGGTAGACCATTTAGGACTGAGATGAGGAGAAATTTCTTCACCCAGAGAGTGGTGAGCCTGTGGAATTCGTTTCCACAGAAAGTAGTTGAGACCAAAACATTGTATGTTTTCAAGAAGGAGTTAGATATAGCTCTTGGGGCGAAAGGGATCAAAGGATATGGGGAGAAAGCGGGAGCAGGCTATTGAGTTGGATGATCAGCCATGATCATAATGAATGGTGGAGCAGGCTCGAAGGGCCGAATGGCCTACTCCTGCTCCTATTTTCCGTGTTTCTATGTTTTTATGGAAGAGGGTGAGAGAGGGAGAGGGGACAGATGAGGTGAGGGGGTAGAGAAGGGGGAGAAAGGGTTGAGAGGCGGGGGAGACAGAAAGCAAGAAAGGGATTTTTGTTCTTTATTCTTTCATAGGATGTGGATGTCACTGGTAAGGCCAACATTAGTTACCCTCCCTAACTGTTCTTGACACAGCACAGTGGGGCCCTAGTTGGACCATTGACCCTGTGCCTTTGCTAGAGCTCCTCAGTTATTCCCAACCCCCATGTTCTTCCCCTTAACCATGTAATTACTTTCCCTTCAAATATTTATCCAATTCCACTTTTGAAAGTTATTATTGAATCTGCTTCCATCGCCCTTTCAGGCAGCGCCTTCCAGGTCACAACAGCCCACTGTAAAAAAAAGTTTCCTCATTTCCCTCTCTTAATCACGTTAAATCAGGGTCCCTCTGGTTACCGGCCCACCTGCCACCAAGAACTATTTCTCCTTATTTACTCTATCTAAACCCTCCATGATTTTCAGATCGCACTTAACCTTCTCTGCTCCAAGTTGAACTATCTCAGTTTCTCCATTTCAAAGCAACCACATTGCTGTGGGTCTGGAGTCACATGTAGGCCAGACCAGGTAAGGACGGCAGATTTCCTTCCCTAAAGGACATTAGTGACCCAGATGGGTTTTTACAACAATCGACGATTCTTTCATGGTCTCCATGACTGAGACAATCATCCGTGGATTGTTA
Organism: Cetorhinus maximus; assembly: GCF_964194155.1. Taxonomy (NCBI): domain Eukaryota; kingdom Metazoa; phylum Chordata; class Chondrichthyes; order Lamniformes; family Cetorhinidae; genus Cetorhinus; species Cetorhinus maximus. Next base: position 232,733 of record NC_135881.1, read on the forward strand.
CCTGAGGCACGCGCCAATTGGCATCGGGTCAAGCAGATTAGAGAATTAAACCCGTGGCTCAGGGAGTGGTGTGGGACGAAGGGTTCAATTCATGGGTCACTGGTGTCAGTGCTCAGGGAAGAGTGAGCTATTCCATTGGGATGGGCTGCACCTGAACTGGGCTGGGACAGTGGTCTGGCCAATCGTATAACTAGGGGGAGAGGGCTTTAAACTGACAGGGCGGGAGGGGAGGGTTTGGGTGAAGGGAGATTGAGAAATCCATAGAGAAAGGCTGAGATATCAGAACATTATAGCAATGTGGGTAAAGACAAACAGTAGGTTAGGAAGGGACAGAGAGTTTAACATTAACATCAGCGAATAAGACCATTACATGGAATAGAAGTTAAATAATGAAATGAAAGGTTCTTTATCTGAATACATGAAGCATCCGCGATAAGATAGATGAACTAGTAGAAGTAAATGGTTTTGATCTAATCTCCATTACAGAGACATGGTTACAAGGTGATCAAGGATGTGAATTAAATATTCCAGGTCACACAATATTTCAGAAAGACAGACAGAATGTAAAAGGAGGAGGGGTAGCCCTGATAGGAAAGGGTGACATAAGGACATTAGTGAGAAAGGATCTGGTCTCTGAAGATCATGAAATAGAATCAGTATGTGTGAAAATGAGGAATAGCAAAACACTGGTGGGAATAGTTTATAGGCCTCCTGACAGTTATACTTTCGGACAGAGTATGAAACAGGAGCTTGAAACAAAGGCAATATAGTAATTGTGGGGGTCTTTAATCTTCATATAGACTGGGACAATCAAATTGGTAAGAATGGTCTAGAAAATGAGTTTGTAGAATGTTTTTGTGACAGTTTCTTGGAGCATTGCGTAGTGGAAACGACTAAGGATAAAGCTATCTTAGATACAAACATATGAACAAACGAACAAATGAACAAGGAGCAGGAGTAGGCCATTCAGCCCCTTGAGCCTGCTCCACCATTTAATAAGGTCATGGCTGATCTGATAATAACCAGAAATCTACATCCCACCTACCCCCGATAGCCTATCATCAGACATGTAGTCCTTGGTTGAGTATCCTCAACAGGAAACACAGACCCAGTCATTTTCACTGATGAACCCAAATCTTGGTGACTTGTCTCTCTCTTCCCTGAATGGTCCACATGTTTACAGATGATCCGGCCTTCCACCTCCACATGGTGAGATAGAGGTCCAGCCAGCGCACTTATTTCACCTGATAACCACCCTGGTCCTTCCCCGAAGTTTTTCACATGTACCAGCTCTCCCACGGTCAACTCCCTCTCACCACTATGCCAGTCGTGTCTAGTTTTCTGGCTTCCCTGACTCCTTACCACCTTCCCCTCTAAGCTCAGCATTATTAAACTCAATCTCGTCCTGAGACAGTGTTTCATCAATAACTCAATAACTCCGCAGGTGTGACACCTGTTGTTGTGTGAGGGGTGGTCCTGTAATGAAAGAGAAAGTGTGCGAGCTTGGGTGCTAAGGAATCTCCAGTTAGCTTTTTCATGCCAGCCTTGAACGTTTGAACTGCCCTTTCGGCCAGTTCGTTTGAGGAAGGGTGGGTACGGTGCAGTTTTTCTGAGTGATCCCGTTGAAGCTGATAAACTGTTGAAACTCAGCACTTGTAAATGCCGTGCCGTAATCGGAAACAGCTACTTCTGGTAGTCCCTGAATGGCAAAACCCTGACCTAGTTTCTCAATTGTAGTGGCCGATGTTGGTGACTTCACCTCATATACATCCAAGCATTTTGAATGGGCATCAACAATGAGCAGAAACATTGTTCCCAGGAAAGGTCCAACTTAGTCAATGTGTAACCGCACCCAGGGTCTACCTGGCCACTCCCATGGGTGTAATGGAGCTGTCACTGACAACTTCTGCAGTTGCTGACATTACACACAGTGCTTTACTAAACTCTCTAATTCGCCATTCATCCCAGACCACCACAGATAGCTGCGTGCTCTGGTATTCATTTGGGAAATTCCTGGATGGGCACTGTGTAGTTCAATTAAAAGTGGCTCCCTTCCCTTTGGAGGAACTATCACTTGTGCTCCCCACAACAAGATACCATCCTGGCTGTTATTTCATGTCTTCTGTTCAAGTATAGTTTCATTTCATCAGATTCACGACTCCTCAGATACTGAAGCAGCCCATGTCCAAATGCAGCAAGACCTGGACAATATCCAGGTTTGGACTAACAAGTGGCAAGTAACATTCACACCACACAAGTGCCAGGCAATGACCATCTCCAACAAGAAAGGATCCAACCATCGCCCCTTGACATTCAATGGCATTACCATCACTGAATCCCCCACTATCAACATCCTGGGGGTTACCGTTGACCAGAAACTGAACTGGACTAGACAGGTCTTGCCTCACAAATTTGATTGAATTCTTTGAGGAAGTGACAAGAAGGGTTGATGAAGGTAGGGCAGTGGATGTTGTGTACATGGATTTTAGCAAGGCATTTGACAAGGTCCCACATGGCAGATTGGTCAGGAAAGTAAAAGCCCATGGGATTCAGGGTAATGTGACAAACTGGATAAAAGGTTGGCTTTGTAACAGGAAACAAAAAGTAATGGTCGATGGATGCCCTTGCGAATGGAAAGTTGTCTCAAGTGGTGTTCCACATGGCTCGGTGTTGGGACCCTTGCTGTTTGTGTTATATATTAACGATTTGGACGTGAATGTGGGGGGCATGATTGGGAAATTTGCAGATGACACAAAGATTGGCCGAGTAGTGGATAGTGTAGAGGATAGCCATAATCTCCAAAACAATATAGATGGGTTAGTGGAGTGGGCGGTAAAGTGGCAGATGGATTTTAACATAGAGAAGTGTGAGGTCATACATTTAGGGAGGTCAAACAGTTACAGGGGTTACAAAATAAATGGGAATATACTAAGAGGGGTAGATGAAGTGAGAGATCTTGGGGTACAAGTACACAGGTCCCTGAAGGCAGCAGTTCAAGTAGACAAGGTTGTAAAGAAGGCATATGGAATGCTCTCCTTCATTGGCAGAGGTATAGAATATAAAAGTAAGGATATAATGTTGGAATTGTATAAAACACAGGTGAGGCCACAACTGGAGTATTGTGTGCAATTCTGGTCACCATATTACAGGAAGGACATAATAGCTCTGGAGAGAGTGCAGAGGAGGTTTACAAGAATGTTGCCAGGGTTAGAAAAGTGTAGCTACGAGGAGAGATTGGATAGGTTGGGGTTATTTTCCTTGGATCAAAGAAGGATGAGAGGTGACTTGATTGAGGTGTACAAAATTATGAGGGGAATAGACAGAGTGGACAGGATCAAATTGTTTCCCTTGGTGGAGAATTCTAGAACCAGGGGACATAGATTCAAGATAAGTGGCAGAAGGTGTAGGGGGGACATGAGGAAGAACTTTTTTACGCAGAGGGTAGTGGGTGTCTGGAATTCGCTGCCCAATTTGGTGGTAGAGGCAGAAACTCTAAACTCTTTTAAAAAGTACCTGGATCTGCACCTAAAGTGCTGTAAGCTGCAGGGCTATGGGCCGGGTGCAGGAAGGTGGGATTAGAGAGGGCACCTGGGTGTCCTCGGTCTGGCATGGACAAGATGGGCCGAATAGCCTCCTTCTGTGCTGTAACTTTTCTGTGGTTCTATGGTTCTATATAAATACTATGGCTACAAGAGCAGGTCAGAGGCTGGGAATCCTGTGATGAGTAACTCACTTTCTGACTCCCCAAAGCCTGTCCACCATCTACAAGGCACAAGTCAGGAGTGTGATGGAATACTCTCCACTTGCCTGGATGAGTGCAGCTCCCACAACACTCAAGAAGCTGGACACCATCCAGGACAAAGCAGCCCCACTTGATTGGCACCACATCCACAAACATTCACTCCCTCCACCACCGACACACAGTAGCAGCAGTGTGTACCATCTACAAGATGCACTGCAAGAATTCACCAAGGCTCCTTAGACAGCACCTTCCAAACCCACAACCACTTCCATCTAGAAGGACAAGGGCAGCAGATAGATGGGAACACTGCCACCTGAAAGTCCCCCTCCAAGTAACTCACCATCCTGACTTGGAAATATATCGCCGTTCCTTCACTGTCGCTGGGTCAAAATCCTGGAACTCTCTCCCTAACAGCACTGTGGGTGTACCTACACCACATGGACTGCAACAGTTCAAGAAGGCAGCTCACCACCACCTTCTCAAGGGCAACTGGGGATGGGCAGTAAATTCTGGCCCAGCCAGCGAAGCCATGAATGAATAAAAGAAAGATACAGGCTCCTGTGTCCAGCCATGTAGTGCTTGTTCTCGTACTTGAGATAGGACTGGGTCCTGAGTTGTCCAGTGTATGATCTGTTGAGCAGATACCAGTGAGGAATCTAAGAAATTTAACATTAAAACAAGTTCCTGTGGAACTGGACGTGCGCATCATTTTCTTGTAAAGGTAAACAACCAAGGGCATCGGTGTTTGCGATTTGATTGCTAGGCCTATCTATGAAAGTGTATTTGTACACTGCCAGAATTAAAGCTCTATTACTGCCCTCTTCTTTCTAGTGTAGACTTTAATCTCAGCCTTCTTATTGACTTCACTATTGGCCAGGCTTCTCTCAGAGGCAAGCTCAACTTGTCTGAGCTCAGTGGTTGAGTCTCCCAGAATGTCATTATCTGCCTGCTTCTTGGAACATGCTGCAATTATTGCTTCAAAAGCCACTTTACTCCATTTAGCTGGTTCCTCAGCTCCTTTCTCTCTTTTTTGCATTTGTTTACTGCCTCCTGGAAAATTGAACATTGTTGTGTCTTCTCTGCCAACTCAATCTTCAGTTTGTTCAGAGAGGTGCTGAATTCTTTCTGTTTCTCTTCAGACTTTTCCAAAGGTACAAACTTTGACCTGAGGGAATCTTGTCTGTGTGTGAAGGTCTTTCAACAGGTTTTCTTTCTCCCTGTGAAGGTTGCTCACCTCGTCTCGAACCCTGTCATCAAGCAGGGTCTCTTCGAGTTTCTTCTGCTGTTCTTCCAGGTTTTAGCTTAAGGCAGGCTGCATTTCTTCAGGTTGTTGAATCCTTACACACTCCTCTTTCAAAACGGGAACACTTCCATCTTCCTTTTGGAATCTCAGTGGCCAATCAAGGTTGATTTCCCTCAGCCAATTTCACCTAGAAGGCTTGGCCTTCTGCCTCTCAATACCAACACTGGTAGCTTTGTCGATAGGCTTCCATAATGGACAGTTACTCTGCCTTATGCCTTTTACTTGAATGTCTTCACCTGTGTATGTTTTTAACTTGGCAGCTGTTCCTTCTAAACTTAACTGATGTTCACCATTATGCAAATATCTGGAGGTATGTTCCCCAATTGCTGTATTGGAAGCTCCCGTGTCCACTTCCATTCTAACAGGTTTGCCTTTTACTTTCACTGTAGCAAATATTGGTTCTGTCTTTCCAATTTTCAGGTTAAACAACAAGTAAATGTCTGATATAAAAACCAAAAGCTAAAAGCTACTGCGGATGCTGGAAATCCAAAACAAAAACAGAATTACCTGGAAAAACTCAGCAGGTCTGGCAGCATCGGTGGAGAAGAAATCAGTTAACGTTTCGAGTCCTCACGACCCTTCGGCAGAATTGAGTATAGTTAGGAGAGAGGTGAAATATAAGCTGGTCTAAGCTGGGATGATGGGGGGAGAGAGATGTTGAAGGTGGGGTGATTGTGGGGATAAGCAAGCAGTGATAGGAGCAGATAATCAAAAGATGTCACAGACAAAAGGATCAAAGAGGTGTTGAAGGTGGTGATATTATCTAAGAAAAGTGCTAATTAAGAATGGAAGGCAGGACACTCAAGGTACAGCTATAGTGGGGGTGGGGTGGAAAGACTAACAAAGTTTTAGTTTTAGATTTAAAAATAATGGAAATAGGTGGGAAAAGAAGAATCTATGTAAATTATTGAAAAAAAAAGGGGGATGGGGGAGAAATGGGGTGGGGATGGGGGGAGGGGGAGTTTAAGATCTAAAGTTGTTGAATTCAATATTCAGCCCGGAAGGCTGTAAAGTGCCTAGTCGGAAGATGAGGTGCTGTTCCTCCAGTTTGCGTTGGGCTTCACTGGAACAATGCAGCAAGCCAAGGACAGACATGTGGGCAAGAGAACAGGGTGGAGTGTTAAAATGGCAAGCGACAGGGAGGTTTGGGTCTTTCTTGCGGACAGACCGCAGGTGTTCTGCAAAGCGGTCGCCCAGTTTGCGTTTGGTCTCTCCAATGTAGAGGAGACCGCATTGGGAGCAACGAATGCAGTAGACTAAGTTAGGGGAACGACCGTGGGTGGAAAACCTCGGTTAAGGAAGAAGGAGGACATGTCAGAGGAGCTGTTTTTGAAGGTAGCGTCATCAGAACAGATGCGACGGAGGCGAAGGAACTGAGAGAATGGGATGGAGTCCTTACAGGAAGCGGGGTGTGAGGAGCTGTAGTCGAGGTAGCTGTGGGAGTCGGTAGGCTTGTAATGGATGGCCCGCTTCTACCTCCTACCCAAAATCCACAAACAGAACTGTCCTGGCAGACCGATCGTGTCAGCCTGTTCCTGCCCCACGGAACTCATTTCTCGTTATCTTGACTCCCTTCTCTCTCCTCTTGTCCAGTCCCTTCCCACCTACATCCGTGATTCCTCTGACACCTTACGTCACATCAACAATTTTCAGTTCTCTGGCTCCAACTGCTTCCTCTTCACCATGGACGTCCAATCCCTCTACACCTCCATCCCCAACCAGGATGGTCTGAGGGCCCTTAGCTTCTTCCTTGAACAGAGGCCCGAACAATCCCCATCCACCACTACTCTCCTCCGTCTGGCTGAACTTGTTCTCACACTGAACAATTTCTCCTTTAACTCCTCTCACTTCCTCCAAATAAAAGGTGTGGCTATGGGTACCCGCATGGGCCCCAGCTATGCCTGTCTCTTTATGGGGTATGTGGAACATTCCTTGTTCCAGTCCTACTCCGGCCCCCTCCCACAACTCTTTCTCCAGTACATCGATGATTACTTCGGTGCTGCTTCATGCTCTCGTCGGGACCTGGAAAAATTTATTAATTTTGCTTCCAATCTCCACCCCTCCATCATTTTCACATGGTCCATCTCTGACACTTCCCTTCCCTTCCTTGACCTCTCTGTCTCAATTTCTGATGATAGACTGTCCACCAATATCCATTACAAGCCTACCGACTTCCACAGCTACCTCGACTACAGCTCCTCACACCCCGCTTTCTGTAAGGACTCCATCCCATTCTCTCAGTTCCTTCGCCTCCGTCGCATCTGTTCTGATGACGCTACCTTCAAAAACAGCTCCTCTGACATGTCCTCCTTCTTCCTTAACCGAGGTTTTCCACCCATGGTCGTTGACAGGGCCCTCAACCGTGTCCGGCCCATATCCCGCGCATCCGCCCTCACGCCTTCTCCTCCTTCCCAGAAACATGATAGGGTCCCCCTTGTCCTCACTTATCACCCCACCAGCCTCCGCATTCAAAGGATCATCCTCCGCCATTTCCGCCAACTCCAGCATGATGCCACCACCAAACACATCTTCCCTTCACCCCTCCTGGCGGCATTCCGTAGGGATCGTTCCCTCCGGGACACCCTGGTCCACTCCTCCATCACCCCCTACTCCTCAACCCCCACCTATGGCACCTCCCCATGCCCACGCAGAAGATGCAACACCTGCCCCTTCACTTCCTCTCTCCTCACCGTCCAAGGGCCCAAACACTCCTTTCGAGTGAAGCAGCATTTCACTTGCATTTCCCCTAACTTAGTCTACTGCATTCGTTGCTCCCAATGCGGTCTCCTCTACATTGGAGAGACCAAACGCAAACTGGGCGACCGCTTTGCAGAACACCTGCGGTCTGTCCGCAAGAAAGACCCAAACCTCCCTGTCGCTTGCCATTTTAACACTCCACCCTGTTCTCTTGCCCACATGTCTGTCCTTGGCTTGCTGCATTGTTCCAGTGAAGCCCAACACAAACTGGAGGAACAGCACCTCATCTTCCGACTAGGCACTTTACAGCCTTCCGGGCTGAATATTGAATTCAACAACTTTAGATCTTAAACTCCCCCTCCCCCCATCCCCCCCACCCCATTTCTCCCCCCTCCCCCCTTTTTTTTCCAATAATTTATATAGATTCTTCTTTTCCCACCTATTTCCATTATTTTTAAATCTAAAACTAAAACTTTGTTAGTCTTTCCACCCCACCCCCACTAGAGCTGTACCTTGAGTGTCCTGCCTTCCATTCTTAATTAGCACTTTTCTTAGATAATATCACCACCTTCAACACCTGTTTGATCCTTTTGTCTGTGACATCTTTTGATTATCTGCTCCTATCACTGCTTGCTTATCCCCACAATCACCCCACCCTCAACATCTCTCCCCCCGCACCCCCCACCTTAGACCAGCTTATATTTCACCTCTCTCCTAACTATACTCAGTTCTGCCGAAGGGTCGTGAGGACTCGAAACGTTAACTGATTTCTTCTCCACCGATGCTGCCAGACATGCTGAGTTTTTCCAGGTAATTCTGTTTTTGTGAAGTAAATGTCTGAATTTGTTGTTTCAGATTCTTCTACATTGTAGATTTCATTGGGCTTCTTCCTTTGTTTACAAGTCTGTTTGAATCTTTCCTTGCACTGCCTCATCGTCTGTCCATTTCTGTGACAATAATAGCTTTTGATTTTTTTAAACTGCCAATCGCTAAAAGACTGTTTGTTTCTACCTCTATTAAAATTATTCTTCAATTTTGCTGCTAAGTTATTTTTCTTTATTCTTCGGCTAGCGGGGGCTGTTTCCCGATTCTCGGCAGAGACTCGTTTTTTCCTGTTATTTGTGGCTGAGGTTTCCTGCCCAATGTGGAGGATGCGCCATTTTGCGCTCCCTGTACTGCTTTTGAATCTCTTACTGCACTTTCCATGACCAGCGCTCTCTCTAGCACCTTCTTGAAATCCAGGTTCACTTTGGGCAACAATCTTTTCTGAATAGTGTCTTCTTTCACACCACATACTAAACGATCTCTGAGCATATCATTCAGAGTTGTACTGAGCTCACAATGTTCCATTAGATGCTTCAGATTTGCCATATGCAATTATCTCACCCAGGGCTCTATTTCGCGAATTAAACCTTAGCCTCTGCATCATGACTGAGGGCTCAGGTTGAAAATGACCCTTCACAAGGTTCACCAGTTCATCGAAATTCTTCAAATCTGGGGCACTGGGTGCCATCAAACTTCGAATCAAACTGTAGGTTTTGTTCCCACAAGTACTCAAGAGGATTGCTCACCTTCTCTTTCCCCGTAATCTCGTTCGCTTGAAAAAAGAACATGAGGGCGTTCTATGTATTGAGACCAATTGCCTGTGGCTAATTCAAAAGGATCAATTCTCCCAAGTTGTGGGATTTTGAGAGAGGATAACTTCTTCAATTCTAACGGACCTTGTTACATACAATCACTGGGCCAGGTATGCTGGCAATTTTTTTTAAACTTGATTTCTTCAAGTTGCACGTGACCTTGGCGTGTGTGTCCATAGATCTCTGAAGGCAGAGGGGCATGTTAGTGGGGTGGTGAAAAAGGCATATGGGACATTTGCCTTTATCAATCGAGGCATAGATTACAAAAGTAGGGAGATCATGTTGGAGTTGTATAGAACCTTGGTGAGGCCACAGCTGGAGTACTGTGTGCAGTTCTGGTCACCACATTATAGGAAAGATGTGATTGCACTGGAGGGGGTGTAGAGGAGATTCACCAGGATGTTGCCTGGGATGAAACATTTAAGTTATGAAGAGAGGTTGGATAGACTTGGGTTGTTTTTGTTGGAGCAGAGAAGACTGAGGGGCAACCCGATCGAGGTATACAAGATTATGAGGGGCATGGACAGGGTGGATAGGGAGCAGCTGTTCCCCTTAGTTGAAAGGTCAGTCACTAGGGGACATAAGGGGCAGGAGGTTTAGGGGGGATGTGAGGGAAAACTTTTTTACCCAGAAGGTGGTGACAGTCTGGAATGTGCTGCCTGGGAGGGTGGTGGAGGCGGGTTGCCTCACATCCTTTAAAAAGTACCTGGATGAGCACTTGGCATGTCATAACATTCAAGGCTATGGGCCAAGTGCTGGTAAATGGGATTAGGTAGGTAGGTCAGGTGTTTCTCATTTGTCAGTGCAGACTCGATGGGCCGTAGGGCCTCTTCTGCACTCTGTGATTCTATTCAATCCTGTTTTATCCTCATCACCAGTTTGTTGTAGGGTGGCTGAGTTGTACTATTAATAATAGTACCCACAGAGAACTTTCTAAGTGGAAACATTAAGTTTATTTACAATATACTCAGCAGCAACTACATGCGTGCTTTCAACTCCAACTCTATCTCTACACTGACTGCTGAGGTAGCCCGTGCTACTGTCCTATTGGTTACTACAGATCATGTGATCTTCCTTGATAAGTATTATTCTTAAAGATACATTACACATTAAATAAAGCCATAATTACTGCAGAAACCCTTTGGAGTAGTGGTGTTCTCCTTAGCACTGCTAAAGATCTGAGAGTGTGTTTGGAAGGTGAAGTTTGAGTGTACGGGGAGATTGAGGAGAAAGGAATCTTGGAAGGTGAAATTGAAACCCTGGAGGTGGAACTTGGTTGAAGCTTTCCAAGTGGGAGCCACGTTTAGAGAGAATTCCAAAGTGAGTCCTTCAAATATGAAAACTGGAAACCCCCGTGAGAAAGACAGTGTTTCAGGGGGCAGCAGAACAATTGGGCGACTGGACAAGTTGTAGAATCCGCTTGTGAAAGGTGGGCCATGGAGCAGTCACTGGGGGAGATGCTCACAGCCCTTTGCAATGTCTTTATTCATGTTCGGACCCGTCTCCCCCATGGTTCAAGCTAACAGTGCAGCCTTGCAGTGCGGGTTAGGAGAATGTCTGGGCCTGAGCTGAGAGCACAACATGCAGTCCAGTGGGCAAAGCTGCTGCCAATTGGTCAGGTGGAATGGGGCAGGGGTGGGTGGGGCTTTGAACAGCCAATGAGCACACAGCACACTGACCATCTAAGTGGTGGCCAACACTCTCCGGCATGTGTGAAGGGGCCTTCAGACTTAACCAAGAGAGGTTCTTAGGGACACCCACACACACACGTGCCCCTCTCTTTGACCCTACAGGAGGAGAACATCAGGATGGTGGAGCCTGGTGATTTAGTGATTTGCCTCATGGCTGACAGGGAGCAGAGAAGAAGAAGAGAGCGGTGGAGGCGCCTGGACCAGCAAAGGGAGGAGCATCCAGCTCCAGATGAAGGGGCGGCAGAGCCTGGTGCTCACCCAGCTGAAGATCCACAGGGAGCCCTCGCTCGATGGTGCCTCACTAGGCCCAGGGTCTCTCGATGGTGCTTCACTAGACCCAGGGTCTCTCGATGGTGCCTCACTAGACCCAGGGTCTCTCGATGGTGCCTCACTAGACCCAGGGTCTCTCGATGGTGCCTCACTAGGCCCAGGGTCTCTCGATGGTGCCTCACTAGACCCAGAGTCTCTCGATGGTGCCTCACTAGGCCCAGGGTCTCTCGATGGTGCCTCACTAGGCCCAGGGTCTCTCGATGGTGCCTCACTAGGCCCAGGGTCTCTCGATGGTGCCTCACTAGACCCAGGGTCTCTCGATGGTGCCTCACTAGACCCAGAGTCTCTCGATGGTGCCTCACTAGGCCCAGGGTCTCTCGATGGTGCCTCACTAGGCCCAGGGTCTCTCAATGGTGCCTCACTAGGCCCAGGGTCTCTCGATGGTGCCTCACTAGACCCAGGGTCTCTCGATGGGGCCTCACTAGACCCAGGGTCTCTCGATGGTGCCTCACTAGACCCAGGGTCTCTCGATGGTGCTTCGCTAGACCCAGGGTCTCTCGATGGTGCTTCACTAGGCCCAGGGTCTCTCGATGGTGCCTCACTAGACCCAGAGTCTCTCGATGGTGCCTCACTAGGCCCAGGGTCTCTCGATGGTGCCTCACTAGACCCAGGGTCTCTCGATGGTGCCTCACTAGACCCAGGGTCTCTCGATGGTGCCTCACTAGACCCAGGGTCTCTCGATGGTGCCTCATTAGACCCAGGGTCTCTCGATGGTGCCTCATTAGACCCAGGGTCTCTCGATGGTGCCTCGCTAGGCCCAGGGTCTCTCGATGGTGCCTCGCTAGGCCCAGGGTCTCTCGATGGTACCTCGCTAGGCCCAGGGTCTCTCGATGGTGCCTCGCTAGGCCCAGGGTCTCTCGATGGTGCCTCGCTAGGCCCAGGGTCTCTCAATGGTGCCTCACTAGACCCAGGGTCTCTTGATGGTGCCTCACTAGACCCAGAGTCTCTCGATGGGGCCTCACTAGACCCAGGGTCTCTCGATAGTGACTCACTAGACCCAGGGTCTCTCGATGGTGCCTCACTAGGCCCAGGGTCTCTCGATGGTGCCTCACTAGACCCAGGGTCTCTCGATGGTGCCTCACTAGACCCAGGGTCTCTCGATGGTGCCTCACTAGACCCAGGGTCTCTCGATGGTACCTCACTAGTCCCATATGCCGCCTGCTGCCGGATTTGGTGCCAAGAGGACATGGAGGGCACCCACTGCCCGTGGGTGTGAAAGTGACCATGACGCTCAGCTTTTACTCCTTCCAGGGCTCCACAGGTGACCTGTGCGGAACCTCACAAGCTCCACACACAAGTGTATCCAGGAGGTCACGGACACCATTTTATGAAGGCACAGAACTTTGTACATTTCACCCAGGATCAGGAAAGCCAGGAAACAAGAGCGTTGGGATTTGCCCAGATCTCTGGTTTCCCACAGGTACAGGGTGCCATCGACTGTACTCACACGGTGCTTAGATCTCCGTGGTAACAAGTGGTTAACTACATCAACCACAAGGGCTTCCACTCGCTGAATATTCAGCTGCTCTGTGACCATCACAAACACATCCTACAGGCCTGGGCACGGTTCCCAGGGAGTGTCCACCTCTCCTACATCCTCAGCAGGTCTCAGATCCCTGACACCTTCCAGGCTTCAGTGAGGCTGCAGGGTCAGCTCCTCAGGGACCAGGCCTACCCACAGAGGCCGAGGCTGATGATGCCCGTGTGACAGCCTCAGACTGCAGCAGAGCGACGCTAAAACCAGCCTCAATCCGCAAACCAGGCTTTGGCGGAGCCAACGATTGGCATTTTGCAAATGAGGTTCTGGTGTCTCGACAGGTCCGGTGGAGACTGTAATACAGTCACCAGAGTGTGTCACGCATTATTGTTGCTTGTTACCGCTCCACAACCTCGCGCTGTAACAGGGAGAGGAACTGGAAGAGCTGCACATCTCCTCCAATGAGGAGGACTCGAAGGGGATGACGATGGTGAGGTCCTTGGAGGCGATGAGGCCATCACATTGGCCAGACGAGGCAGGCACACTCGGGAGGCCCTCATTGCCACAGGATTCATGGAGGATGATGATGAGATGCAATGAGGACACTCCATAGATCCTCACATAGATTCTGTGAATGTCTGACTCCTGTCTGGCTGAGGGCAACTCACTTGTGCTCCACGATCAGGGTCATATCATGGTGGCGCAGCCATGAAACTTTAAATGCACCTGATCCTTTATCCTCCTTCAGCACCTGAGCCCTTCAGGAGCTGGTGCACAGTGTCACTGGTCACAGATGCTGAAGAGATGGGGGCCAGTCCCTCCTTAAAGGTGCTGAGAGCACACAGAGAGAATGAGGGAACTCTGTGACACCTGCCCACTACATTCTGGCAGCAATGACCAGCACCATCGAGGTGCAGACATCAGTAATGTGTCCAGGGAGTGTGAGGCTGGACCATCACTGTGGTCTGAAGGCTGCACAGACACAGGGGAGAGGCCCTGGACTGAGACACCTGCCTTTATCTTATGCAGAAAGGTTTCACATCTGAGTGACATGAACACTGCTCATCAGAACAAGGAGCCTCAGGCAGGGAGACATTCTTGGGAGTTTATTGACAATAGTGAACATTATGTACAAGTGATTAACACCCGTGCCCCAGGCTGTGCAACTACATCTTCTTAACCTCCCTAACCCTGCCGCTACGTCTTGGTGCTCCCCGGACATCCACAGTGGAGGTGGAGGCAGCCTGCTGACTGTGACACCCTGTCTGTGATGACCTTGGCGGGCGTCCTTTGGAGGGCCGAGCCCTGGAGGAGCTGGAGCTGCTGGGGACACAGGAAGAGGGAATGCGGAGGGGCCAGACACTCCTGAAGTCACCTGCTGACCCTCCTCCCTATGGGTGCCTGAGGGCCCCTGGCTGAGTCTGTGAGTGGAAGCGGTAGCTGGAGTGCGATCGAGCTGCCCTGCACCCAACTCGCGTACACACTGCTGGAGGCCAACTATGGGGTCAGTGATGGAGTTCAGCCTGAGTAGCAGTGCAGGACCGATGTCCTGGACCAAGGTCTCCATGGTGACTGCCATCCTGACAGTGTTGACCTCAGTGCGTTGGCATGCTGGCACTATCTTATTTTCTTACTGATAATGGGATGTGGGCATCGCTGGCTAGGCCAGCGTTTATTACCCCTCCATAATTTCCCTTTGTTCAGAGGGCATTTAAGAGCCAACCACATGGCTGTGGGTCTGGAGTCACATGTAGGCCAGACCAGGTAAGGACGGCAGATTTCCTTCCCTAAAGGATATTAAGGAACCAGATGGGTTTTTCTGACAAACGACAATGGTTTCATGGTCATCATCAGACTTTTTTTTAAAATTCCAGATTTTCTTGATTCCCAGAACATTCCCCTGGTCTTTGGAATACTAGCCCAGTGACAATACCACGATGCCATCACCTTCCCCTCAGACCGAAGGTGGATGGACTCTTCCCTCATGCCTTCCAGTCTGAGGAGTGCAGCAGACATCCCTTCCTGATGTTACATACGTACATCCATCTCTACGAATTAGGAGCAGGATAGGCCACTCGGCCCCTCGAGCCTGCTCCACCATTTAATAAGATCATGAATGATCTGAGTGTAACCTCAACCCCACATTCCTGCCTTCCCCTGATAACCTTTCACCCCTTTGTTAATCAAGAATCTATCTCGCTCTGCCTTAAAAATATTCAAAGACTCTGCTTCCACCGCCTTTTGAGGAAGAGATTTCCAAAGACTCACAACCTCTGAGAGAACAGATTTCTCCTCATCTCTGTTTTAGCTGAGCGACCCCTTATTTTTAAACAGTGACCCCTAGTTCTAGATTCTCCCACAAGAGGAAACATCCTCTCTACATCCACCCTGTCCAGACCCCTCAGGATCTTAAAGGTTTTAATTAAGTCGCCTCTTACTCTACTGAACTCCAGCGGATACAAGCCTAACCTGTCCAACCTTTCCTCATAAGACAACCCGCCCATTCCAGGTGTTAGTTTAGTAAACCTTCTCTGAACTGCTTCCAATGCATTTATCTCCTTCCTTAAATAAGGAGACCAGTACTGTAAACAGTACTGTAGATGTGGTCTCACCAGTGCCCTGTACAACTGAAGCATAACCTCCCTACTTTTGTATTCAATTCCTCTCACAATAAATGATAACAATCTATTAGCTCCCCTAATTACCTGCTGTACCTGCACACTAACCTTTTGTGATTCATGCACTAAGACGCCCAGATGCCTCTGAATCTCAGAGCTCTGCAATCTCTCACAATTTAGATAATAAGCTCCTTTTTTATTCTTCCTGCCAAAATGGACAATTTCACATTTGCTCACATTATAGTCCCATTATGTCCCTGAACTTACCTTTGCAGCTCCAGCAACTGAGGTGGAACTGAGTCCTGAGGCTTGTCATCTGACTCGGACTCAGCAGATTCTTAGCCTCCAGCAGCCCTCCGAGTGTTGGCACCCATGGATTTCCCTGCCTCTACCTGCTGTGGATCAGACAGTGCGATGTGCTCACCAGATTGTGACCCCAAGGCTACTTCAAAGCCAGGTCCCACCGAGGTGTGTGTCTCTGCGCTGGTGGAGGGTGTGGATGGGCGCCATGATGGGTTTTCAATGAGGGTTTCAGGTGTTTCATCTTCAGAGGTTTCTTCGGGGTTTGATTGGAGGCCCTGGGTCATGGACTCTGTCGGCTGTTTCCCAGATGTGCCTGTGAAAGCAAGGGGAGATAATTAGTGCAGGGCAGTGGCCTGTGAGAAAGGACACATCACTCACAGCCTGGTTGTGTGATGGATGTTGCATTGCTGGATCCTCACTTGGTAGAGCAGCGCCAACCTCACTGTCAGCACAGGACCGGTCCCGGACATCGCTGGCCAGCTGGGTGGCTCTGTTTTCGAATTCTGTGTGGATGTTCAGCTTTGGCGTGTTTCCCCCAGTCTGGGACGTCTCCCTCTTGTTCTGGGTCAGCTTAACCTGCATGAAGACAGATGGAGAGAGTGTATGCAGAATGCCTGCCAGGCCAGATGAGAAGGATGCCTCACATGTGTGGAGTGTGGGTGCTGCCATGGACGACATGCAGACATGATAGGCATGGGAAATGAGGGTGTGTGTGTGAGGGAGTGAAAGGTGATGTCCCTTGCACTGGCAGTGAGTGAGGGCCCTGTGGATGTGCGATGGGTTTGTGAGCGTGTGAGTTGGGAGTGATGAGAGGAGTGACTTACCCTGGGGAACGGAGGAGATCATTCATCCTCTTGTGGCACTGGGTGACTGCCCTCTTTCACAGGGCATTGGCGCTGACCATCGCTGCCACCGCCTCCCAAGCTGGATTGGTGAGCTTGGTCTTCTTTGCCCAGAGTGGGGGAAGGGAAGTTTGTGGTGGTCTTACACTGTATCCAGCAGGTGCCCCAGAGAGGCGCCACTAAATTCGGGGGCCACTGTCTTCTTTGCTTTCGGGGTCATTTGTTGCTTGAAGCAGTCCTGGTCTGTAAACATGGGGCTGAATTTTGCTGTTGGTGAGTAGGGGGCGGGTCCGCTCGCCGACGCGTAAAATGACGCGGGCGGAAACCCCGATGTCACCGCGCCCCATTTAAATATTCAGGAAGGCGGGGGCACAGCCAAATCAGCTGTGGGCCCGCCGACCTGTCAATGGCCAATTGAAGCCCACTGACAGGATCATTAACCCAATTGAAGGACCTGCCCGTCCAACCTTAAGCTTGTCGGGTCGGCCAGGAGCCTCGGCGGCAAATAGAGAAAACATGAAACCTCATCCAGCGGCGGGACGAGGTTTCATGTAGGGATTTAGAAAGTTTAATAAAGTTTTAGTGTAATTTATGAACATGTCCCATCTCATGTGACATTGTCACATGAGGGGGGACATGTTAAGGATTTTTTTTTTTCTATTTTTAATATTTTTAAAAGTGTCAGTGATCTCCCTGAGGCTGCACTTAGCCTCAGGGAGATGTGCGCTCTCTCGTGTGCCTGTGTGAAAGAGCGCACTCTCAGTTTTAGGCATTCCCCCCCGCCTGCACAGGGAGCACATAGCGCTTCCCGCTGGACATCACGCTGGGCGGGCCTTAATTGGCCCACCCACGTAAAATGGCGGCGAGGCCCACTTCTCCGGCAGGGATCGGCTCCCCGCCCGCCGGAGATTGGGTTGGGCCCACCCACCCAACAGGCAGAAAATTCTGCCCATGAAGTTGGCTGTGCTCTGGTGCACTTTAAGTATGGTGCGCGGAGCAAGAAAGCGCTGAGGTCAAAGTGTGGCAGGAAAATCTGAGCCCACTTGCCAGTGATCCGCTGTGCTTCCCGTGAATGCGTTACTAACGAGGTGGGACACGGACAACACAGAGCAAAAAGCAGCCATTGCGGCCGACGGTGAAGACGTCTTTTTTCACACCCATCACCGCACTTGGTGCAAATCAGGGGAAATTCCAGCCAGAGTTCCAGTCAGACCAGTTGGCTCCAGTGTGACAAGAGTCTGGGTGGGTTTTTAAGAAATCTATACAATCTGCTTTGGTCGTATCCATCATTCACTTTGGAGTGGGGTGTGTCTGACCACAGTCCACCAGTTGGTTCACATATACCGCATTCTTACCCCGAATATTATTGTCTCAAACAATGATAAATTGTTTTATCTTTCCAAATTTGTATCTGTCTGCAAAGAAACAGCTGGGCTGAAGGAACCATGAATATTTGAATCATTCTCCTGTGTTTGTATTGAAATCTTTCTAACCTTTTTGTCTGGTGTGATATAAATCATTTTTCTTCTTTAATAAATGTTTTATTCTTTGTGTTCAAAGTTCATCAGCAGACTCCTGTGAATTTGTTCAGTAACCTTTCTCCATTGGTTTCCAAATAAAGGTTAGGATCTAATTTTGAGATCTGTATTGTCCAGTATTAACATCAGCTGGGATTGTAACCACTGGGGCCTCAGCTATTTACAATCTGTATTAATGACTTAGATGGAGAGACAGGGAGTAATGTATCTTAGTTTGCTGGTGATACCAAGCGAAGTGGGAAGGTAAGCTGTGGGGAGGACACCGAGAGGCTGCAAAGAGATATAGACAGGTTAGGTGAGTGAGCAACAAGATGGCAGATGGAGTTTGATGTGGGGAAGTATGAAGTTATTCACTTTGGTCATAACAATAGAAATGCAGAATATTTTTCAAAAAGGTGAGAAATTTGTAAATGTTAATGTTCAAACAGACGTGGGTGTGTTTGTACAAGAAACACGGAAAGTTAGCATGCAGGTACAGCAAGCAATTAGGAAGGCAAATGGCATGTTAACCTTTATTGCAAGGGGATTGGAGTACAGGAATAAAGAAGCCTTGCTACAGTTGTACAGGGTTTTGGTGAGGCGACATCTGGAATACTGTGTGCAGTTTTGGTCTCCACACTTAAGGAAGGATATACTTGCATTGGAGGCGGTACAGTGAAGGTTCACTTGATTTGTCCCTGGGATGAGGAGGTTGTCCTGTAATGAGAGGCTGAGTAAATTGGGTTTATATTCTCTGGAGTTTGGAAGAATGAGAAGCGATCTCATTGAAATCTACAAAATTATGAAGAGGCTTGACAGAGTGTTTTTCTATTCATTTATGGGATGTAGTCTTCACTGTCTAGGCCATTTATTGCCCATCCCTAATTGCCCTTGCGAAGGTGGTGGTGAGCTGCCTTCTTGAACAGCTGCAGTCCATGTGGTGTAGGTACACCCACAGTGCTGTTAGGGAGGGAGTTCCAGGATTTTGACCCAGTGACAGTGAAGGAACGGTGATATATTTCCAAGTCAGGACGTGAGTTACTTGGAGGGGAACTTCCAGGTGGTGGTGTTCCCATCTATCTGCTGCCCTTGTCCTTCGAGATGGTAGTGGTTGTGGGTTTGGAAGGTGTAAAAGGGACAGTAGCAACGTGGATACAAAATTGGCTGAAAAATAGGAAGCACAGAGTAACAGTCAATGGATATTTTTCGGGCTGGAGGAAGGTTTGTAGTGGAGTTCCCCAGGAGTCGGTATTGGGACCCTTGCTTTTCCTGATATTTATTAATGATCTAGATCTTGGTGTGCAGGGGACAATTTCAAAGTTTGTGGATGATACGAAGTTTGGGAGTGTTGTGAACTGTGAGGAGGATGGTGTGGAACTTCAAGAGGACATAGACAGGTTGGTGGAGTGGGCAGATAGGTGGCAGATGAAGTTCAATGTGGAGAAGTGTGAGGTGATGCATTTTGGTAGGAAGAACATGGACCGACAATATAAAATAAGGGGTGAAAGTTTGAAGTGGGTGTAGGAGTAGAAAGGCCTGGGTGTATTTGTGCATAGACCATTGGAGGTGGCAGAACAGGTGGAGAGAGCAGTTAATAAAGCAGATAGTATCATGGGCTTTATTAATAGGGGCATAGGAGACAAGAGCAGGGAGATTATGCTGAATTTTTATAAGACGCTCGTTAGACCTCAGCTGGAGTATTGTGTACAGTCCTGGGCGCCACATTATAGGAAGGATGTGAACACATTGGAGAGAGTGCAGAAGAGGTTTACAAGAATGGTTCCAGGGATGAGAAACTTCAGTTATGAAGACAGATTGGAGAAGTTAGGACTATTCTCCTTGGAGAGGAGAAGGCTAAGAGGAGATTTGATAGAGATGTTCAAAATTGTGAGTAGATGGGGAGAAACTGTTCCCACTCATAAAAGGATCAAGAATCAGAGGGCACAGATGTAAAGTGATTTGCAAAAGAAGCAAATGTGATGGGAGAAAAAACTTTTTCACACAACGAGTGGTTCGGGTTTGGAATTCACTGCCTGGAAGTGTGGTGGAGGCAGGTTCAATCGAAGCATTCGAGAGGGCATTAGATGATTATTGGAATAGAAACAATGTGCAAGGCTGTGGGGAAAAGGCAGGGCAATGGCACTAGGTCATAATGCTCATTTGGAGAGCTGGTGCAGACATGATCAGCCAAATGGCCTCCTTCTGTGCCATTAAGATTCTGTGATTTTGTAATGAGAGTATTTCGACTTAAGCTAAGGTAAACAAACAAGGGGAGAAGAATTGGGCTGTTGTCTAGTAACAGGGGTCCGGACAGGCAGATCCCTCCCACGGACACACAGAAAAGCTAGAAACAGCAGTTTGTTTTGGAAGCTATTGGAGTTCAGTTGGTTTGAAAAACAGCTGTCAAGCAGAAGCAACCTAGAAGGGGAAGATAGCCAGTCCCAAGCTAAAATTGGTTAAAAGTAGCTGCAAGGAGAGGCTGAATCAAAGGGGACAGATAGCAAGTCCCAACCTAAGAAAAAGGCTCAAAAAATCCAGTGGATTTCTGAGTGGAACAGGAGAAAGTCCCAAGCAGGCCTTCTAGTTGAAGGAAGGACAGGAGCCTGGAAATTGTCCCGTTAATCAAGTTAAGAGTGAGGGGCAGGGAGAAAGGCTACAAGTTTCAGAGTTAAAGAGACAAAAGCTGCAGAAAGCAGATTTCAAGCGAGAACAGCTTGCAAGAGGCAAGAAGGTCCAAAAAGACAATTGAAGGTCTGTAACTCTTTGCTATGGGCATGGCACTGTTGACAGTTGAATCAGTGAGAGTGAGCATATAGAAGACAGCTTGAATGTATATGGTGACCCAGGGAAGAGGAACATTGGAAAGAGAGTTCGAAATCCTGGAGGTGAACCCTTACGGAAGGTGTCTGAGAAAAAGCATCAGTTTGGGAGAAGATTCCAAGGCAAGGTCTTGGAGAGTGGAGATTGGAAACCCTCGTGTGAAAGCTGGAGTTCAGTGAGACTAGTTGGCTCATGGTGTGACAAGCGGCTGGGGAGGGAGTTGAGGAGAGATCCATAGCATCTAGTTGAGATGGCATCTGTCATTTGGTTTTAAAGTGTGGTGTGCCTGACCACAAGGTGTCTATTGGTACATGGACTGTGTACTTACTATGAACATTAAAGTATAAGATAGCTTTTGTAACCCTGGTGACTCTGTCCAGTAGCCGCTCTCCACCTATCCAAACAAACAAATAAAACTTAGGATCCATCAAGCTGGGTTCCACTCTGGGGTGAGGCTTGTCCAGGGGTACCCTCAGCTGGGATCGTAACAGTATTGTCAGAAAATTTGTCTACAAGAGTCAGTCCCTTCATCCAAGACATTGATATAGATTTTAAATAGTTGAGGCCCCAGCACTGATCCTTATGGCATTCCTGGCATTCCGAGTTACAGTTTGCCAAGCTGAAAATGACCCAGTTATCCAGACTCTGTTTCCTGTTTGTTAGCCAATCCTCTATCCATACTGATGTATTACCCCCAACTTCATGAGCCCTTATTTTGTCTATTAACATTTTGTGTGGCACTTTATCGAATGCCATTTGGAAATCCAAATACATTGCATCTACTGATTCACCTTTATTCACCCTCCTCGCTACACCTTCAAAGAACTCTAATAAATTTGGCAAACATTATTTCCCTTTCACAAAACCAAGTTGACTCTGCCTGATTGTATTATGATTTTCTAAATGTCCTGCTACTACCTCTTTGATAATAGATTCCATCATTTTCCCAATGACAGGTGTTAAGCTAACTGGCCTATAGCTTCCTGCTTTCTCTCTCCCTCCTTTCTTGAATAGAGGTGTTACATTTGTAATTTTCCAATCTGCTAAGACCTTTCCAGAATCTAGGGAACTTTGGAAGATTATAACCAATGCATCCACTGCAGCCACTTCCTTTAAGACCCTAGGATGCAGGCCATCAGGTCCAAGGAACTTGTCAGCCTTTAGTCCCATTCCTTTTCCCAGTACCTTTCCCTAATGATAATGATTGTTTAAGTTTATCCCTTCCTTTTGCTCCCTGTTTTTCTATATCCCTGGAATGTTTTTTTTTGTCTTCTGCTGTGAAGACAGATGCAAAATACTAATTCAAAGCCTCTATCATTATTTAATTTCCAATTTTTAATTTCCCAGTCTCACCCTCACATTCTCTCTCTCTATTTCTCGGGCTGCAGTATCTCATTACCTTTCTGTTCTGTATCTTCAGATTAACTTTCCCAGTCTCACCCTCACATTCTCTCTCTCTCGCTCTCTCTCTGTTTCTCGGGCTGCAGTATCTCATTACCTTTCTGTCCTGTATCTTCAGATTAACTGTTTCCCACTTGTGTTCTAGTATGAAGAGGCTGTGCTCTGTCTTCGATCCCTTTGAGAGTTCGCTGTCACTGAGCAGTCGCTCCATCATTTTGTGAACACTATTATACGCGCACTGTTTGGATTCCAGCTCTTTACACAATTCCTGTTAAGAAAAAGCCATTGAGAATGAAGAACAGTGAAAATAGAAGAATCCTGGAATTCTGTGAAAAATATATGTCAATAAAAAGCCACTGTCAGTAAAAGTGACATAAAGCTGTTAAATTGCCAATATTAACATACTTTGGACAATGAGACCTGCTGCCCTTATCCAGTCTAAACTATATGTGATTCCAGTCCCAGACTAACATTGTTGACCTTTAATTACCCTGCAAAACAATCAGTTTTTATCTAATCCACCACCTGTGGGAGATGGCCCGCTCTCAGGGCAATAGGGATGGATAATAAAAACATTGTTCCCTCCAGGACACCCTGGTCCACTCCTCCATTGCCCCAACTCCTCATCCCACTCCCTGCGGCACCTTCCCATGCAATTGCAGAAGGTTCAACAGCTGCCCCTTTATCTCCTCCCTCCTCACCATCCAAAGGCCTAAACACTCCTTTCAGGTGAAGCAGCATTTCACTTGCACTTTCCTCAATTTAGTCTACTGCATTCGCTGCTCCCAATGCGGTTTCCTCTACATTGGAGAGACCAAACGCAGACTGGGTGACCGCTTTGCGGAACACCTTCGGTCTGTCTGCAAGCATTACCCAGACCTCCCTGTCGCTTGCCATTTCAACACTCCACCCTGCTCTCATGCCCACATGTCTGTCCTTGGCTTGCTGCAATGTTCCAGTGAAGCTCAACGCAAACTGGAAGAACAGCACCTCATCTTCCGACTAGGCACTTTACAGCCTTCCGGACTGAATATTGAGTTCAACAATTTTAGATCATGAACTCTCTCCTCCATTTCGATTTTTTTCCCACACACCCCACTCCACCTGCTTCCCCCCACCCCCATCCAAGTGCCAGTCTGTATCTTGTTCTGATGTTTTCCTTTCAGAGAGTGCTGACCCTTGTTCTGCTATTAGCACATGCTACTATCTTGCCTTCAGGCCTTTATGCTGTGATTACGAACATTAAAACCTTCTTTAGTCTTTAACACTGTCATTACTATCCCTTTGTCTTGTGTCCATGACAATTTTGTTATCTAATCTCTCCTGACCTTCTATCTTGCTCCACCTGCTCCACCCCCCCTTAAACAGTATAAATTTCATCACATTTCCACTTCTCTTCAGCTCTGAAGAAGAGTCATACGGACTCGAAACATTAACTCTGTTTCTCTCTCCACAGATGCTGCCAGACCTGCTGAGTTTTTCCAGCATTTTCTGTTTTTGTTTCAGATTTCCACCATCTGCAGAATTTTGCTTTTATTTTAGGAATGGACAATAAATGTCCTCATCCCAAGAGCTAATTAAATATAGATCCAAAGTATTAGTTTGAAATAATCTTTAAAATTCACCCCAAAGAAACAAATTACATTCTGCATCCCTCTTCCCATGTCCTTGCATTTCTGCGATGTAGGGAGAACATAACCAAATTAACTTCAATATCACATAACTTTACAGGGCACAGATCAAACAAGACAAGAAAGGACGAGGTGAGAATTCCAGGGATATAGGGATAGAAAGGAAAGGGAATCGGAAAACAAAGGGAATTGCTGACAAGGCTCTGTTAATTAACGATGGTATTAGCACACTAGAGAGGGATGACCTAAGTTCAGGAAACCAGGATGTGGAAATGGTTTGGGTAGAGATGAGAAATGATAAAGGGAAGAAGTCGCTTTTAGGAGTTGTGTACAGTAACAGTAACCACACGGTAGGACGGAGTATCAAAGAAGAAATAATGAGAGCTTGTCAGAAACATACGGTGATAATCATGGGGGATTTTAATCTGCATATAGACTGGGAAAATCAGATGGGCAAAGGTAGCCTAGATGAGGAATTCATAGAAAGTTTTCAGGAAAGTTTTTTAAAACAACGTGTTCTGGCACGAGCCAGGGAACAGGCTATACTAGAGATGGGAAACGAGACGGGATTAATTCATGACCTCATACTGAAGGTGCTCCTAAGTAGCAGTGATCATAATATGATTGAATTTTACATTCCGTTTGAGAGAGAGAAGAGTGGGCACAAGGCTAGCATTTTAAACTTAAATAAGGACAACTATGAGGGCATGAAAGCAGAGCTAGTTAAAGTGAACTGGCAAATCAGGTTAAGGGATAGGTCAATAGAGGCTCAGTGGCAGACATTTAAGGGGATATTTCAGAATAGACAGAATAGATACATTCCAAAGAGAAAGAAAAATTCCAAGAGGAGGACATACCATCGCTGATTAACTAAAAAAATTAAAAATAGTATCAAACTTAAAGTAAAAGCAGATAATTGCACAGAGCGTAGCAGGTCAGAAGATTAGACAGACTATTAAAAAAAGCAAACATTAATAAAGAAGGAAAAATTAGAGTATGAGAGATAAGCTGTCTCAGGATTTAAAGCAGATAGATATTTAAAAAAGAAGAATTAACAAAGTGAGCGTTGGTCCGATAGGAAATATATCTGGGAATTAATAATGGAAAATAAGCAGACGGCAGATGAATTAAACAAATATTTTGCATCAGTCTTCACCATGGGGGTACAAGTAACATCCTAAGAATAGATGTAAATCAGGAAATTGAAGGGAACTCGGAACTCGGGAATATTACAATTACCAGGGAAATGGTACCGAGCAGATTGTTGGCTCTGCGGGCTGACAAATCCCCGGGTCCGGATGGACTTTATCCTAGGGTCTTAAAATAATTGGCTAGTGAGATAGTTGATACATTGGCTTTAATTTTCAAAAGTTCGCTAGGTTTGGGGAAGGTTCCATTAGTTTGGAAAATAACAAATTTATCCTTTATTCAAAAAGGGAGGGAGACAGAAAACAGGGAAACCACAGGCCAGTTAGCTTAACATCTGTCAAAGGGAAAATGTTAGAAGCTACTATTAAAGGTGTTACAGCAAGGCACTTAGAAAATTCCCAGTAATCATGCAGTCAACATGGTTTTGTGAAAGGGAAATCATGTTTAACCAATTTATTGGCTTTCTTTGAAGAAGTCACATGTGTTGTGGATAAAGGGGAACTGGTGGATGTACTGTACTTAGATTTCCAGAAGGCATTTGATAAAGTGCCACATCAAAGGTTATTGTGCAAAATAAAAGCTCATGGTGTAGGGGTAATACCAGAGGGAGGCAATGGCATATTGCTATTGCTGCTGGACTAGTAACCCAGAGACCCAGAGTAATTCTGGGGACCTGGGCTTAAACCCTGCCACAGCAGAATTTGAACCCAATGAATTAAAAGCCTAATGATGCCCATGAAACTGTAGTTGATTTTTGTAAAAACCCATGTGGAAATCTGCCATCCTTACCTGATCTGGCCTCCATGTGACTCCAGAAGCTCTGAAGTAGCAAGCCACTCAGTTCTATCAAATTGCTACAAAGTCTCAAAAAAAGGAAAGAAACCGGCATAGATCTAGCCATCAGAAACAAAAATGGCAATTGGCAACTGGGGGCTGGTGCCAAAATTGGGAGAGCTGTTTCACAGGCTAGTCAAGCAACAGCCTAACATAGTCATACTCACGGAATCATACCTCACAGATAATGTCCCAGACTCCACCATCACCATCCCTGGGTATGTCCTGTCCCACTGGCAGGACAGACCCAGCAGAGATGGCAGCACAGTGGTATACAGTCGGGAAGAAGTTGCCTTGGGAATCCTCAACATCGACTCCAAACCCCATGAAGTCTCATGGCATCAGGTCAAACATGGGCAAGGAAACCTCCTGCTGATTACCACGTACCGCCCTCCCTCAGCTGATGAATCAGTGCTCCTCCATGTTGAACATCACTTGGACGAAGCACTGAGGGTGGCAAGGGCGTAGAAAGTACTCTGGGTGGGGGACTTCAATGTCCATCAACAAGAGTGGCTCGGTAGCACCACTACTGACAAAGCTGGCCGAGTCCTAAAGAACATAGCTGCTAGACTGGGTCTGCGGCAGGTGGTGAGGGAACCAACAAGAGGGAAAAACATACTTGGCCTCATCCTCACCAACCTGCCTGCCACAGATGCATCTGTCCATGACAGTATTGGTAGGAGTGACCAGCGCACAGTCATTGTGGAGACAAAGTCCCGCCTTCACATTGAGGATACCCTCCATCGTGTTGTGTGGCACTACCACCGTGTAAATGGGATAGATTTCGAACAGATCTAGCAACTCAAGACCAGGCCTCCATGAGGTGCTATGGGCCATCAGCAGCAGCAGAATTCTACTCGAAGATGATCTATAGCCTCATGGCCCGGCATATCCCCCACTCTACCATTACCATCAAGCCAGGGGGTTGGTTCAATGAAGGGTGCAGGAGGGCATGCCAGGAGCAGCACCATAGCTCCACAAATATCCCCATCCTCAATGATGGGGGAGCCCAGCACATCAGTGCAAAAGATAAGGCTGAAGCATTTGCAACAATCTTCAGCCAGAAGTGCCGAGTATATGATCCATCTCGGCCTCCTCCGGAGGTCCCCAGCATCACAGATGCCAGTCTTCAGCCAATTCGATTCACTCCACATGATATCAGGAAACAGCTGAAGGCACAGGATACTGCAAAGGCTATGGGCCCTGACAATATTCCAGCAATAGTACTGAAGACTTGTGCTCCAGA
This sequence comes from Cetorhinus maximus, assembly GCF_964194155.1. Lineage (NCBI taxonomy): Eukaryota > Metazoa > Chordata > Chondrichthyes > Lamniformes > Cetorhinidae > Cetorhinus > Cetorhinus maximus. The sequence goes on from NC_135881.1 coordinate 259,971, forward strand.
ACTTGCCGCACCCCTAGCCAAGTTGTTCCAGTACAACTACAACACTGGAATCTACCCGGCTATGTGGAAAATTACCCAGGTATGTCCTGTACATAAAAAGCAGGACAAATCCAACCCAGCCCATTACCGTCCAATCAGTCTACTCTCGATCATCAGTAAAGTAATGGAAGGCGTCATCAACAGTGCTATCAAGCAACACTTGCTTTGCAATACCCTGCTCACTGATGCCCAGTTTGGGTTCTGCCAGGGCCACTCAGCTCCTGACCTCATTAGAGCCTTGGTTCAAACATGGACAAAGGAGCTGAACTCCCGAGGTGAGGTGAGAGTGATGCTATCTTTTGCACTGATGTACTGGGCTCCTCCATCATGGAGGATGGGGATATTTGTGGAGCCTCTTCCTCCAGTGAGTTGTCTATTTGTCCACCATCATTCATGACTGGATGTGGCAGGACTGCAGAGCTTAGATCTGATCCGTTGGTTGTGGGATCACTTATCTCTGTCTATCACTTGCTGCTTATGCTGTTTGGCACCTAAGTAGTCCAGTGTTATAGCTTCACCAGGTTGACAGCTCATTTTTAAGTTTGCCTGGTACTGCTCCTGGCATGCCCTCCTGCACTCTTCATTGAACCAGGGTTGATCCCCAGGCTTGATGGTAATGGTAGAGTGGGGGATATGCTGGGCCATGAGGTTACAGATTGTGTTCGAGTACAATTCTACTGCTGCTGATGGTCCACAACACCTCATGGATGCCCAGTCTTGAGTTGCTAGATCTGTTCGAAATCTATCCCATTTAGCACGGTGGTAGTGCCACACAACACGATGGAGGGTATCCTCAATGTGAAGGCGGGACTTTGTCTCCACAATGACTGTGCGGTGGTCACTCCTACCAATACTGTCATGGACAGATGCATCTGCGGCAGGCAGGCTGGTGAGGATGAGGTCAAGTATGTTTTTCCTTTTGTTGGTTCCCTCACCACCTGCCGCAGACCCAGTCTAGCAGCTATGTCCTTTAAGATTCGGCCAGCTTTGTCAGTAGTGGTGCTACTGAGCCACTCTCAGTGATGGACATTGAAGTCCCTCACCCAGAGTACATTCTGTGCCCTTGCCACCCTCAGTGCTTCCTCCAAGTGATTTTCAACTTGGAGGAGCACTGATTCACCAGCTGAGGGAGGGCGGTACGTGGTAATCAGCAGGAGGTTTCTTTGCCCATGTTTAACCTGATGCCCTGAGACTTCATGGGGTCCGGAGTCGATGTTGAGGACTCCCAGGGCAACTCCCTCCCGACTGTATACCACTGTGCTACCACCTCTGCTGATGGTGATGGTGGTGTCTAGCACATTATCTGTAAGGTATGATTCCGTGAGGATGACTATGTCAGGCTGTTGCTTGATTGGTCTGTGAGACCGCTCTCCCAATTGTGGCACTAGCCCCCAGATGTTAGTAAGAAGGGCTTTGCAGGGTCGACAGGGCTGAGTTTGCCGTTGTCGTTTCCGGTGTCCAGGTCGATCCAGGTGGTCCATCCAGTTTCATTCCTTTTTTGAGACTTTGCAGTGGTTTGATAGAACTGAGTGGTTTGCTAGACCATTTCAGAGTCATTCACATTGCTGTGGGTCTGGAGTCACATGTAGGCCAGACCAGGTAAGGACAACAGATTTCCTTCCCTAAAGGACATCAGTGAACCAGATGGGTTTTTACAACAATCGACAATGGTTTCATGGTCACCATTAGACTTTTAATTCCAGATTTTTATTGAATTCAAAAGGCAGGATTTGAACCCGGGTCCCCAGAGCATTACCCCGGGTCTCTGGATTACAAGTCCAGCAACATTACCACTACACCACCGCCTCCCCCTAATATAGGGAACGGGGCAGGTCCCACATTTCCTGACCTACGCAGCAGAATTGAGAACATTGTCCACAAGCCCCAACACTCACCAGGTGCACTCGCAGCCTATCCTGGGATGTCTCAGGAGCTCCACAGAACCTTTTTGAGGCCAGTTGTCTTTCAACTTGTTCGATCCATAATAAAAGATCTTGTATCTTCAGATTTAGGTCCTGTGCCTAAACAGTCACAAGGGACGTAACTGAATTCCACATGAATGAGACCTTCAGACATTTTACGTTAATAGGTGCCCTTCACCATTAGATCACATCTCCCAGTCTCTCACCCCCCACCTCCATCTTTCCCCCTTCCAATTTCAAAATCTCTCCCCTCTCCCCATCTGTTCCCCTTCTTCTGCCCCTCTCTACATTTCCCTTGTCTCTACCTTGCCTCCTCTCCCTGTCTCTACCCCTTCTCTTCTACCCCACTATCTCTGGCTCTCTCACCCCTTTTCCATCTGTCTATTTCCTTCCCTGTTTTCCCATTTCCCCATCATACTCACATTTTTGGAAGTCCATATAAACAGCATTAACCACATTACTCTCATCAACCCTCCTACATCAAATAACTTCATCAAGTTAGTCAAATCTGATTTACCTTTGACAATGTGTTTGAGGAAGCAACAAGTAATGTTGATAAAAGGGAACCTGTAGATGTGGCGTACTTGGATTTCCAAAAGGCATTTGATAAGGTGCCGCATCAAATTAAGAGCTCATGATATAGGGGTAACATATTAACACGTACAGAGGATTAGTTAGATAACAGGAAGCAGACAGTAAGGATAATTGGGTCATTTTCCAGTTGGCTATAACTAGTGGAGATCCACAGGGGTCAGTGCTGGGGCCTCAACTGTTTATAATCTATATCAATGACTTGGATGCTGAGAGTGTGAAACCTATAGCTCAGTCTGTGCACAGAACATCTTTCAGGCTGAGTTGGAAAGTTGTGGTAAAGATCAAGGAACTGATTGACCAAGATATCATAGGGCCAGCAAAGGACTAACATCGTGGATAAGCCTCGTTACCAGTCATACCTAAACAAAATAGTCACATCAGACTCTCTGTTAATATGCGACAGGTGAGTGAAGCGATGGTGAGAGAACGTCATCCAATTCCTACTGTGGGCAAAATCTTTCAAGAGTTATCAACAAGCAAGGTATTTTCCAAATTAGACCTAAAGCGGGACACACCAGCTGGTGCTTCATCCTGGTTGAAGGAAGGTGACAACTTTGGTCACTCATTGTGGATTTTACTGATATAAGGGATTACTATTTGGCATCAGATTTACCAATGCCAAATCCATAAAATGATAGGAGGGATCCCAGGAATTGCCAGTTTCTCATTATTCATGGGGCCAGTAGAGAGGAACATCACAAGAGGCTGAGATTAGTATTGGCGACAGTGGAGTCAGCAGGAGTTACGTTAAATGCAGGCAAGTGTTTGCTGGGTGTGACAGAGCAAACACTCACAGGGCACAAACTCACAAATGATGGAATCAATCCAGCCAAAGAGAAGACAGGAGTAAGAGCAGGAGTACCTGATCCATAAAATTCCAGCAAGGTGAGCAGTTTTCGAAGACTTGTGAACTATTGTGTGACATTTATCCCAAACTTCACTAACCATTGAGGAAGTTGACCAGAAAGACTGAATGGTTCAGATTTGATGCAGAACAGAAAGCTGCCTTCAGGGCTATGAAAGATAGCTTGACAACCCTGGGACACCATGGCCCATATGCACCAACAAACAGATGCTAGTCCAGTGGGATTGGAAGGACAGCTGGTGTAAATGCATGTGAAGGCCCAAGAATCATTGTCTATCCCAGCAGATCTCTGGCAGATGTGGAGAGGAGATATTCTCAGATCGAGGATTAGTGTGGGCATGTGAAAGGTTCCATGAATACTTATTCAGCATTGAGTTTGAATTAGGGATGGATCTCAAGCCATCAGAGATGAATTATTCTCCCAGATCTAAACCTTATTCCAGAATTGGAACATGGATTTTGAGACTCCAGCAGTACAAGTACAAGATGGTTCACATTGCTGGAACGATGAACATTGCTGACCTGCTGAAACAACAACTGAGGGAGGATCGAACACACAGATCCTCACTAGAGAAGGAACTGAATTGTTTCTGTGATTTGTGGCAGTTCATGGTATACCCACAGCAATGACAATTAGAGAGATTGAGAGAGTCAGACAGAGATCCAGAATTGGATGACATCAGACAGAGAATCCAAACTGGAAACTGGGAGAATTGCCCATTCAAGGTTTATATCGTTATAGGAGATGAACTGTGTACAATCAGGAATGTGTTCCCAGAGGCCACAGACTTGTAGTGCCACAAAAGCTTAGGCCTAGACTGGTGACATTAGCTCAAGAGAGTCACTCGAGAGTGGTTACTACTAAGCAAAACTTTCCAACAGAAGCATAGGATGGCCGTGGATGGAAAAAGATGTGGAGCAGTTTGTCAAAACATGTCATGGATGTCAACCCATCAGCAGGACCCACTCCACCAGAACGAGTACGCAGCACACTGTTACTGACTGGACCAAGAGAGGTGGTAGCAGTTGACTTCTTAGGCTCACTTCCAGCGGTGACTGACTACTGCAGCCGTTACTATGAATATATTGCGATGAAGTCTACAACAGTAGAGGAAACGTCTAGAAGGTGTAAAGCCACATGAGAAAGACAGACCAGGGAGAGTATAAAACTGCTCGATCAGCCTCTCTTGAACCAGGGAGAGTATAAAACTGCTCGATCAGTCTGTATTAGACCAGGGAGAGTATAAAACTGCTCGGTCAGTCTGTATTATACCAGGGAGAGTATAAAACTGCTCGATCAGTCTCTATTAGACCAGGGAGAGTATAAAACTGCTCGGTCAGTCTGTATTAGACCAGGGAGTGTATAAAACTGCTCGATCAGTCTTTATTAGGTTCACTAGATTGATCCCAGAGATGCAGGGCTTGTCTTATGAGGAGAGATTGAGCAGTTTAGGCCTATACTCACTAGAATTTAGAAGGATGAGAGGGGGTCTAATTGAGGTATATAAGATGCTAAAGAGGATAGACAAAGTAGACGTGGAGAGGATGTTTCTCCTTCTGGGGCATTCTAGAACGAGAGGCCATAGTTTTAGGCTCAGAGGTGGTAGATTTAAATCAGAAATGAGAAGGAATTACTTTTCTCAAAGGGTCGTGAATCTGAAACATTGGCCTGAATTTTGCAGCTGACGTGTGGATAGCGTGTCTCACACGTCAGTGCGTAAAGTGACGCCCGCTGACATCGCGCGAGTGTGCCAACGCCTGTGTGTGCCATCGCGATATTTTGGTGGGCGGGCATGATCAGTTCGCCCGCCATTAATTGGAGGGCTCGTTAAGCCCCTTAACTTGCCAATTACGTACGATTTTGAGGGGCGCGTGTGAACTTCGGGTCGGCGCACGGGCCCAACGGGCAGGCGGGTAGGAGATTATTTAAGAAAAGTTTTGCAATGTCGGGATATGTACATCTAGGTGCCGCCCCATTGCTCGGAGTGGCTTGTGAGACAGCCTGCTGACTCTGCTGTCCTGTTGGCCACAATGACCTTGGCGGGTGTCCTCTGGCCCATGGAGCCTGTGCTGGCCCTGCCTGGGAGAGAGTGGCCAGTTCCTGAACTGACACCTCCCCAGTTGTCGCAGTCTCAATGGAAGCAACTGTCACTGGCAGAGGGGCGGAGGAGCTGCTGCCCTCATCTGGAGTGCCCTGAGAGGAGCTCGCAGTGACGACAGGCAGCATCTGCACCGGCGTGAGGTCCAAATCTACCTCCCTGCTCACCGCAGATGCATGGGCACCGAGAGCTGGCACAATGGAAAGCACCACCTGTGGCCAGAACCGCTGTGAGGGTTTGCAGGTCAGAGCGTAACCCAATCATATTTTGATCCATTTGGTGGAAGCCCCTCTCTATGAGAGTCGCCAATCTCTCATTGAAGGAATCCTGATGCTCTGCCCTGAGGGCGAGATCTTCACGTGCACTCTGCCTATACTCCACCGTCGCAGAAAGCAACTGAACCACTCCCTCATGCAACCCTGCCAGATCCAAACGCACTTCCTGCTGCCTGTCCTGCAGCTGCTGCAATGGGGACAACTCCAGAGACACGTCATCAGTGCCGGACTCAGCATGTGCCTCGTCCCCTACAGCCCTCCGGCTGCTGGCGCCATCGGCACTCTCCGCCCCTACCATCTCCTCCAGCGATTGTGATGTGCCCTCTCCACTGTGACCCGGGACACTAGCCGATGATAAAGTCCCCACCAAGGTATGTGTGTCTGCGCTGGTGCCTGACTGGCTGAAATGATGTGCCGCAAGTTGCACATGTTGCCCCTCAGGTGTGGAGGGGGGGCTGCGGGGTCGAGGTGTGGGTCGCTCTGGTGGTGATGCTGAAATTAACAACAAGGACAGTGCATCAGTTAGTGTTCATTCACTTCAACCTTTCATCCCTTTCCCCCCCACCCTCATAAGTCGCTCACCCTTAAAGACCCTTAAAAGAAGAACATTGGTGAGGTGGAAAAGAGTCAAGACGGGCCCCAAGCATTAAACGCACATACAGACAGGCTGGTTAATGGCCTCATGAATGGCACATGGATTGTAAAGAACCAGAGGGGTGGGGAGAGTGCAGAGGTATCTGATGTGGATGCATTGTTGCCTGGATAGTTGCGGGGCTGAGGAAACATTTCAAACGATTGTGTCATTTTCCGCCGAACTCAGGAGATTGAGAGGTCACATTATTGCCCTTCATTCTGTAAGGAGGGGCATAGACCGGGTGACCAGAAGGCAACATTTCCCCTTGGCGCAGGGATGAGTAACGTGGTGACATTTATCTAAGTTGAGTGCCATGAGGTTCGTAGCTGAGGTGCTGAGGACCTTCTGGACAGAGTAATGTGGGGCGCACTGGCTGAAAGGGTGCAGGAGGTCCCAAACCCCTGAAAATGGAATAAGTCTTAGGGTGTGCAGTGGCAATCCAATGGCATGTGAGACCATGGTGATAGTGGTCACAATTAAGATAAGGTGACTTTGGAAGATGGTGAAGGTGGTGGATTCCTCAAGGGGACGAGGGTCCCTCCTGTGTGACCCACACGTCAGAATGTCTCAGTCTGTGAATGAGCAGTTAATTAACGATTGCAGCAACCATCAGTGGTTTGGATGGTGGGGAGACAGAGTGAATAGGACTGTGGACCTCAAATACCTGCCCGCTGGACCCCAGCCTCACTGCCCCCGGCCGCCCTGGCCTCCTGCCTCCTGCCCAGCTCCATGGCCTGCTCCTCAAATGGGGTGAGGCACTGGAGGAGGGCGCGCCTACCACCAGTCCTCTAGTGCTCCCTTTGATTGCGCTCAGTTTTTGCCTGCAGAACAGAGAAGAGGATTTATTGGGGCTGATCGCTCATGTACTCTGCACGCGCACACCCCACCCCAACCACAGTGGCCCATCTGAGGCCTCCAGCGGCTCCTGTCCACGCCACTGGTGATCAGTCCCCAGAAGATAGTCCGGCTGTTCCCAACCCCCTCCCCCAACCTTGGACACATTCGGCATCCATCACTTTGAATAGCACATGGGTCCTAGTGCCCATGGAAAGGAGGATCAAATAGGTGCGTCACCGATGCCAGCAGATGGGACTTGCCCAAAAGACCTTGAGGCTGCCCTTGGACCATCTCATCATCATCAATAAGACATGTGTTGGAGCTCTGAGCATGTGTCTACCGGCCTCCCCTGCAACTTGCCCCCAAAATACTCAAATGCCACAGAAACCAACATATGCTGCGCAGAAAGCCCTTCATCTCCTCAACCACTAAGGCTGATGTAAGCATTGTCAGTCCCCATTTGCCCACCCAGCGTGTGACAACATAGATGCCCTATGCAGTAACAGCAGCCATACATGATGGGGGTGCAAAGGCAAAGGCTAAGGCTGCCTTCTGCCTCAAATAGCCCAGACAGACATGGTACTCACCCGTCCGGAGCGCAGCGAATCTTTGAAGCGTTTTTGGCACTGTGTGCCAGTGTGTCTGACGTCATCATGGGCACTTACAGCCTTGCCCACCTCCTCCCACGCCTGGCAGGTGACATGGAGGGCCCTCCTCCTCCCATCCTCAGGATCCAGAACATCACGTCGCTGGCCCACCTCTCCCAGGAGGACAGCAAGGCATGTGTCTGAGAACCTGGGTGCACAGTGACCCCCCCGCTGGCCTCTCTTGCAGCCTGCCCCCCTCCTCCTCCACCTCCTCCTCCTCTGTCCTCCTTGGAGCATTTCTACCTGTCTGAGTGGCCATGGTGCACTGCCTCAAGCAGGTTGCCTGGTCTCTCTTTATACAGGCGGCCAGCTCCCCATTGGAACCGGCAGTCTGAGCCCACCCGCCTGCACCCGCGACTATTTTCCCGTTCTCCACGGGAGTCGCTTACCCGCGGTGCCGGCCTTAATTGGCCCACCCGCGGAAAATGGCGGCGCGGCCCATTTCGCCAGCGGCAATCGGTCGCCTGACTGACGAACGGAAATTTCTGCCCCATAGTGTTAAGAGTTTGGATGGAGTGGATTTCTTGAAATGTGTACAGGAGAACTTTTTAGGTCAATATGTAGAGGGCCCAACAAGGGACGGTGCAGTGCTGGACCTAATTCTGGGGAATGAAGCCGGACAGGTGGCTGAGGTGGTGGTGGGCAAGCATTTTAGCGATAGCGACCACAACATGGTACAGTTTAAGTTTGTTATGGACGAAGAAATCGACAAGTTACAAAAAAATGTTTTGGATTGGGGGAAAGCGGGTTTTAGTAAAATAAGGCAGGATCTGGCCAAGGTAGACTGGGAACAGCTACTTGTGGGGAAATCTAGAGAGGAGCAGTGGGGGGTGTTCAAAAAGGAAATGGGGAAGGTACATGTTCCCTCTAGGGTGATAGGAAGGAGTAACAAGCCCAGAGAACCATGGATGACCAGAGATATTCAGGTTATGATGAGAAGGTAAAAAGAGGCTTTTAACAGGTATAAGGGAAGCAAATCAGCAGAGGCATTAATGGAGTACAGAAAGTGCAGGGTGGAGCTTAAGAAAGTAATTAGGAGAGCAAAGAGGGGATATAAGACAGCGCTGGCTGGTAAAAGTAGGGAAAATCCCAAGATATTCTATAAGTATATCAATGGGAAGAGGATAACCAGGGAAAGAGGAGAGCCCATTAGGGACCAAGGGGGAAATCTATGGGTGGAGCCAGAGGACATCGCTAGAGTGTTTAACGAATACTTCACATCCGTCTTCACCCAAGAGAATGAGGATGAAGGTATCGAACTCGGGGAGAGAGACTGCGAGGTTCTTAAGCAAATTGATATAGGGAGTGACAAGGTATTGGAGGCGTTGGCAGGCTTAAAAGTGGAAAATCTCCAGGTCCAGATGAATTATGTCCCAGGCTGCTGAGGGAGGCAAGGGAGGAGATCGCAGGGGCTCTGACCCAAATTTTTAATTCCTCTCTGGCCATGGGGGAGGTGCCAGAGAACTGGAGAACAGCTAATGTGGTTCCGCTATTTAAGAAGGGTTGTAGAGATAAGCCAGGGAACTACAGGCCAGTGAGTCTCACATCAGTGGTAGGGAAACTATTGGAGAAAATTCTGAAGGAGAGAATCTATCTCCACTTGGAGAGGCAAGGTTTGATCAGGGATAGTCAGCATGGCTTTGTCAGAGGGAGGTCATGCCTAACAAATTTGATTGAATTTTTTGAGGAGGTGACCAGGTGTGTCGGTGAGGGTAATGCAGTTGATGTAGTTTATATGGATTTCAGCAAAGCCTTTGACAAGGTCCCACATGGGAGACTTATAAAGAAGGCAAATGCACATGGGATACAGGGTAATTCAATGAGGTGGATTCAAAATTGGCTTAGTAGTAGGAGACAGAGGGTGATGACAGAAGGATGCTTTAGTGACTGGAAGCCAGTGTCCAGTGGCGTACCACAGGTATCTGTGCTGGGTTCCCCATTATTTGTCATTTATATAAACGACATAGATGACTATGTGGGGGGTAGGATTAGCAAGTTTGGGGATGACACAAAGATTGGCCGGGTGGTTAACAGTGAGTTTTGAGTGTCTTGGGCTACAGGAAGAAATAGACGGGATGGTCAAATGGGCACATAAGTGGCAGATGGAATTTAACCCTGTAAAGTGAGAGGTGATATACTTTGGAAGAAGTAATTTGACAAGGAAGTATTCAATGAATGGCATGGCACTAGGAAGTTCTGAGGAACAAAGGTACCTTGGCGTGTGTGTCCATAGATCTCTGAAGGCGGAGGGGCATGTTAGTGGGGTGGTGAAAAAGGCATATGGGACACTTGCCTTTATCAATCAAGGCATAGATTACATAAGTAGGGAGGTCATGTTGGAGTTGTATAGAACCTTGGTGAGGCCACAGCTGGAGTACTGTGTGCAGTTCTGGTCGCCACATTATAGGAAGGATGTGATTGCACTGGAGGGGTGCAGAGGAGATTCACCAGGATGTTGCCTGGGATGAAACATTTAAGTTATGAAGAGAGCTTGGATAGACTTGGGTTGTTTTCGTTGGAGCAGAGAAGACTGAGGGGTGACCTGATCGAGGTGTACAAGATTATGAGGGGCATGGACAGGGTGGATAGGGAGCAGCTGTTCCCCTTAGTTGAAGGGTCAGTCACGAGGGGGCATAAGTTCAAGGTGAGGGGCAGGAGGTTTAGGGGGGATGTGAGGAAAAACTTTTTTACCTAGAGGGTGATGACGATATGGAATGCGCTGCCTGGGAGGATGGTGGAGGCGGGTTGCCTCACATCCTTTAGAAAGTACCTGGATGAGCACTTGGCACGTCATAACATTCAAGGCTATGGGCCAAGTGCTGGTAAATGGGATTAGGTAGGTAGGTCAGGTGTTTCTCACGTGTCGGTGCAGACTTGATGGGCCGAAAGGCCTTTTCTGCACTGTCTTATTCTGTGGAGGCGGAACTTCGTCTCCACAATGACTGTGCGGTGGTCACTCCTACCGACACTGTCATGGACAGATGCATTTGCGGGAGGCAGGTTGGTGAGGATGAGGTCAAATATGTTTTTCCCTCGTGTTGGTTCCCTCACCACCTGCCGCAGACCCAGTCTAGCAGCTGTGACATTTAGGACTCAGCCAGCTCGGTCAGTAGTGGTGCTACTGAGCCACTCTTGGCGAGATGGACATTGAAGTCCCCCACCCAGAGTACATTCTGTGCTCTTGCCACCCTCAGTGTTTCCTCCAAGTGATGTTCAACATGGAGGAGCACTGATTCATCAGCTGAGGGAGGGCGGTACGTGGTCATCAGCAGGAGGTTTCCTTGCCCATGTTTGACCAGATGCCATGAGACTTCATGGGGTCCGGAGTCAATGTTGAGGACTCCCAGGGCAACTCCCTCCCGACTGTATACCCCTGTGCCACCACCAATGCTGGTTCTGCCCTGTCAGTGGGACAGGACATACCCAGGGATGGTGATGGTGGTGTCTGGGACATTATCTGTAAGGTATGATCCCGTGAGGATGACTATGTCAGGCTGTTGCTTGACTAGCCTGTGAGACAGCTTTCCCAATTTTGGCACTAGCCCCCAGATGTTAGTAAGGGTAGCTTTGCAGAGTCGACAGGGCTAAGATTGAGTGAACCAGATGGGTTTTTACAACAATGGACAATAATTTCATGGTCATCATTTGACTTTTAATTCCAGATTTTTATTGAATTCAAATTCCATCATCTGCCGTGGTGGACACCCTACCCATCCCAGGTATTCCCCTGGTAAACCTTCTCTGAACTGCTTCCAACGCATTTACATCCTTCCTTCAATAAGGGGACCAGTACTGTACACAGTATTCCAGTATTATGTGTTCTCACCAGTGACCTGTATAACTGAACCTCCAGAATTTGTATTCAATTCCCCTCGCAATAAATGATAACATCTATTCGCCTCCCTAATTACTTGCTGTACCTGAATCCTAACCTTTTGTGATTCATGCGCTAAGACACCCAGATCCCAGACATCCAATTTTGTATCCAGTTTGCTACATTCCTCTGGATCCCATGAGCCTTTATTTTTTTTAACCAGTCTGCCATGTGTGGGATCTTGGCAAAAGTCTTGTTAAAACCCATGTAGACCACATCAACTGCAATACCCTCATCAATCCTCCTTGTTAATTCCTCAAAAAATTCAATCAGATTAGTCAGACACGATCTTCCCTTAACCAATCCAAGCTGACTGTCCCTGATTAATCTGTGTCTCTCCAAGTGACAGGTGATCCTGTCCCTCAGAATTGATTCCAATAACTTGCCCACTGCTGAGGTTAGACTGACTGGCCTGTAATTATTCAGTCTATCCCTCCCTCCCCTTTTAAACAAAGGTACAATGTTATCAGACCTCCAATCATCCGGCACCTCACCCGTATCCAGTGAGGATTGGAAAATGATGGTCAGACCCTCCTCAATTTCCTCCCTGGCTTCTTTGAACAGCCTGGGGCACATTTCATCCGGCCCTAGTGATTTATCCACTTTCAAGGATGTTAATCCCCTTCATACTCCCTCTCTCCCTGTGTTTATCACATCCAATACTTCACACTCCTCCTCCTTAACTACAATATCTGCATTGTCCCCTCTTTTGTGAAGACAGACACAAACTATTCACTAAGATCCACACCCACATCCTCCACCTCCACACACAGGTTACCTTCTGGTCTTTCCTGGGCCTTACTCCCTCCTTAGTTATTCTCTCACTCTTAATGTTTTGATAAAACATCTTTGGGTTCCCCTTGATTTTGCGTCCAATATTCTTTCATGTCCTCTCTTTGCTTTCCTAGTTTTCTTTTTGATTTCACCCCTCCACTCTCTATACTCCCCTCAGCTTTCTGTAGTATTGAGTTCTCGGTGTCTGACATAAGCTTTCCTTTTCTGCCTTATCTCACCCTGTAAGCTCCTCGATATCCAGAGGAGGGAGTGAGGGCGGAGCTATAACCTCACTCCGTCCCTCACTCACACTGCTTCACCCTCACTCCGTCCCTCACTCACAGTGCTTCACCCTCACTCTGTCCCTCACTCACACTGCCCCACCATCACTCACACTGCCCCACCCTCACTCACACTGCCCCACCCTCACTCACACTGCCCGACCCTCACTCACACTGCTCCACCCTCACTCACACTGCCCCACCCTCACTCACACTGCCCCACCCTCACTCACACTGCCCCACCCTCACTCACACTGCCCCACCCTCACTCGTCCCTCACTCACACTGCCCCACCCTCACTCACACTACCCCACCCTCACTCACACTGCTCCACCCTCACTCACACTGCCCCACCCTCACTCGTCCCTCACTCACACTGCCCCACCCTCACTCACACTGCTCCACCCTCACTCACACTGCCCCACCCTCACTCACACTGCCCCACCCTCACTCACATTGCCCCACCCTCACTCACGCTGCTCCACCCTCACTCACACTGCCCCACCCTCACTCACACTGCCCCACCCTCACTCGTCCCTCACTCACACTGCCCCACCCTCACTCACACTGCTCCATCCTCACTCACACTGCTCCATCCTCACTCACACTGCCCCACCCTCACTCACACTGCCCCACCCTCATTCACACTGCCCCGTCCTCACTCATCCCTCACTCACACTACTCCGCCCTCACTCACTGCCCCACCCTCACTCACACTGCCCCATCCTCACTCGTCCCTCACTCACACTGCCCCACCCTCACTCACACTGCTCCACCCTCACTCACACTGCCCCACCCTCACTCACACGCCCCACCCTCACACACTGCCCCACCCTCACTCGTCCCTCACTCACACTGCCCCGCCCTCACTCACACTGCCCCACCCTCACTCGTCCCTCACTCACACTGCCCCACCCTCACTCACACTGCCCCACCCTCACTCGTCCCTCACTCACACTGCCCCACCCTCACTCACACTGCCCCATCCTCACTCGTCCCTCACTCACACTGCCCCACCTTCACTCACACTGCTCCACCCTCACTCACACTGCCCCACCCTCACTCACACTGCCCCACCCTCACTCACACTGCCCCACCCTCACTCACACTGCCCCACCCTCACTCACACTGCCCCACCCTCACTCACACTGCCCCACCCTCACTCGTCCCTCACTCACACTGCCCCACCCTCACTCACACTGCCCCACCCTCACTCGTCCCTCACTCACACTGCCCCACCCTCACTCACACTGCCCCACCCTCACTCGTCCCTCACTCACACTGCCCCACCCTCACTCACACTGCCCCATCCTCACTCGTCCCTCACTCACACTGCCCCACCTTCACTCACACTGCTCCACCCTCACTCACACTGCCCCACCCTCACTAACACTGCCCCACCCTCACTCACACTGCCCCACCCTCACTCACACTGCCCCACCCTCACTCACACTGCCCCACCCTCACTCGTCCCTCACTCACACTGCCCCACCCTCACTCACACTGCCCCACCCTCACTCACACTGCCCCACCCTCACTCACACTGCCCCACCCTCACTCACACTGCCCCACCCTCACTCACACTACCCCACCCTCACTCACACTGCCCCACCCTCACTCGTCCCGTACTCACACTGCCCCACCCTCACTCACACTGCCCCACCCTCACTCACACTGCCCCACCCTCACTCGTCCCTCACTCACACTGCCCCACCCTCACTCACACTGCCCCACCCTCACTCACACTGCCCCACCCTCACTCACACTGCCCCACCCTCACTCACACTGCCCCACCCTCACTCACACTGCCCCACCCTCACTCGTCCCTCACTCACACTGCCCCACCCTCACTCACACTGCCCCAACCTCACTCACACTGCTCCACCCTCACTCACACTGCCCCGCCCTCACTCACACTGCCCCGCCCTCACTCACACTGCTCCACCCTCACTCACACTGCCCCACCCTCACTCACACTGCTCCACCCTCACTCACACTGCCCCACCCTCACTCGTCCCTCACTCACACTGCCCCACCCTCACTCACACTACCCCACCCTCACTCGTCCCTCACTCACACTGCTCCACCCTCACTCACACTACCCCACCCTCACTCGTCCCTCACTCACACTGCTCCACCCTCACTCATACTGCCCCACCCTCACTCACACTGCCCCACCCTCACTCGTCCCTCACTCACACTGCCCCACCCTCACTCACACTGCCCCACCCTCACTGACACTGCCCCACCCTCACTCGTCCCTCACTCACACTGCCCCACCCTCACTCACACTGCCCACCCTCACTCACACTGCTCCACCCTCACTCACACTGCCCCACCCTCACTGACACTGCCCCACCCTCACTCGTCCCTCACTCACACTGCCCCACCCTCACTCACACTGCCCCACCCTCACTCACACTGCCCCACCCTCACTCACACTGCCCCACCCTCACTCACATTGCTCCACCCTCACTCACATTGCCCCACCCTCACTCGTCCCTCACTCACACTGCCCCACCCTCACTCACACTGCCCCACCCTCACACACTGCCCCACCCTCACTGACACTGCCCCACCCTCACTCGTCCCTCACTCACACTGCCCCACCCTCACTCACATTGCCCCACCCTCACTCGTCCCTCACTCACACTGCCCCACCCTCACTCACACTGCCCCAACCTCACTCACACTGCCCCACCCTCACTCACATTGCCCCACCCTCACCCGTCCCTCATTCACACTGCCCCACCCTCACTCACACTGCCCCACCCTCACTCACATTGCCCCACCCTCACTCGCCCCTCACTCACACTGCCCCACCCTCACTCACACTGCCCCACCCTCACTCACACTGCCCCACCCTCATTCACACTGCCCCACCCTCACTCACACTGCCCCACTCTCACTCACACTGCCCCACCCTCACACGTCCCTCACTCACACTGCCCCGCCCTCACTCACACTGCCCCGCCCTCACTCACACTGCCCCGCCCTCACTCACTGCCCCGCCCTCACTCACTGCTCCGCCCTCACTCACTGCTCCGCCCTCACTCACACTGCCCCGCCCTCACTCACACGGCCCCACCCTCACTCACACTGCCCCACCCTCACTCACACTGCCCCACCCTCACTCACACTGCTCCACCCTCACTCACACTGCTCCGCCCTCACTCACACTGCCCCGCCCTCACTCACACTGCCCCGCCCTCACTCACACTGCCCCGCCCTCACTCACACTGCCCCGCCCTCACTCACACTGCCCCGCCCTCACTCACACTGCCCCGCCCTCACTCACACTGCCCCGCCCTCACTCACACTGCCCCGCCCTCACTCACACTGCCCCGCCCTCACTCACACTGCCCCGCCCTCACTCACACTGCCCCGCCCTCACTCACACTGCCCCGCCCTCACTCACACTGCCCCGCCCTCACTCACACTGCCCCGCCCTCACTCACACTGCCCCGCCCTCACTCACACTGCCCCGCCCTCACTCACACTGCCCCGCCCTCACTCACACTGCCCCGCCCTGACTCTCACTGCCCCGCCCTCACTCACACTGCCCCGCCCTCACTCACACTGCCCCGCCCTCACTCACACTGCCCCGCCCTCACTCACACTGCCCCACCCTCACTCACACTGCCCCACCCTCACACTGCTCCACCCTCACTCACACTGCCCCACCCTCACACTGCTCCACCTTCACTCACACTGCCCCACCCTCACTCACACTGCTCCACCCTCACTCTGTACCTGAATGACTCTGTTCTCCAGATGCAGTATTCGCTGTTCACTCTCAGATTTCACCTGCTCCCACTGATGATTCAATCCCTGAAGCCTGTGTTGCAGATTTTTGGCTTTTTCGCTGCAGGTGGGATTCAGCAGGTCCTGTCCTGCCTGGTAGATGGATTGCACTGTGCTCTGGTGAGCTCTCACATCATTACATAGAACCTGTACAACGAGAGTGGGTGCATTGAGGTTGAGGAACAGCCATTAATATTGTGAAGCTGCTAAATTCACAATGGCCTACAGGAACCACACCAGCTGGACATTATCAGACCATCCAACCCATCACCTTTCCTGTAAATAACTCAATCCATTCAGGGTTCATACTGAAAACTCACACTATACAGGCGAGAGACAGAGAGGAATCCACACAGCAGTCACTGGGTCAACTCGAGTTTCTGATCAGGGGATGGGAGTAGGGGTGAAGGAGGCTGAGGTTGGGACTGTGACAGCTCATACAGAATACCATACAAGTGGGGAATTCTCTGTAACTTCTCTGTGCTGTAACTGACCCGATGTTTTGCCAGTTGTATCTCACAGGTCTGGAGATCAATGCTTGGGGTTGTCTGTTGGTGCAGTAACTCTTGAGTGTGTGACAGCCATGTCAGGATCTCCTGGAGAGCATATTGGAAATGTCCCAGTCTTAGCAAAGTCGCCTCCAACTTGTGCTGCAATAAAAATGGGAGATATCAGAAACTGGATTGTCCTCACATTCTCTCCTTCACCTCCCCCACCGGAACACCCCCCATTCCCACCCGGAACACCCCCCATCCGACCCGGAACATCCCCCATCCGACCCGGAACATCCCCCATTCCCACCTGGAATAGCCCCCATTCCCACCCGGAACATCCCCCATTCCCACCCGGAACATCCCCCATTCCCACCCCGAACACTTCCCATTCCCCCCAGAATAAACCCCATTCCCCCAGGAACATCCCTATTCCCACTGAAACAACACCCCACGCCCGACCACAATATTTCCCCGGAACATCCCCCTATTCCCACCGGAATATCCTCCCCCCACCCCATCCCATTCCAACTGAAACAACCCCTTCATTCCCACTGGAACTCCCTCCAATTTTCCCCAGAGCCTCCAACAATTCCTCATTCCCCCTGACCCTCTCCCCAAACTCCCCACATCATTCTCCTATTCTCTCCATTCCCCTCGGAAACCTCCCCCATTCCTCCTGGAGCTTCCTCCATCTCCAAGAGCAACCCCAATTCCTCCAGATCCAGCTGTGTATTCCTTGGCTCCGAGAAGGTGAGAGGCGCTGGCCGAGCGGGCAGACAAGTGGCAGATGGAAATTAATAGACAGAAAGGATAGGGAGAGGCAATATAGACTTAATGGGCCAGTTCTACACAGTGTGCTGGGACACAATGCCTGGAGGCGATAGCGTAGTAGAAACAGGCCCTTAGGCCCAGAGTCCATGCTGGTATTTATGCTCCACTCAAACTTCCTCCTAACTTTCCTCATCTAACTCTCTCATTGTTTAGGGGAAAACAAAGGACACAGGAAGATGGTTGTGGATGTTGGAGGTCAGTCATCTCAGCTCCAGGACATCACTGCAGGAGTTCCTCAGGATAGTGTCCTCGGCCCAACCATCTTCAGCTGCTTCATCAATGACCTTCCTTCCATCATAAGATCAGAAGTGGGGATGTTCGCTAATGATTGCACAATGTTGAGCACCATTCGCGACTCCTCACATACTGAAGCAGTCCATGTCCAAATGCAGCAAGACCTGGATAATATCCAGACTTGGGCTGACAAGTGGCAAGTAACATTCGTGCCACACAAGTGTCAGGCAATGACCATCTCCAACAAGAGAGAATCTAACCATCACCGCTTGATGTTCAATGGCATTACCATCACTGAACCCCCCCACTATCAACATCCTGGGGTTTACCATTGACCAGAAACTGAACTGGACTAGCCATATAAATACTGTGGCTGCAAGAGCAGGTCAGAGGCTGGGAATCCTGCGACAAGTAACTCACCTCCTGATTCCCCAAAGCCTGTCCACCATCTACAAGGCACAAGTCAGGAGTGTGATGGAATAAGCCCCACTTGCCTGGATGAGTGCAGCTCCCACAACACTCAAGAAGCTTGACACCGTCCAGGAGAAAGCATCTGCTTGATTGGCACCACATCCACAAACATTCACTCCCTCCACCACCGACGCACAGTAGCAGCAGTGTGTATACCATCTACAAGAGGCACTGCAGGAACTCACCAAGGCTCCTTAGACAGCACCTTCCAAACCCACGACCACTACCATCTAGAAGGACAAGGACAGCAGATAGATGGGAACACCACCACCTGGAAGTTCCCCTCCAAGTCACTCACCATCCTGATTTGGAAATATATCACCGTTCCTTCACTGTCACTGGGTCAAAATCCTGGAACTCCCTCCCTAACAGCACTGTGGGTGTACCTACACCACATGGACTGAAGCGATTCAAGAAGACAGCTCATCACCACCTTCTCAAGGGCAACTAGGGATGGGCAATAAATGCTGGGCCTGCCAGCGAAGCCCACATCCCGTAAATGAATAGAAAAAGCCGTGGCACAGTGGTAATATTACTCGATTAGTGATTCATAAAAACCCATCTGGTTCACTAATGTCCCTTAGGGAAGGAAATCTGCCG
Source organism: Cetorhinus maximus (assembly GCF_964194155.1). Classification (NCBI taxonomy): domain Eukaryota; kingdom Metazoa; phylum Chordata; class Chondrichthyes; order Lamniformes; family Cetorhinidae; genus Cetorhinus; species Cetorhinus maximus. Next base: position 279,246 of record NC_135881.1, read on the forward strand.
TCCTTACCTGGTCTGGCCTACATGTAACTCCAGACCCACAGCCATGTGGTTGACTCTGAAATGGCCGAGCAAACTACTCAGTTCAAGGGCAATTAGGGATGGGCAACAAATCACCCAGGTCCCATGTAAGTATAAATAAAAGGGATAGAGGGGCCTGGAGGCTCATGTCCATCGATATTTGAAGCTGGGAGGGCATATTAAGAGAGATAGCAAAGCATATGGGATCTTGGGCTTCATTAATAAAGGTATTGAGTACAAAGGCAGGGAAGTTCTGCTGAAACAAAAGCAAAAAATGCTGGAAAAACTCAGCAGGTCTGACAGCATCTGTGGAGAGAAAGACAGAGTTAACATTTTGAGTCCGTATGACTCTTCTTCAGAGCTGGTTATGCTGAAGTTCTGCTGAATCTTTATAAAGCTCTGGTTAGGCCACAACTCGAGTCTTGTGTCCAGTTCTGCTCACCACACTTTAGGAAGGTGTGAGGGTCCCTGAGAGGGTGAGGAGGGGATTTACCAGAACGGTTCCAGGGATGAGGGATTTTAGTTACAAGGTGAGGTTGGAGAAGCTGGGGTTGTTCTCCTTGGAGTGAAGGAGATTGAGGGGGGATTTGATAGGGGTGTACAAGGTGAAGACAGGCTTAGGTAAGGGAGACAAGGAAAAACTGTTCTCATTGGCTGATGGTGCAAGGACTAAGGGACACATTTAATATTTTGGGAAGAGGTAGAGGGGGATGTGAGGAAGAACTTTTTTACGCAGTGAGTGGTGATGAGCTGGAACTCGCTGCCCACGAGGGTGCTGGAAGTGGAGACAATGAATGATTTCAAAAGGAAAGTGGATCCTCACTTGAGGGAAATAAACTTACAGGGATAGAGCGGGGGAATGGGAGTCGGAGAATTACTCCTTCAGAGAGCCAGTACTGACAGAATGGGCCAAATAACCTCTTTCTGTGCTGTAACCATTCTATGAAATAAACCTGCAGAACTATGGGGATAGATCGGGGAGTGGGACTGACCAGGTTGCTGCACAGGACTCAATGGGCTGAATGGCCTCGTTCTGTGCGGTAATGTCTCTATGATGTGTCTATATGGATTAGTTGTCAGTCTGTGTGTCCACCTTGTGCAGTATGCTGCCTCTTTGACCTCAGCACTGTGTAAATCTCCTCTTACCTGTCTGCTGATAGTTTCTCGTTCTAGCTTCTCCCAGCGCTTTCGATAATCATGGAGAGGTTCTTCAATCTGTTCTCTCTCCACAACAGGCAGTTGACGAGTGAAAGACCGGGACTGATGAGCAAGAGTCTCCAAATCCAATTTCTGCTGATAGAGATCACTCTTCAATTCCTGTAGAGAATAGCAAGGGGAGAGAGAGAGAGAGAGAGAGAGAGGCGGGGAGGGTTGGGTGGGTGGAAGAGCGAGAGATGGGGGAGAGAGAGAGGAAGAGAGAGAGAGACGTGGGGGAGAGAGACACGGTGGGTGGAGAGGGAGAGAGAGAGAGAGAGAGATGTTGGGAAAGAGAGAGAGAGATAGAGAGAGACAGCAAGGGGAGAGAGAGATGGGGAGAGAGAGAGGGGGAAGGAGAGAGAGAGAGAGGGGAGGGAGAGAGAGAGAGGGGAGAGAGAGAGAGAGGGGAGGGAGAGAGAGAGAGAGGGGGGGAGGGAGATAGAGAGAGAGGGGGAGAGAGAGAGAGAGAGAGGGGGAGAGAGAGATAGAGAGAGGGGGGGAGAGAGAGAGAGGGGGAGAGAGAGAGAGAGGGGGAGAGAGAGAGAGAGGAGGGGAGGGAGAGAGAGAGAGGGGAGGGAGAGAGAGAGAGGGGGGAGGGAGATATAGAGAGAGAGGGGGAAGGAGAGAGAGAGACGGGGGAGGGGGAGAGAGAGACGGGGAGAGAGGGAGGCAGGGAGAGAGAGAGAGGGATGGGGGAGAGCAAGAGGGACGTGGAGAGAGAGAGAGAGCGAGAGAGAGGAACAGGGAGAGAGAGAGACAGGCGGTGGGGGGAGAGAGCGAGAGCAAGAGATAGGGGAGAGACAAAGAGACAGATGGGGAGAGAGAAAGAAAGAGAAAGATGGGGAGAGGGAGCGAGGAAAGGGGGAGAGAGAAAGAGGTGGGGAGAGAGAGATGGGGAAAGAGAGACAGGCGGTGGGTTAAGAGAGAGAGCGATGGTGGGAGAGAGAAAGAGAGAGACAGAGACGGGAAAGACATAGACAGAGACGGGTGGAGAAAGAGAGAGATCAATAGAGGGGAAGAGAGAGTGACAGGGGAGAGAGAGAGACAGGAGAGAGAGAGAGTCAGAGAATGGGGGAGAGAGAGAGAGATGGGGAGAGAGAGAGGGGGAGATCAATAGGGGGAGAGAGAGACAGGGGAGAGAGAGAGACAGAAGGGGGTAGAGAGTGACAGAGAGGCGGAACAGAGAGAGAGATGAGAGAGAGGGGGAGAGAAGGGGAGAGAGAAAGAGAGACACGGAGAGAGAGAAAGAGAGGCAGGTGGGAGAGAGAAAGATGGGGGAGAGATAGAGAGAGAGAGACAGGGGTTACCATTGACCAGAAACTGAACTGGACTAGCCATATAAATACTGTGGCTACACGAGCAGGTCAGAGGCTAGAAATCCTGCGATGAGTAACTCACCTCCTGACTCCCCAAAGCCTGTCCACCATCTTCAAGGCACAAGTCAGGAGTGTGATGGAATACTCCCCACTTGCCTGGATGACTGCAGCTCCCACAACACTCAAGAAGCTTAACACCATCCAGGAAAAAGCTGCCCGCTTGATTGGCACCACATCCACAAACATTCACTCCCTGCACCACCGACGCACAGTAGACCATAAGACCGTAAGACATAGGAGCAGAAATTAGGCCATTCGGCCCATCGAGTCTGCTCCACCATTCAACCATGGCTGATAAGTTTCTCAACCCCATTCTCCCGCCTTCTCCCCGTAACCTTTGATCCCCTTACCAATCAAGAACCTATCTATCTCGGTCTTAAATACACTCAATGACCTGGCCTCCACAGCCTGCTGTGGCAATGAATTCCATAGATTCACAACTCTCTGGCTAAAGAAGTTTCTCCTCATCTCTGTTCTAAAAGGTCTTCCCTTTACTCTGAGGCTGTGCCCTCGGGTCCTAGTCTCTCCAACTAAAGGAAATATTTTCCCCACGTCCACTCTATCCAGGCCTTTCAGTATTCTGTAAGTTTCAATCAGATCCCCCCTCATCCTTCTAAACTCCATCGAGTATAGACCCAGAGTCATCAAACGTTCCTCATATGTTAAGCCTTTCATTCCTGGGATCATTCTCGTGAACCTCCTCTGGACCCTCTCCAGGGCCAGAACATCCTTCCTGAGATACGGGGCCCAAAATTGCTCACAATATTCTAAATGTGGTCTGACCAGAGCCTGAGAAAGCCTCAGCAGCACATCCCTGCTTTTATATTCTAGTCCTCTCAAAATAAATGCCAACATTGCATTTGCCTTCCTAACTACCGACTCAACCTGCAAGTTAACCTTAAGAGAATCCTGGACTAGGACTCCCAAGTCCCTTTGCACTCCAGATTTCTGAATTCTCTCCCCATTTAGAAAATAGTCCATGCCTCTATTCTTCCTACCAAAGTGCATGACCTCACACTTCCCCACGTTGTATTCCATCTGCCACTTCTTTGCCCATTCTCCTAACCTGTCCAAATCCTTCTGCAGCCTCCCCGCCTCCTCAATACTACCTGTCCCTCCACCTATCTTTGTATCATCTGCAAACTTAGCCAGGATGCCCTCAGTTCCTTCATCTAGATCATTAATGTATAAAGTCAAAAGTTGTGGTCCCAACACTGACCCCTGCTGAACTCCACTAGTCACCGGCCGCCATCCTGAGAAGGACCCCCTTATCCCCACTCTCTGCCTCCTGCCAGACAGCCAATCTTCTATCCATGCTAGTACCTTGCCTCTAACACCATGGGCTTTTATCTTACTGAGCAGCCTCCTGTGCGGCACCTTGTCAAAGGCCTTCTGGAAGTCCAAGTAGATAACATCCATTGGCTCTCCTTTGTCTAACCTACTCGTTACCTCCTCAAAGAATTCTAACAGATTTGTCAGGCATGACCTCCCCTTGATGAAACCATGCTGACTTTGCCCGATTTCACCATGCACTTCCAAGTCTTCTGAAATCTCATCCTTAATAATGGACTCTAAAATCTTACCAACAATCGAGGTCAGGCTAATCGGCCTGTAATTTCCCGTCTTTTGCCTCACTCCATTTTTAAACGGGGGGTTACATTAGCGATTTTCCAGACCTCTGGGACCCTCCCTGACTCCAGTGATTCCTGAAAGATCACCACTAACGCCACTAACCACAGTAGCAGCAGTGTGTACCATCTACAAGATGCACTGCAGGAATTCACCAAGGCTCCTTAGACGGCACCTTCCAAACCCACGACCACTACCATCTAGAAGGACAAGGGTAGCAGATAGATGGGAACACCACCACCTGGAAGTTCCTCTCCAAGTCACTCACCATCCTGACTTGGAAATATATCGCCGTTCCTTCACTGTCGCTGGGTCAAAATCCTGGAACTCCCTCCCTGACAGCACTGTGGGTGTACCTACACCACATGGATTGCAGCGGTTCAAGAAAGCAGCTCAGCACCACCTTCTCAAGGGCAACTGGGGATGGGTGACACCCACATCCTGCGAATGAATAAATAGAAGAATTCTGCACTCGGACGGGGTCCGCGTATTGGCACATTCACAACCTGCTGCTGGAGAACAAATGGTTCAAGGACTCATTCTGTCTGTTCTGGGTTGGGCTGGGGAACGAAGTGGTGAGGTTTCCCCTCCTACAGGCTATGGGGGGACGTGGCAAGGCTCATATCTGCATCTTCTCTCAGGAGTATGCGAAGGGGTCGACAAAGAGGCAGAAGCCCTGGGTCAGAGCTTGGAGCAGTGGATACTCAGCCTGGTCTCCCGTCAGGTTGGTCAGGTTGTTGAGAGCCCGGCCCTTGTGGAAGATGGGCCAGGAGGAGAAGGGCGTGTGGGGAGAGAACCACAGCTCATCAGGCCCAGGGTACATTTGTGACATTGTGGATTGGTTCTTTCAGGAGCTGGGCTGCTGCCCCCCAGCTTCTCCCACTCACTGGAGAAAAGGCGAGGGGTCCATAAGCAGCTCCTTACGCCGCTGCTTTGTCTTGGACCCGAAGGGCATCAGGGCTTAGGCCCGAGTCCACTGTGATGCTCTGTTCCCTCTGGGTCCATCCAACGAGGATGCTCAGCGTTCTGTGGGAGGACCTGCCACAGGTTGGCCCAGGCAGTGCCGGGCAGCTTGGTGCTGCATTTAGACAGGCAGAGCTGACCAACACCCTCGACAGTCATTGAGGGCCAAGTCCCCGGGGAAGGGTGGGCTGATGGTTGATACCTCAGTGTTCTGGGACGTCCTGGGGAACGACTACACTTGGGTCTGGAGGAAGGTTTAGCAATGTCTCAATGATGATGTGCAGCTCCTGTTTATGGATCTGGGAAGTCTCCATGCCTCCTTGCAGAAGTGGCCTGTGTTTTATAGGAACTGATCAAAGTCTAAAACATGGCTGCCTCAAGTCAGAGCTCTTTCATTTCAGAAACATAGAAACGTAGAAACTAGGAGCAGGAGGGGCCATTCGGCCCTTCTAGCCTACTCCACCATTCAATATGATCATGGCTGATCCTCTATCTCAATGCCGTACTCCCGCTCTCTCCTCACACCCCTTGTCACCTCTAGAGTCTAGAAATCTCTCTATTTCCTTCTTAACTATATTCAGTGACTTGGCCTCCATAGCCTCTGTGGTAGAGAATTCCACAGGTTCACCACCCTCTAAGTGAAGAAATTTTTCCTGATCTCAGTCCTAAATAGTCTACCCCATAACCTGAGACTGTGACCCCTTGTTCTAGACCCTCCGCCCAGCCAGAGGAAACATTATCCCTGCATCCAGTCTGTCCACCCCTGTCAGAATTTTATACATTTCAATGAGATCTCCTCTCATTCTTCTAAACTCCAGTGAACACAGGCCTAGTCAGCCCAATCTCTCCTCAAACAACAATCCCGCCATCCCAGGAATCAGTCTGGTGAACCTTCACTGCACTCCCTCTATGGCAAGTATATCCTTTCTTAGGTAAGGAGACCAATGCTGCACACAATACTCCAGGTGTGGTCTCACCAAGGCCCTGTACAGCTGCAGTAAGACATCCTTGCTCCTGTACTCAAGTCCTCTCGCAATGAAGGCCAACATACCATTTGCCTTTGTAACTGCTTGCTGCACCTGCATGCTTACTTTCAGTGATTGGTGTACAAGGACACCCAGGTCTCTTTGTACATCAACATTTCCCAATCTAGCACCATTTAAATAATACTCTGCCATTCTGTTTTTCCTACCAAAGTGTGTAACTTCACACTTATCCACATTATACTGTATCTGCCATGTATTTGCCCACTCACTCAACCTGTCTAAATCGCCTTGAAGCCTCTGAACACCTCATCGCTCACATTCCCACCTAGTTTTGTGTCATCAGCAAACCTGGAAATATTACATTTGGTTTCCTCATCCAAATCATTGATATATATTGTGAATAGCTGGAGCCCAAGTACTGATCCTGGTCAATAAATGCTGGCCTAGGCAGCGACGCCCACATCCCATGAATGAATCAAAAAAAACATTGGCCCATCATGTCTGTACCAGCTCTCCAAATGGTCATTATGACCTAGTGCCACTGCCCTGCCTTTTCCCCTTACCCCTGCACATTGTTTCTGTTCAAATAATCATCTTTTGAATGCCTCAATTGTCTTCACTCATCTTTTTCTTTTTACATACTGATAGAAGCTTTGACAGTCACTTTTATGATCCTTGCCATTTACTCTCATATTCTATTTTTCTGCTCTTAATCAATCTCTTGGTCCTCCTTTGCTGAATTCTAAACTGCTCCCATTCTTCAGGGGTAACGACTATCATATGACAATCACTGCTCAAGAATCTACACCTCTCCCGATATCTGGCAGGAGAGAGGGCTGGGGCTGCTGGGGTGACCAGAGTCAGGGATCTGCTGGATGGCAGAGCAGCGACTGGATTATGCATCATGCATTGGTGGATTTCTGCCTCAAGCCAAAGTCACCCATAGTCTTAAAAACGTGGTGCTTGATGCCAGTTGCACTCGAGGGGTGATAAGGTTTAGGTTAATCATGGAAAAGGACAGAGAACTATCCAGAGCAGGGATAGTTAATTGGGGGAAAGTCAACTTTGATGGGATGAGAATGCATCTGAGTTGATTGAATTGGAATCAAATGTTGGTAGAAAAGACAGTGGCTGAACAATGGGCCACCTTCCAAGAAAAAGTATTGCAGGAAATGTCAAGGTATATTCCCTTGGAGAGGAAAGGTAGGACAAATAAATCCAGAACGCCCTGGGTGACGAGAGAGAGATAGAAGTAAAGATGAAAACGAAGATGTGTGTGTACGACAGAGGTCAGGTAGAAAATACAATGGACAATCAGGCTGAATATAGAAGGGCAGAGGGGAAGTGAAGAAATTAATATTAAAAGCAAGAAGAGAGCATAAAAAGAGCCTGGCAGTGAACATAAAAGGGAATTCCAAAGTCTTCGATAAGCATGTAAATAATAAAGAGGTGGTAAAATAAAGAATAGTGCCGATTAGTGACAAAAAAGGGGGTCTGTATGTGGAGGCTGGAGAAATAGTGGCAGTGTTGAACGAGTATTTTGCATCTGTCTTTTCAAAGGAAGGGGATCCTACACAGGCCGAGGTGAGAGAGGAGGTGACTGGTACACTAGAAGAACTTATAATTGAGAGGAAGGAGGTATTAGAAATGTTATCTTTACTTAAAATAGATAAAGTACCAGGGCCAGAAGAGATGCATCCAAGGGGACTGAGGGAAGTGAGAGTGGAAATTGCAGAGGCGCTAGTGATAATCTTCCAGTCTTCCTTAGACACAGGGGAGGTGCCGGAGGACTGGAGAATTGCGAATGTTACACCCTTGTTCAAAAAGGGCTGCAAGGATAAAGCCAGCAACTACAGACCAGTCAGTTTGACTTCAGTGGTAGGGAAACCTCTGGAAGCTATCATTCAGGATAAAATCAATAATCACATAGGCAAGTGCAGGATAATTAAGGGAAGCCAGCATGGATTCATTAAGGGAAAATCATGTTTAACTAACTTGCTGGAGTTTTTTGAGGAGGTAACAGAGAAAGTTGATAAAGGAAAAGCTGTTGATGTGGTGTATATGGATTTTCAAAAGGCATTTGATACAGTGCCACACAACAGACTTGAGCAAAATTCTAGCTTATGGAATAAAAGGGAAAGTAGGCACTTGGATAAGAAATTGGCTGAGTGACAGGAAACAGAGAGTGGTGATAAATGATTGTTTTTCAGAATAGAGGAAGGTTTGTAGTGGAGTTCAACAGGGGTCAGTGTTGAGACCCTTGCTTTTCCTGATATATATTAATGACCTAGACTATGGTGGGCAGGGCATAATTTCAATATTTGCAGATGATACGAAGATTGGAAATGTTGTCAACTGTGATGAGGATAGTCTTGAACTTCAAAAGGACAGAGGCATGTTGATGGGTTGGGCAGGCAAGTGGCAGATGAAGTTCAATGCAGAGAAGTGTGAGGGTGATTCATTTTGGCAGGAAAGATATGGAGAGACATATAAAATAAAAGGAGAGCCTCTAAAGGAGGTGTAGGAACAGAGGGACCTCGGTGTATACGTACATAGGTCATTGAAGATGGCAAGGCTTGTTGAGAGAGCAATTAATAAAGCATATAGTATCTTAGGCTTTATTGATAGGGGCATTGAGTACAAGAGTAAGGAGATCATGTTGAACTTGTATAAGACACTAATTAGGCCTCATCTGGAGTACTGCATCCAGTTCCAGGTGTCATACTTGAAGAAGGATGTGAAGGAATTGGAGACAGTACAGAGGAGATTCACAAGAATGATTCCAGGGATAAATAAGTGTAGCTATGAGGATAGAATGGAGAGGTTGGGACTGTTTTCCTTGGAGAAAAGAAGGCTGAGAGGAGACTTGATAGAGGTATTCAAGATTCTGAGGGGTATGGCCAGGGTAAATAATGAGAAACTGTTCCCATTCAAGAGAACATCAAGAACTAGAGGGCACAGATTCAAAATAATTGGTGAAAGGAGTAAATGTGATGTAAGGGAAACTTTTTTCACCCAGAGGGTGGTTGAAGTCTGGAACAAACTTCCTGAGAGGGTGGTGGAGGCAGGTTCGATCGACGTATTCAAAAGGGAATTGGATTGCTACCTGAAAAGAGAGAATGTGCAAAGTTACGCGGATAAGGCAGGGGAGTGGGATTAGGTAGAATGCTCTTTCAGAGACCAGATGCAGAATTGATGGGCCAAATGGCCTCCTTCTGCGCTGTAAAGATTCTATGATTCTGTGATAGGTGTCAAGGCAGCTCAGGCATGAGGTGGACTTCCATCTGAACTAACCTTGGTTCAGACGGAATTTCCCTTTGGTCCCAGGTCCCGACACCTTCCTCGTGTGCCTCAGCCCCACAATCGGAGCTGTCTCGTGAACATGTTCTGTGTGCTGCTCCACTCTGTATGGATGGGCTTCCTGTATGAGCTGCTGCTACACACCCTCCACTTCCTCACCCTCGTCAACGATCTGGACACACCGTGGAGTTCTGTCCTGCTGTCTGATGGGAGGCTTCCCATTCGGAGTTCTCCCTTTCCCTATCGGGGATCTGGTGTGGAGGGTGTTGCACACAGCAGTCCCATGCAATAAGAGATTAAGATGGTTCAGAAACCCCCAGGCCACCTGCAGTGATAAAAAACAGAAAATGCTAGAAAAACTCAGCAGGTCTGGCAGCATCTGTGGAGAGAGAAACAGTCATACGGACTCAAAATGTTAACTCTGCTTTTCTCTGCACAGTTCCTCCTAGACCTGCTGAGTTTATGTTTTCATTTCAGATTTCCCACATCTGCAGTATTTTGCTTTTATTTTAATTTCTGCAGCTTTGAGGAGTCCATGTTCCATGTAGATCTCGAATTTGTGAGGTTTAAACTGACTTGGCAGGGTTTAGGAACCAGGAGGTAATACTAGAGAGGAATACCAAGGTATCAGGAACATTGGGAATGACAGATAGTACTGGAGTCAGAAATGTGAGCTATTACGTGGGGTCAGAGTAGGGGAGAACGTATTAAAGTCTAAGTCAGGGTTACTGTGCATGTCTGTTTTTTTAAATTCATTTTACGAGATGTGGGCATCGCTGGCTAGGCCAGAATTTATTGTCCATCCCTAAATGAATGCACAGATTGTGGTAAATAAGGTTGGCGAATTACAGGCGCAAGTTGCCATGTGGAAATACAATATTTTTTCTAAAGCTGAGGCCTGAATCAAAGAATGGCAGGACTGAGTGTTTATATTCCTGGGTACAAGGTGCTCAGGAGACCTAGGAAAGGAAGAAAAGGGAGAGGGATGACAGTATTGACTATGGAGAGCATTGCGCTACTGGAGAAAGAGGATGTTCCAGAGGAATCAAGGATATTACTAATTGGTTAGAGCTAAGTATTACCATTCCACTATTGAGTATAGTCCATAGACCAGGGAAATGAGGAAGTGGAGAAACCTACAGAGCAGTATTAATGAGACACTTTAATTATTCTAATAGAGACTGGGATAGCAATAGCGTAAAGAGCAGAGGGGGTAAAAGTTTCTAGAGTGTGTTCAGAGGAGTTTCTTACAGCAGTATGTTTCTATTCTAACAAGAAAGGGGGCATTATTAGACCTGGTTCTTGGGAGTGAGATATGTCAAGTCGATCAAGTGTCAGTAGAAAGTTTAGGGGACAGTGATCATTATATCATAAGGTTTAGGTTGGCTATGGAAAAGGCAAAGGAACAATCCAGAGTACAAACCATTAACTGGGAAGGGGTCAGTTTCAGTGGGGTAAGAACAGATCTGGCCCAGGTCAGTTGGGATCAAAGATTAGCAGGAAAAATGGTAACAGAACAACGGGTTGCCTTTAAAGAGGAGACAGTTCGGGTACATTTCCATGAGGGGGAAAGGTAGGGCAAACAAATCCACAGCTTTCTGGATGACAAAATTTTGAAACAGCCAAACAGGAGGCTGAGCTGAACTTCAAGGAAAAAAATCCAAGCTATGGACATATTTCACATCATCAGATCTGGATTTCACCATTGTACAATGCAAAATAACACTTTCTCCAGTAAATAATGTACTCCACTGCATCTGAAGACTTTCCATTTTCAAAATGCTGTTCATTCCTTTGATAGCTGATCAGGTGTCAGAAGTAACAACCTGGGAACCACATTATTTAATGGTCACTTACTTTTTCAAAACAAAGCTCTATCATCTCTCACTGTATTTAAAACATTTCTAACTTATGATGCTGCATTCTATTATGGCAAGTGAAGTTTCCAACACCCTTCCGACTGATCTTTCACACGGGTCACCCACAGTCACAGCACCCGTGTGCTGGTCTGAATTGCCTCGCCTTCCAAAACTGGTTTGATGCCATGGCAATGGCGGAAGATCTGAAATGCCCACTTCCGCAATGATGCCAGCAATGTTAGGACACTATCCCACCCCTTTATCAAGCCCCAATGAAAACTGTGGATGCCGCAAATTGGGGAAGCAATCCTGGATTCGGGTCCTGCCACCATTTTCAAAGCCCACCCAACACACCTGGGTCCCAGGTAAGATGGGAAAACCCAGTCCATGCCCTTAATTTGGACTTGCACCCTCCCTGAGTGACCTCACCTTCACTCGGCCAAGCTGACACTTCACCATCTCCAGATCTGTGCCATTCGTGTCATCGGGAGAAATAGCCACCTCTGCCACCAGCAGCCAATCAAACAGCCTCTGATTGAAGAAAGAAAAACTGGGTCAAACCAACAAAACCATAGAAAAGTTACAGCAGAGAAGGAGGCCATTCGGCCCATCTTGTTCATGTCAGCCCGAGGACACCCAGGTGCCCTTTCTAATCCCACCTTCCTGCACCCGGCCCATAGCCCTGCAGCTAACAGCACTTAAGGTGCAGATCCAGGTACTTTTTAAAAGAGTTTAGAGTTTCTGCCTCTACCACCAACTTGGGCAGCGAATTCCAGACACCCACTACCCTCTGTGTAAAAAAGTTCTTCCTCATGTCCCCCCTACACCTTCTGCCACTTATCTTGAATCTATGTCCCCTGGTTCTAGAATTCTCCACCAAGGGAAACAATTTGATCCTGTCCACTCTATCTATTCCCCTCATAATTTTGTACACCTCAATCAAGTCACCTCTCAGCCTTCTTTGTTCTAAGGAAAATAACCCCAACCTATCCAATCTCTCCTCGTAGCTACACTTTTCTAACCCTGGCAACATTCTTGTAAACCTCCTCTGCACTCTCTCCAGAGCTATTACGTCCTTCCACAGAGAAACTCAGAGGGAGCGAGCCCTGGTACACACTGGGCAGAGGGAGCGAGCCCTGGTACACACAGGGCAGAGGGAGCGAGCCCTGGTTCACACTGAGTAGAGGGAGAGAGCCCTGGTACACACTGGGCAGAGTGAGCGAGCCCTGGTACACACAGGGCAGAGGGAGCGAGCCCTGGTTCACACTGAGTAGAGGGAGAGAGCCCTGGTACACACTGGGCAGAGTGAGCGAGCCCTGGTACACACTGGACAGAGGGAGTGGGACCTGGTACACACTGGGCAGAGGGAGTGGGACCTGGTACACACTGGGCAGAGGGAGCGGGCCCTGGTACACACTGGGCAGACGGAGAAGGCCCTGGTACACACTGGGCAGAGGGAGCGAGCCCTGGTACACACTGGGCAGATGGAGAAGGCCCTGGTACACATTGGGCAGAGGGAGAAGGCCCTGGTACACACTAGGCAGAGGGAGCGAGCCCTGGTACACACTGGGCAGAGGGAGCGGGCCCTGGTACACACTGGGCAGAGGGAGTGAGCCCTGGTACACACTGGGCAGAGGGAGAAGGCCCTGGTACACACTAGGCAGAGGGAGTGGGCCCTGGTACACACTGGGCAGAGGGAGAAGGCCCTGGAACACACTGGGCAGAGGGAGCGAGCCCTGGTACACACTGGGCAGAGGGAGCGAGCCCTGGTACACACTGGGCAGAGGGAGCGAGCCCTGGTACACTCTGGGCAGAGGGAGCGAGCCCTGGTACACACTGGGCAGAGGGAGCGAGCCCTGGTACACACTGGGCAGAGGGAGCGAGCCCTGGTACACTCTGGGCAGAGGGAGCGAGCCCTGGTACACACTGGGCAGAGGGAGCGGGCCCTGGGACTTAGGAACCTAGGAGCAGTCTCGCATAATCTTTACTGTGTAGAAGAAGGCTCTCTGAAAGAACATTTCACCTAGTCCCACTCCCCTGTCTTATCCCCGTAACTTTGCACATTCTCTCTTTTCAGGTAACAATCCAATTCCCTTTTGAATACCTCGATCGAACCTGCCTCCACCACCCTCTCAGGAAGTTTGTTCCAGACTCCAACTACCTTCTGGATGAAAAAATCTTTCCTCACATCACATTTACTCCTTTTGCCAATTATTTTGAATCTGTGCCCTCTCGTTCTTGATGCTCTCTTGAATGGGAACAGTTTCTCACTATTTACCCTGTCCATACCCCTCAGGATCTTGAATACCTCTATCAAGTCTCCTCTCAGCCTTCATTTCTCCAAGGAAAACAGTCCCAACCTCGCCAATCTATCCTCATAGCCACATTCTTCATCCCGGGAATCATTCTTGTGAATCTCCTCTATACTCTCTCCAATACCTTCACATCCTTCCTCAAGCATGGCACCCGGAACTGGATGCAGTATTGCAAATGGGGCCGAACTAGTGTCTTATACAAGTTTAACATGACTCCTTACTCTTGTACTCAATGCCCCTATTAATAAAGCCTAAGATGCTATCTGATTAATAAACCGCTCTCTCAACATGCGCTGCCATCTTCACTGACTTATGTACATATACACTGAGGTCCCTCTGTTCCTTCACCTCCTTTAAAGCTTCTCCCTTTATTTTATACTGACTCACCATATTCTTCCTCCCAAAACTAATGAAACATACGAACATATGAACAAGGAGCAGGAGTTGGCCATTCAGTCACCCCTGAGCTGTTCTGCCATTTAGTAAGATCATGGCTGATCTGAGGGTAACCCCAAATCTGCATCCCACCTACCCCCCGATAACCTATGACCTCCCTTGCTTACCAAGAATCTATCTAGCTCAGCCTTAAATATATTCAAAGATTCTGCTTCCACCGCCTTTTCAGGAAGAGAGTTCCAAAGACTCACAACCCTCAGGGAGGAAACATTTCACCTCATCTCCATTTTAAATGAGCAACGCCTTATTTTTAATCAGTGACCCCTAGTTCTAGATTCTCCCACAAGAGGAAATATCCTCTCTGCATCCACCCTGTCAAGACCCCCTCAGGGTAGAGTCATAGCGTCTACAGCACAGAAAAAGGCCCTTCGGCCCATCGAGTCTGTGTCGGTCAAACAAGTACCTAACTATTCTAATCCCATTTTCCAGCACTAGGCCCATAGCCTTGTATGTCATGTGGCATCGCAAAAGTGCATCCAAATACTTCTTCAATGTTATGAGGGTTTCTGCCTCTACCACACTTTCAGGCAGTGATTTCCAGATTCCCACCACCCTCTGGGTGAAAAAATTCTTCCTCACATCCCCTCTAAACCTCCTGCCCCTTACCTTAAATCTATGCCCCCTGGTTATTGATCCCTCCACCAAGGGGAAAAGTTCCTTCCTGTCTACCCTATCTATGCCCCTCATAATTTTATACACCTCAATCATGTCCCCCTCAATCTCCTCTGCTCCAGGGAAAATAACCCCAGTCTATCCAATCTCTCCTCATAACTAAAACTCTCCAGCCCAGGCAACATCCTGGTAAATCTCCTCTGCACTCTCTCTAGTGCAATCACATCCTTCCTATAATGCGGATTACAGAACTGCACGCAATACTCTGGCTGTGACCTAACCAGCATTTTATACAGTTCCAGCATAACCTCCCTGCTCTTACATTCTACGCCTCAGCTGATATAGGCAAGTATCCCAAGTATCTCAAGGATCTTATATGTTTCATTCAAGTCGTCTCTTACTCTTCTAAACTCCAGTGGATACCAGCCTAACTTGTCCAACCTTTCCTTGGAAGACAACCTGCCCATTCCTGGTATTAGTCTGGTAAACCTTCTCTGAACTACTTCCAACACATTTACTCCTCCTTTAAATAAGGAGACTAATACTGTACACAATACTCCATATGTGATCTCATTAGTTCTCTGTATAACTGAAGCATAACCTCCCTAATTTCGTAATCAATTCCCCTCACAATAAATGATAACATTCTATTAGCTTTCCTAATTCCCTGCTGTACCTGCAAACTAACCTTTTGTGATTCATGCACTAGGACACCCAGATCCCTCTGAATCAGAGCTCTGCAAATTCTCAGCATTTAGATAATAAGCTGCTTTTTTATTCTTCCTGCCAAAATGGACAATTTCACATTTTCCCACATTATACTCCATTTACCAGATCTTTGCCCACTCACTTAACCTATTTATATCTTTTTATAGCCGCTTTATGTCTCTTACTTTCCTACTATCTTTGTCTCATCAGCAGATTTGGCAACCATCCTTCAATCCCTTCATCTAAACTATTTATATAACTGTAAACAGTCAAAGTCCTGGTTCATTTACTTAAACCAAACAGTTTAAGTTAGTTATATTTGTATTTGTGAGTGTTAGGAATGAGTTTTAGCTTTAAAATTTAAGTTTGATTTGTATTTCTGGGTGGAATAGTCCCAGACTTGCACTAAGTGCCGTAGCAGGTGGATAAAATGCCGGTTTACCCGCTGGAGCGATGCCGGGTTTTCACACCGTATCCTCCCAATCCTGCATTCCCAGGAAACACGGCGATTCCATGGTGGGCAGGCTCTCATTTGCCCGCCCGCCATTACCTCACTGCTTCATCACGCCGGGCGCCATGTTTAAGGTCCAGCTGCGTGCACACATCTCAGCGCTTCCAGCCCAGGACCTGCTGCAGGGAAGATGCCCACAAAAGGCAAGAAGACTGCAGCCCCCAGGTTTAGCGACGCGTCACTGGAACACCTTTTGGATGTTGTGGATGCCGCCAGGATGTCCTCTACCCCCGCTCTGGCCGCAGGATGGGTAGCGTCGTTACCAACCAGATTTGAGAGGTGGTGGCAGTGGTGGTCAGTGCCAATGCCCTGCTAAAGAGGACAGCCACCCAGTACCACTACAGGATGAATGGTCTCATCCATTCTGCTAGGGTAACTCACTCTTCCCATCACTCTCAACTCACACACTCACAAACCCAGCACACACCCACAGGGATCTCACACCTCAAGGGACAACACCACTAACTCTCACACACACCCTCACATCTTCCTCAGGCTCATATCCTCTGGAGCTCACATCCTCATCCCATCCATGGCTCCGCTCACCACACAAACATTCCACTCAGTGCCATGTGTCCTGCTCACACTCTCTCCATCTGTTTTCATGCAGGAGAAGCTGGCTCACAACAGCAGGGAGAGGTCCCAGACTGGGGGTGGAGTGGCCCACATTAGGCCCCTCACTCACTGTGAGGAGTGACCATTGCACTGACTGGTGAGGGTGTGGATGGTGCCTGTGGCAATGGTGAGGTCGGCGATGGACATCCGCATGAGGATCCTGCACCACATCATCCCTCTCTCTGTGAGTGTCTCTCTCTCCTGCTTTTCACTCTGCTGCCATGCACTAATTATATCTAGATCTCTGGAGAGTGATATGGACTCAAAACATTAACTCTGTTTCGTTCTCCACAGATGCTGTCAGACCTGCTGAGTTTTTCCAGCATTTTCTGTTTTTGTTCAGATTTCCAGCCTCTGCGGTATTTTGCTTTTAGCTAATTATCTCTACTTTGGTACACAGGGAGCTCTGCCAAGGGACCAGCATCCTCAACCAGCCAATCCCTCAGCTCTATCCATGTCCACATTTGCAGCCAAGAGCACTCCTCCCCCAGAGAAGAGGTGGTAATAAGCAGCCCAGAAGACCCGTCACAGCAGAGAGAGCAGCCAACCCACAAGTGATTCTGGAGGGAAAAGTGGGTGTGTGTTTATTCATTCATTCAGGGGATGTGGGCTTCACTGGCTGGGCCAGCATTTATTGCCCATTCCTAGTTGCCCTTGAGAAGGTGGTGGTGAGCTGCCTTCTTGAAACGCTGCAGTCTATGTGGTGTAGGTACACCCACAACGCTGTTACGGAGGGAGTTCCAGGATTTTGACCCAGCGACAGTGAAGGAACGGCCGATATATTTCCAAGTCAGGATGGTGAGTGACTTGGAGGGGAACTTCCAGGTGGTGGTGTTCCCGTCTATCTGCTATCCTTGTCCTTCTAGATGGTAGTGGTTGTGGGTTTGGGAGGTGCTGCCTAAGGAGCCTTGGTAAATTCTTGCAGTGCATCTTGTAGATGGTACACACTGCTGCTACTGTGTGTCGGTGGTGGAGGGAGTGAATGTTTGTGGATGTGGTGGCAATCAAGTGGGCTGCTTTGTCCTGGATGGTGTCAAGCTTCCCGAGTGTTGTGGGAGCTGCACTCATCCAGGCAAGTGGGGAGTATTCCATCACATTCCTGACTTGTGCCTCGTAGATGGTGGACAGGCTTTGGGGAGTCAGGAGGTGGGTTAATTGTTGCATTATTCATAGCCTCTGACCTGCTGTTGTAGCCACAGTATTTATGTGGCTAGTCCAGTTCAGTTTCTGTCAATGGTAACTCTCAGGATGTTGATAGTGGGGGATTCAGTGATGGTAATGCCATTGAACGTCAAGGGGCGATGGTTGGATTCTCTCTTAGTTGGAGATGGCCATTGCCTGACACTTGTGTGGCGAGAATGTTACTTGCCACTTGTCATCCCAAGCCTAGATATTGTCCAGGAGTTGTTGTATTTGGACATGGACTGCTTCAGTATCTGAGGAGTCGCGAATGGTGCTGAACATTGTGCAATCATCAGCGAACATCCCCACTTCTGACCTTATGATGGAAGGAAGGTCATTAATAAAGCAGCTGAAGATGGTTGGGCCTACGAAACTACCCTGAAGAACTCCTGCAGAGATGTCCTGGAGCTGAGATGACTGACCTCCAACAATCACAACCATCTTCCTTTGTGCTAAGTATGACTCCAACCATCGGAGAGTTTTCCCCCTGATTCCCGTTGACTCCAGTTTTGCTAGGGCTCCTTGGTGCCACAATCGGTCAAATGCTGCCTTGATGTCAAGAGCTGACTCTCTGCCCTCACCTCTGGAGTTCAGCTCTTTTGTCCATGTTTGAACCAAACTGAGTGCCCATGAGTAGGTTATTGCTAAGCAAGTGCCACTTGATAGCACTGCTAATGACCCCTTCCATTACTTTATTGATGATCGAGAGTAGACTGATGGGGCAGTAATTGGCCGGATTGGATTTGTCCTGCTTTTTGTGTACAGGACATACCTGGGCAATTTTCCACATAGCCGGGTAGATGCCAGTGTTGTAGCTGTACTGGAACATCTTGGCTAGGGGCACAGCAAGTTCTGGAGCACAAGTCTTCAGTACTATTGCCAGAATATTATCAGGGCCCATAGACTTTGCAGTATCCAGTGCCTTCAGCCATTTCTTGATATCATGTGGAGTGAATCGAATTGACTGAAGACTGGCATCTGTGATGCTGGGGACCTCCGGAGGAGGCCGAGATGGATCATCCACTCGGCCCTTCTGGCTGAAGATTGTTGCAAATGCTTCAGCCTTATCTTTTGCACCGATGTGCTGGGCTCCTCCATCATTGAGGATGGGGGTATTTGTGGAGCCTCCTCCTCCAGTGAGTTGTTTAATTGTCCACATCCATTCACAACTGGATGTGGCAGGACTGCAGAGCTTAGATCTGATCTGTGGGTTGTGGTATTGCTTAGCCCTGTCTATCACCTGCTGCTTATGCTGTTTGGCACACAAGTAGTCCTGTGTTATAGCTTCACCAGATTGACACCTCATTTTTAGGTTTGCCTGGTGCTGTTCCTGGCATGCCCTCCTGCACTCTTCATTGAACCAGGGTTGATCCCCAGGCTTGATGGTAATGGTAGAGTGGGAGATATGCCAGGCCATGAGGTTACAGATTGTGTTCGAGTACAATTCTCCTGCTGCTGATGGCCCACAGCACCTCATGGATGCCCAGTCTTGAGTTGCTAGATCTGTTCGAAATCTATCCCATTTAGTATAGTGGTAGTGCCACACAACACGATGGAGGGTATCCTCAATGTGAAGGCGGGATTTCATCTCCACAACGACTGTGCGGTGGTCACTCCTACCGGTACTGTCATGGACAGATGGAGCTGCAGCAGGCAGGCTGGTGGGTAGCATCTACCTCCTTGGTAAAGACAGATGCAAAGTATTCATTTAATACCTCAGCCATGTCCCCTTCATCCAAGTGTAAATTCCCTTTTAGGTCCCTAATCGGCCCTAATCCTCCTTTTACCACCTTTTACTATTTATTTGCCTGTAGAAGACTTTGGGATTCCCCTTTATGTTGGCTGCCAGTCTTTTCTCATAATCCCTCTTCGTTTCTCTAATATGCTTTTTCACCTCCTCTCTGAACCTTCTGTATTCCTCTTGGTTCTCAATTGTATTTTCTCCCTGACACCTGTCATAAGTGCATTTTTTCGTCCTGATCTTAATTTCTATCTCCTTTTTCAACCAGGGAGTTCTGGATTTGTTTGCCCCACCTTTCCCTTTCGATGGAATATACCTTGACTGTGCCTGACCCAATTCTCTTTCACAAAACCCCCATGTTGACTCTGCCTGATTACCTTGATCTTTCCTCAATGCTCTGCTATAATATCTTTAGTAATAGCTTCTAACATTTTCCCTGTGACAGATGTTAAGCTAACTGGCCTAACTAAGTAGTTTCCTGCTTTCTGTCTTCTTCCCTTTTTGGATGAAAGAGTTACATTCGCTATTTTCCAATCTAATGGAACCTTCCCCGAATCTCAGGAATTTTGGAAAACTAAAACCAGGGCATCAACTATCTCACTAGCCACTTCTTTCAAGACCTTAGGGTGAAGTCCCCCCAGACCTGGGGATTTATCAGCCCACAGCCCCAACAATTTGCACAGCACCACTTCCCTGGTAATTGTAATTCTCCCCGACTTCCTCCCTCCCTTCCATTTCCTGATTTACAGCTATTTCCGGGATTTTACTTGTTTTGTTTATTCATTCATGGGATGTGTGCTTCGCTGGCTGGGCCAGCATTTATTGCCATCCCTAATTGCCCTTGAGAAGGTGGTGGTGAGCTGCCTTCTTGAACTGCTGCAGTCCATGTGGTGTAGGTACACCCACAGTGCTGTTAGGGAGGGAGTTCCAGGATTTTGACCCAGTGACAGTGAAGGAACGGCGATATATTTCCAAGTCAGGATGGTGAGTGTCCTCTATCGTAAAAACTGAAGCAAAATACTTGTTTAATTCATCCACCATCTCCCTACTTTCCATTATTAATTCACCAGACGCACTCTCTATAGGACCAATGCTCACTTTGTTAAATCTTTTCTTATTTAAATACCGATAGAAACTCTTACTATCCGTCTTTATATTTCTAGCTAGCTTTCTCTCCATACTCTAATTTTTTCCTCCTTATTAACCTTTTTGTCATTCTTTGCTGTTCTTTATATTCTTTCCAATCTTCTGACCTGCCACCTGTCTTTGTGTAATTATTTGCTTTTTCTTTAAGTCTGATACTGACTTTAACTTTTTGGTTAACCATGGATGGTGGGCCCTTGGAATTTTTCTTTCTCACTGGAATGTATATATTCTGTGTATTCTGAAATATCCCTTTAAATTCACTTCTGATACTGAACTTCTATTGACGTATCCCTTAACTTCACTTGCCAGTTCACTTTAGCTAGCTCTGCTTTCATACCCTCATAATTGCCCTTATTTAAGTTTAAAATAGTCATGGACGTACTCGTTTCTCCTCAAAATGAATGTAAAATTCAATCATCATATGATCGCTGCTACCTCGGGGTGCCTTCACTAGGAAATCATCAATCAATCCTACTGCATCTAGTAAACAAAAACAGAAAATGCTGGAAAAACTCAGCAGGTGTAACAATATCTGTGGAGAGAAAAACAGAGTTAATGTTTCGAGTCCATATGACTCTTCTCAGAGAGAATCATACAGACTCGAAACGTTAACTCTGTCTTTCTCTCCACAGATGCTGTCAGACCTGCTGAGTTTTCCAGCATTTTCTGTTTTTGTTTCAGATTTCCAGCATCCGCAGTATTTTGCTTTTACCCGGTCTAGTATAACCTGCTTTCTGATTGGCTCCAGAATGTTCTGTTCTAAGAAACTATTCCAAAAACATCCTATAAACTCCTCATCTACACGCTACCTTTGCCCACCTGATTTTTCTAGTCTATATGTAAATTAAAATCCCCCATGATTATTGCAGTACCTTTGTGACTCTGTCCTACATTGTAATTACAATTAGCAGCCTGTACCCCACTCCCACAAATGGCTTCTTCACTTTATCATTATCTCATCTCAACCCAAATCTCCTCCCACACCAGGTCTTTGAGCCACACATTCATCTCTCTAATCTGATTTGCCTGATGCCAACTTGCATGTGGATCAGGTAATAATCCAGAAATTATTACCTTTGAGGTTCTGCTTCTTAATTTGGTGCCGAGCTCCTCATACTGAGTATACAGAGCCTCCTTCCTCATCCTGCCTATGTCATCGGTACCTACATGGACCAAGACCACTGGATCCTCCCCCTCCCACTGCAAATTCCTCTCCAGCCCTGAGCAGACGTCCTGAATCCTGGCACCAGGCAGGCAACACAGCCGTCTAGACTCACGCTCTTTGCTGCAGAGAACAGTGTCAATCCCCCTCACTATACTGCCCCCTACTACCACTACACTTCTTTGTGATCCCGCACTTGGATGGCTTCCTGTACCACGGTGTCATAGTCAGTTAGCTCATCCACCCTGCAGTCCCACTGCCATCCAAAGAAGCTCAAACCTACTGGTCAATTGCAGAGACTGACACTCCTGCACTCCTGCCCTCCTGCCCTCTGGGTCTGCCTCACTCACAGTCACACCCTCCTGTCCCTGACCACATTCCAAATCAGAAGACCTATCCTAAGGGGTGTGACCATCTCCTGGTGCAAAGTGTCCAGGTAACTCTCCCCCTCCCTGATGCATCACAGTGTCTGCAGCTCAGCCTCCAGCTCCATGACGCTGAGCCGAAGCTCCTCAAACCACAGACACTGCAGACACACTGGTGTCCAGGAGCTCCCACATGCTGCAGCCACATCACCTGTCCGGCCATACTTATGTGCTTTAATGAATTACTTAATTATTTTATTCAATTATTTATTTTCTTTTATATATTTATTAATCTAATCACAAATCCCTATACTACTTTAAACATTTGGAATAGAACAGACCTTGACCTCTTACCAGATACTCACCAAAGAGTTAGCTTTCCCCCCTGAAGCAGAGCAAGATCCTGTTCCTACAGAGTGAAAAAATTAGAAAAAGCAAAGAAGCACCTTCCTCACCTCCTTACCAGACTCCCCCAGCTCACCAAACTCTCACGCTCCATTGAGGTCACACACTTGGTGTTGGTTGCACTGAGAATCTCTGAATTTATGGGCCAATTCTGAGTATTGGATTTGTGGGTGCCCCAGAGATGCGTTGGGGAATCCCTCTCAGACTTTCCCAGGTAATGGTTTGCACCACAATTTCCCAGAAGTGTTAACTTCCTCTGGATAATTGCCTGCACAGGGAACATAAGAACATAAGAACTAGGAGCAGGAGGAGGCAATTCAGCCCCTCGAGCCTGCCCCGCCATTCAATACCATCATGGTTGATCTCATTTCGGCCTCAACTCCAATTTCCCGCCCTCGCCCCATAACCTTTCCACCCGTTACTAATTAAAAATCTGTCTATCTCTTCCTTAAATTTATTCAGTGTCCCGGCATCCACTGCACTCTGAGGTAGTGAATTCCACAGATTCACGACCCTTTGAGAAAAGTAATTCCTCCTCATCTCTGATTTAAATCTACCATCCCTTAGCCTAAAACTATGGCCTCTTGGTCTAGAATGCCCCAGAAGGGGAAACATCTGCTCCGCGTCTACTTTGTCTACCCCTTTAGAATCTTACATACCTCAATTAGATCTCCTCTCATCCTTCTAAACTCTAGCGGGTATAGGCCTAAACTGCTCAATCTCTCCTCATAAGACAAGCCCCGCATCTCTGGAATCAATCTAGTGAATTCCTCTGAACTGCCTCCAGTGCAACTACACCCTTCCTCAAGTAAGGGGACCAAAATTCTGCACAGCACACCAGGTGCGGTCTCACCAATGCCTTGTACAGTTGCAACAACACTTCCCTATTTTTATACTCTATTCTTTTAGCAAAAAATGCCAAAATTCCATTTGCCTTCCTTATTACCTGCTGTACCTGCAGACTAGCTTTCAGCGATTCATGCACGAGGACACCCAGATCCCTCTGCACTGAAGCATTCTGAAGTTTCTCTCCATTTAAATAATAAGTCGCCTTTTTATTCTTCCAACCAAAATGGATAACCTCACATTTATCCACATTAAACTCCATCTGCCAAATTTTGGCCCATTCACCTAACCTGTCCATATTCATCTGTAAATTTCTTATTTCTTTATTGCAACTTACTTTCCCATCTATTTTGGTGTCACCTGCAAATTTAGCTATAGTACCTTCTATCCCTGAATCCAAGACATTAATATAGATTGTAAATAGTTGGGGCCCAAGGACCAAACCCTGTGGCACCCCACTAGTTACAGCTTGCCATCCACAAAAAGACCCATTTAACCCGACTCTCTGCTTTCTGTTGGTTAGCCAATCCTCTATCCAAGCTAATATTGGTCAACCAATCCTCTATCCAAGCTAATATTGGTTAGCCAATCCTCTATCCAAGCTAATATTGGTCAGCCAATCCTCTATCCAAGCTAATATTGGTCAGCCAATCCTCTATCCAAGCTAATATTGGTCAACCAATCCTCTATCCAAGCTAATATTGGTTAGCCAATCCTCTATCCAAGCTAATATTGGTCAGCCAATCCTCTATCCAAGCTAATATTGGTCAGCCAATCCTCTATCCAAGCTAATATTGGTCAGCCAATCCTCTATCCAAGCTAATATTGGTCAGCCATCTGAAAATGTGATTTAAATCACAAATGTTGATGGTTTCACTAGGATTATACCAATAGTTACCCAGAAAAAGTTAGAAGAATTAAAACCTCTTCTAACCCATGGGTAACTATTGTAAACACCCAGGCTGACCCCCATGGTACTCCCCTACACCACTGACCACCCCAGCCTCCAAATGCCCCCTTCTCCATCCCCTGACCTTTGACTCCCCACCCCTTGATCTCTGACACCCCCAACCCCCGACCTCTGAGCCCCAACCTCCAACTCCCCCTACTCCCCCCCCCACCGCCTATCTGTGACCTCCCCACTTACCCACCCCCTCCAATCTGCCCACCCACCACCAAAACCCCCCCAGCCTCCGACTTCCCCAACCCCCAACACCCTCCACCCTTCCATCCCATCCCAAATCCCCCCAAATCCTATCCACTTACTTTGCCCCTGGCCTTTCAATTTCAGTGGCCCTTTAAACTTACCCACTTTATGGCAGCGAGTGCTGTAAAAAGGGGGCACAGCCTGCCTGATTCCGCTGGAGGTAGGCTTTGCTGGGGCCTGAGAGGGGTTTTCTAACGCAGGCCCCAGGCAGCTGCAGTGATCACATAGCGTTAGTTTACATCACATAGCGTTAGTTTACATCACATAGCGTTAGTTTACATCACATAGCGTTAGTTTACATCACATAGCGTTAGTTTACAGGTACAGAGAGAGATTAGGAAGGGAAATGAAATGTTGGTGTTTATTGCGGGGGAATGGAATATAAAAGTGGGGAAGTTTTGCTGCCGCTGTACAGCCTGTTGTACAGGACTTGCAGATGGTGGTGTTCCTGTCTATCTGCGATCTTGGCCTTCCAGGACAGGCTTGTCTGGCCTTGTCAGCCAAGGGGCCACATTTCAATTCTTCTCTCACTCAAAGGGCCAATGGGCAAGTTTTGCACTGATAAGATCTGGCACAACATTAAACATTAACTTAACAAAAAACATCAACATCAAAGTAATAAATTGATAATTGTTTTAAAAAGTACTTAATAAAAATGACCATTAAAAATGCCAAACAGCAGAGCTACCCAATAAACATTTTGTTCACCTTTTCACTTAAGAACAGAGCTAGAGAGACA
The DNA here is from genome assembly GCF_964194155.1 of Cetorhinus maximus. Lineage (NCBI taxonomy): Eukaryota > Metazoa > Chordata > Chondrichthyes > Lamniformes > Cetorhinidae > Cetorhinus > Cetorhinus maximus. The sequence goes on from NC_135881.1 coordinate 304,584, forward strand.
GCCTTGGCCCCAAGTCCAGGTCACTGGGAAGGGGCTGGCGACCGGGGTGAGCTCATGAGTTGGATTTAACCAACACTGACCTTGCGTTGACCTCTGGTGGTGCACACTCGGCCTTGGCGGAATTCATAGGAAAGTGGGGCTCAGAAGCGGATTGCCTTTCAGCCTGGGTTTCCCTCCCCCCCACACCAAGATGCAATTCCTCAATCGGTACTGCAGGAATTCACCAAGGCTTCTTCGACAGCACCTTCCAAACCCATGACCACTACCATCTAGAAGGACAAGGACAGCAGATAGTTGGGAACACCATCACCTGGAAGTTCCCCTCCAAGTCACTCACCATCCTGACTTGGAAATATATCACCGTTCCTTCACTGTCACTGGGTCAAAATCCTGGAACTCCCTCCCTAACAGCACTGTGAGTGTACATACACCACATGGACTGCAGCGGCTCAAGAAGGCAGCTTACCACCACCTTCTCAAGGGCAATTAGGGATGGGTAATAAATGCTGGGCCAGCCAGCGACGCCCACATCCCAAGAAACCGTATAAAGATATGGAAATGTCTACCCTCTCTGTTTCCACCTGAAACAATTCAATAAGGTTGGTCAAGCAAGATTTTCCCTTTTGAAATTCAAGTTGACTGTTTGCCATTATCTTTTTCATTATAATGAATAATGCTGCCTTCCCCATGTGTGAAATCATCCCACCCACACCACACAAAAAGCTTCAACAAGAGGCTCTCCAAACAATCCCACCCTCCCTATCAAAATGTATCATTTCACATTTCTCTGCATTAAATTTCACTGACCACCTACCCAAGCTCTGAACTGAGAGAGTTTGGAGAATACCCAACATTCCAGTGTCAACAACATCCCAGTGCACCCAGCTCCCCACGTTTGTTACCTTCATGGCCTCTTGGTGTTGAAGTGTTGCATGTAGAGCCTCTTCAGTCTGATCGCTGGACTCTCTCCAGACCTTATTTAAGTTGTTGAAGATAGCGTCTAACTGAGGACAGAGAGAAAGACACACACAGGCATCAATGAAGAGTTCACTGCTTAGGCACCCACCTGGAGTGAGTCTGGGGAAAAGGGTCAGCCCTGCCTGGGGTCTGGGGGGGGAAGGGTCAGCTCTGCCCCCAGGGTCTGAGGGTAGGGGGGAAGAGGGGACAATCTGCCCTGGGGTGGGGGGAGGGTTGGGCTCTGCCCTGGAGTCGGGGGCTATTGGGGGATGGCTCTGTCCCAGAGTCGGGGGGGTGATGGTCTCCTGGGATTGAAGTCAAACCAGCTCACTGGCTCGAATCCCATTTGCAGATCATTCCCAAAATAAACCTTTCACAGCGATTTGACTCGTCAATGCCCTGCTTGACACAACTGCCCATCACCCACCAACATGTTAATTCACAGATAAAAACCAAAAACGCTGGAAAATCTCAGCAGGGATGAGGAGGGGGAGGAATTTCTGAAATGTGTTCAGGAGAACTTCCTTGGTCAGTATATTCTCAGCCCAACTAGGAAGGAGGTTTGTTGGATCTGGTGCTGGGAAATGAGGTGGATCAAGTGGACCATGTGTCTGTGGGGAATATTTGTGTCAAAGAGATCATTGTGCCACAAGGTTTAGATCAGTAATGGAGAAGAGCAAAGAGCAATCTCAGGTAGAACTTCTAAATTTGAAGAGGATTAATTTCAATGGGATGAACAGGGATTGAGTGAGGGTAAAATGGAACCAGAGACTGACAGGAAGAACTATCATTTTTTGCATTCACTTACAGAATGTAGGTTTCAGTTGCCATTTATTGCCCATCCCTAATTGCCCTTGAGAAGGTGGTAGTGAGCTGCCTTCTTGAACCGCTGCAGTCCATGTGGTGTCGGTACACCAATAGCGCTGTTAGGGAGGGAGTTCCAGGATTTTGACCCAGCGACAGTGAAGGAACGGCGATATATTTCCAAGTCAGGGTGGTGAGTGACTTGGAGGGGAACTTCCAGGTGGTGGTGTTCCCATCTATCTGCTGCCCTTGTCCTTCTAGGTGGTAGTGGTCATGAATTTGGAAGGTGATGTCGAAGGAGACTTGATAAATTCGTGCAGTGCATCTTGTAGATGGTACACTCTGCTGCCACTGTGCGTCGGTGGTGGAGGGAGTGAATGTGGAAAGGGTGCTAATCAAATGGGCTGCTTTGCCCTGGATGGTGTCAAGCTTCTTGGGTGTTGTGGGAGCTGCACTCATCCAGGCAAGTGGAGAGTATTCCATCACACTCCTGACTTGTGCCTTGTAGATGGTGGACAGGCTCTGGGGATTCAGGAGGTGAGTTACTCATCGCAGGATTCCTAGCCTCTGACCTGCTCTTGTAGCCACAGTATTTATATGGCTAGTCCAATTCAGTTTCTGGTTAATGGTAAACCCCAGGATGTTGATAGTAGGGGATTCAGAGATGGTAATGCCATTGAACATCAAGGGGCGATGGTTGGATTCTCTCTTGTTGGAGATGGTCATTGCCTGACACTTGCGTGACACGAATGTTACTTGCCACTTGTCAGCCCAAGCCTGGATATTGTCCAGGTCTTGCTGCATTTGGACATGGACTGCTTCAGTATCTGAGGAGTCACGAATGGTGCTGAACATTGTGCAAACATCAGCGAACATCCCCACTTCTGACCTTATGATGGAAGGAAGGTCATTAATGAAGCAGCTGAAGATGGTTGGGCCGAGGACACTACCCTGAGGAACTCCTGCAGAGATGTCCTGGAGCTGAGATGACTGACCTCCAACAACCACAACCATCTTTCTTTGTGCTAGGTATGACTGCAACCAGTGGAGAGTTTTCCCCCCGATTCCCATTGACTCCAGTTTTACTAGGGCTCCTTGCTGCCACACTCGGTCAAATGCTGCCTTGATGTCAAGGGCAGTCACTCTTACCTCACCTCGGGAGTTCAGCTCTTTTGTCCATGTTTGAACCAAGGCTGTAGTGAGGTCAGGAGCTGAGTGGCTCTGGCAGAACCCAAACTGGGCATTGGTGAGCAGGTTATTGTTAAGCAAGTGTCGCTTGATAGCACTGTTGATGACCCCTTCCATTACTTTACTGATCATGGAGAGTAGACTGATGGGGCGGTAATTGGCTGGGTTGGATTTGTCCTGCTTTTAGTGTACAGGACATAACTGGGCTAATTTCCACATAGCCGGGTAGATGCCAGTGTTGTAGCTGTACTGGAACAATTTGGCTAGGGGCGCGGCAAGTTCTGGAGCACAAGTCTTCAGTAGATGCTTCAGGTACAGGCTGGGTACATGCCAACAAGGGTGAAAGATAGGGGAACCAAAAACAGGGGACCCTGGGTGATGAGGGAGATAGAGATTATGATGAAACTAAAAACAGAGTGTTTATGATGCATGTCAGGTGAACTATTCAAGTGAAAACCAGGTCAAATAGAGAGGGGAGGTGAAGAGGTAAATTAGACTTGCAAAGAGAGAATGAGAACAAATTGGATTCACCGCCAAAGGGGAAGTGAAAAACCTTCCGCCAGGGGTAAATAGTAAATGGTTAGTATGAGCTGACATGAGTCCTATTGGAGACTTGTTGATGAAGATATGTTGCTGAATTGAGGAAAGTTGGGAGAGGGACATAGCTGTTGGGATTTTCCACCCTTCCCAAGGTTAAGGAAAGCTGGTTGTAAATCAGATTGACCAGGGTCCCAGGTCCACCCTCTGATATGATTAAATTATTCACTTGCTCACCTCCTCTATGCTTTTTGTCACCTCATGCTGATCATCAATGCTGACAGAGCCCATCATTCCCTCTCCAAGGCTTCTCAGTGACTCCACATCACTTTGCAGATGTTCCATGTCCTCACGCAGAGCCTGTTGTTCAGAAACCAAACCATAAAAACCAGTCAAGAGCATTGAACTAGAATTTTAAAATGGAGCCATTGCCGGGCCAGGAACCAATGAAAATTCCCTGGGTTGTAATTCCTTACGTTTCTCTCCACTACTTTTTCTCTGATGATAACGACCTTGATTCCTTCACTCCTCTGAGCCCCTAGGTTACCCTCTATTTCTGGTATCTAATGAGCTAGGCAGGAAGATAAAAAACAAGACTTCAAAGCTAGCAAGCCACAGCCCCACACTCCAGAGAGAGTCGCAATTGGAGGCTGAGGCAGGTGAATGTGTGACTAGAGACATGGTGCAGGGAGAAGGTTCCATCATCTGGGGAGAGTCACATCACTTCTGTCCCACCAGGGACCTGCTCAAGGTGGACACGGTGACCTGAACAGAATTGGGGTAAATATCCTCACGGACAAGTTAACTAGTGCTGAGAGGGAGGGGTTAAACTAATTCAGCAGGGGCATGGGCACCAAGATGTAACATTAAAAAGTAGAAACTGTGGACTGGGAGACATAAAGGTGGAAATAATACAGGACTAAGTGGGATCGTAGAAAGCACAGATAGGTCTAAGTGAGGTTTAGAGTGTGTGTGTAAATATGCTGAGTGTGGTTCATTATTTTGTGAGCGGCAGACGCAATTATCCACAAGGGAATGTAGGGCAGCATTTTGAGGGCGTGGTCAGCGGGCCCAGGATCGGCTGGGAAACAATCCCCTGCCCGTGATCGGCCTCTGAACACGATTTGGCACTGGTGGACCAATTAAGGTCCTCCCAGCGTGAAACGTGGCTCCACACTAGCTGAGAAGGGCCGAGCAGGGATGGGGGCCTATCAGCTGCCAGATCCAATGGTAACCCAGGTTTCAAACTGGCCCAGGCAGCCCCTGGAAGGATGTCAAGGGTGGATGTTGAGTGCAGCTGGACACAGCAAGCAGGAGGGCAAGTCGGGTGGGTACTCAGCCCCTCAATGTTTCGAGGTGTGCCTCGCGGTCCTCCTAGAGGAGGTGGCTGCCAGGACGGACACCTTTGACCCCAGAGATAGGAGGAGGAGGCCACCGCAGCTCACAAAGAGGGTAGGGGAGGAGGTGGCAGCATCTGCTGCCTTAATAATGACTCCAGAAGCTCATCATCTGCCTTTGACTGAGAATGCTCCTGGTCCCTAGCACTCCTTCGGCTGCTGGAGCCCTGGGCACTCTCTGCCTCCGCCTGCACCTCATGTGAGTGTGAAGTGCCCTCACTGCTGTGCACCGAGATACTAGATGCTGATCTAATGCCTGCCGAGGTGCTGGTATCTGTGCTGGTGTCTGCTTCAGAGAGCGGGTGTGATGCACGTGCATATGAAGCCCTGTGGTCCTCCTGACCTCAGCTGGTCAGTGTCCGTGTAGGAGATGGATGAGGCACCCAGTACCCCAGCTCGGTGCCCGTCCATCAATGGTGAGCAGAGAGGTTCAGGGCGACCTCACATTGGTGCACGAGCTGCCTGTTGTCTCTGCAGGCTCCTCTCAGGAAGCTCTGGATGAGAGCAGCAGCTCCTCCACCCCTCTGCCAGTGACCGTGGCATCTGATGAGGCTGTGGGGACTGGGGAGATGCCAGCCGTGGCACTGGCCGCTCCCTCCCAGGCAGGGCCACCACAGGCTCCATTGGCCAGAGGGCGACCGCCAAGGTCATCGAGGCCAACAGGACAGCAGAGTCAGCAGGCTGTCTCCAATACCAGTGCCAGCGATGGGAGCACCTAGATGTAGCACCCACAAATGTAAGGTAAAGGCACAAGATCACAAAAGGGGCTGGTCACAGGGGTGATTTTATGTTCATCTATGTTTACTTTATATATAGTTTATGTAAATAGTTTGGAATTGTCAAAATGAGATCAATTTAGTTTTTGCTGTCATGGCCTGAGTGTGCTTCACCTTTTTAGTTTATTGATGTGGGGTACACCCATGTGCAAGGCGGGACGTGAGTGGCTCTGAACTTTGTTGCACAGGCACAGAGGGGACTTTGGGTTGAAATGAAAGGGTCATTTCAGACACCTGGGATGGAGGCAGCAGCCTTGGCGTGAGGTAGAAGCAGGTCTTTGGCAGCTTGGCTGAAGGAGGGAAAAACAGAAAATGCTGGAAAAACTCAGCAGGTCTGACAGCATCTGTGGAGGCAGAAACAGAGTTAATGTTTTGAGTCCGTATGACCCTTCTTCAGAGCTGAAGGAGTGCTGGATCAAGGCCTCCCTGGTGTCCCTGCCTCCCTGGAGGTTGCCGAGTTTTGGCTTCACACCCTCAGTTATCCTCACCGTGCTCCTCTTCTGACTCACTACTGGATCCATCCTCTGTGGCCTGTGGAGCTGCCTCGAGATCCTCTTCCTCCAGTGGGTCCCCCCTTGCCAGTGCCAGATTGTGGAGAGTGCAGCATGCAACCACTGTCAGTGACACCCACTCTGGGGGGTACTGGAGTGCGCACCCTGAGCGGTCCAGGTATCGGAAGCACATCTTGAGAAGACCAATGGTTCTCTCCACCACAGCCCTTGTGGTGCCGTGGCTCCTATTGTAGCACTGCTCAGCTTCTGTTCTTGGATGGCGGAGAGGCGTCATGAGCCACCTTCTCAGGGGATATCCCTTGTCACCCAACAGCCATCCATCCAGCCGGGCTGGAGCACTGAAGAGCCCCGGCACCTGGGAGTGTCTGAGGATGTAGGCGTCGTGGGAGCTGCCTGGGTACCTTGCACAGACTTATAGAATCACCATCCTGTGATCACACACTATCTGCACGTCCATGGAGTGGAAGCCCTTCCTGTTGATGAAGGCACCGGGCTCACCCGCTGGCGCCTTGATGGCCACATGTGTACAGTCTATAGCACCCTGGACACGGGGGAAGCCAGCAATGGCTGTGAAGCCTCTGGCTCACTGTGTCTGTCTGGCCTCGTCTATATGGAAATGAATGAAAGTCAATACCTGCCTGAACAGAGCGTCTGTCACCAGCTTGACACAACTGTGGACAGCTGATTGGGACACTCTACACAGATTCCCCACTGAGCCCTGGAAAGAGCAGGAGGGATAGAAGTTGAGGGTCACTGTGACCTTCAGAGCCACTGGCATGGGGTGTCCACCCACACAGTCAGAGCTGATCTCAGGGCCGATCATCAGACAGATGGAGGTCACTGTCTCCCTGGAGAGGCGGAGCCTCCTTCGGCATTGCATCTCGGACATATTGAGGTAGCTGCATCACCGCCTGTAAACCCTGGCAGCAGGATAGTGGCGTCTTCTGCAGCCCCTTCCACCTTGGACTTCCTGCTGGCCCTCACCCCTTGTGCCTGCACCTCTCCTCCCACAGGACCCTCCCCTGGGAGCTGCATTGGGACACCCGGCCTCCTCTCCCTCCTGCCCCTCTCTTCCTCCTCAGAGGAGGTGCCACCAGCGGAGACCACAACCCCATTCCCAGGGTAAGGGAAGGCTGTCTGATACCTGGCAGGGTCCACACAGTCTGAATTCTCCAGGGCCCTTGAAGACAGCAATAATTCCTGAAATTAAGCCTGGAAATGCTGAGAATGAAGCCCCGAACAGAGATGAAGCTGCCAAGTACCAATATGCAACTAGCAGCAAACTATCTCCTAAACTCCTCACTGCTCACACTGACAATGCTGCTGACCCTTTTTATCCTGCCTGTGGTTGAGGTTTTTGAAAATGTTTGCCCGTGAAATCACACGGGAAATGAAAAATCGTCGTCAATTGGACTGTTCATGGCCTTAACTGACCTCTTGATTAATGGCAGGCGCAGCTCCGACTCTCACTCACGCCCACTGAGTGAAATATCACACGAGTGCGCGATGATGTCAGAGCGCTCACCCGGTGTCATCACACGCTATTTACTCCCAATCGGGTCAGTCACGTGCCCAACCAGGAGGTGTAAAATACTGCCCATAATGTAGTGATGATAACTGAGACTGGCTCAAGGAAGGTCTGAGGGGGGCATATTATTCCTGCTTACAAGGTATTCATGAAATATAAGTAAGAAACGAATGGAGGAGGGATAGTAACATTGATTAAGGACAGTATTGCAGTGCTAGAATGAGAGGGGATGAGGATGGAATTTATTTGGTTTGAGCTAAGAAACAATAGAGATGCCATCACACTACAGGGTGTACTCCATCAACCACCTAGAGTGGGAAAGCTGTAGAGGAACAGGGACTGAGGTTTTCATCCCTGGGTCAGGTGCACAGAGTCAGGTGATTACCTCTGTGCCCCGGCACAGTATTTAAATAAATAAAAGATAATAATAAAACAAGAAACATCTTTACAGATCTCATACCTCACTTCCCCACACACTTCTCATGCCCAATCCATCTGTGCCACAATGCCAACTTAATTCCCCTCTATCCGTCCTCATTATCCCCATACTCCCAATGCCAACTTAGTGCAAACACATGCCAAATCAGGACCCCCTCAATTCCAACTCAACTAGTATCACAGAATCACAGAATCTTAACAGCACAGAAGGAGGCCATTCGGCCCATCTTGTCTGCACCAGCTCTCCAAATGAGCATTATGACCTAGTGCCATTGCCCTGCCTTTTCCTCATTCAGAATTGTTTCTATTCAAATAATCATCTAATGTCCTCTCGAATGCCTTTATTGAACCTGCCTCCACACTTCCAGGTAGTGAATTCCAGACTCAAACCACTCGTTTTGTGAAAAAGTTTTTTCTCACATCATATTTGCTTCTTTTGCAAATCACTTTAAATCTGTGCCCTCTCGTTCTTGATCCTTTTACGAGTGGGAACAGCTTCTCCCTATCTACTCTGTCCAGCCCCCTCATGATTTTCAACATCTCTATCAAATCTCCTCTCAGCCGCCTTCTCTCCAAGGAGAACAGACCCAACCTCTCCAATCTATCCTCATAGCTGAAGTTTCTCATCCCTGGAACCGTTCTTGTAAACCTCTTCTGCACTCTCTCCAATATGTTCACATCCTTCCTATAGTGTGATGCCCAGGACTGTACACAATATTCCAGCTAAGATCTAACGAGTGTCTTATATAAATTCAGCATAACCTCCCTGTTCGTGTACTCTCTGCCCCTATTAATAAAAGCCAGGATACTATCTGCTTTATTAACTGCTCTCTCCACCTGTCCTGCCACCTTCAATGATCTATGCACATATACACCCAAGTCTTTCTGCTCCTGCACCCCCTTCAAAATTTCACCCCTTATTTTATATTGTCTGTCCATGTTCTTCCTATCAAATTGCATCATCTCACACTTCTCCATAGTGAACTTCATCTGCCACCTATCTGCCCACTCCACCAACTTGTCTATGTCCTCTTGAAGTTCCACACCGTCCTCCTCACAGTTCACAACTCTCCCAAGCTTCGTATCATCCACAAACTTTGAAATTGTCCCCTGCACACCAAGATCTAGATCATTAATATATATCAGGAAAAGCAAGGATCCCAATAACAATCCCTGGGGAACTCCACTACAAACCTTCCTCCAGCCTGAAAAATATCCATTGACCATTACTCTCTGCTTCCTATTTTTCAGCCAATTTTGTATCCATGTTGCTACTGTCCCTTTTATCCCAAGAGCAATAACTTTTCTAACAAGTCTGTTGTGTGGCACTGTGTCAAATGCCTTTTGAAAGTCCATGTACACCACATCAACAGCATTACCCTCATCCACCTTTTGTGTTACCTCTTCAAAAAGTTTCAGCAAGTTAGTTAAACACGATTTCCCTTTTAGAAATCCATGCTGGCTCTTCCTTATCAACCCATATTTTTCCATGTGACTACTAATTCTATCCCGAATAATTGTTTCTGGAATCTTGCCCACTACTGCAGTTAAACTGACTGGTCTGTAATTGCTGGGCTTATCCTTACAACCTTTTTTGAACAAGGGCGTAATGTTTGCAATTCTCCAGTCCTCTGGCACCACCCCTGAGTCTAGGGAAGACTGAAAGATTATGGCCAGTGCCCCTGCAATTTCCGCTCTCACTTCCTTCAATATCCTTGGATACATCTCATCCGGTCCCGATGCCTTGTCAACTTTAAGTACCGACAGTCTATTCAACACTTCCTCCTTATCAATTTTGAACCCTTCTAGTGAGAGTTTCCTCGTCTGTCACCATGGCCTGGGTAGCATCTACCACCTTGGTAAAGACGGATGCAAAGTATTCATTTAACAGAAACGTAGAAGCTAGGAGCAGGAGTAGGTCCTTCGAGTCTGCTCCGCCATTCAATATGATCACAGCTGATCCTCTATCTAAACGCCAGATTCCCGCTTTCTCTCCATACCCCTTGGTGCCCCTAATATCCAAAAAAAATTCAATTTCTCTCCTGAATATACTCAGTGACCCGGCCTCCACAGCCTCTGTAGTAGAGAATTCCACAGGTTGACCATCCTCTGAGGGAAGAAATGTTTCCTCATCTCAGTCCTAAATGGCCTACTCCGTATCCTGAGACTGTGGCCCCTTGTTCTAGACTCTCCAACCAGGGGAAACATCCTCTCTGTATCCAGTCTGTCTGGCCCTGTTAGAATTTTATACATTTCAATCAGATCCCCTCTCATTCTTCTAAACTCTAGTGAATACAGGCCCAGTCGAACCAATCTCTCCTCATACGACAGTCCTGCCATCCCCAGAATCAGCCTAGTGAACCTTCACTGCACTCCCTCTATGGCAAGTACATCCTTTCTTAGGTAGGGAGACCAAAACTGCACACAATACTCCAGGTGTGGTCTCACCAAGGCCCTGTATAACTGCAGTAAGACATCGCTACTTCTGAACTCAAATCCTCTTGCAATGAAGGCCAACATATCATTTGCCTCCCTAATTGTTGCTGCACCTGCCTGTTTACTGTCACTGACTGGTGTACAAGGACACCCAGATCCCTTTGTACGTCCACATTTCCCAATATATCACCATTTAAATAATATTCTACCTTTCTGTTTTTCACACCGAAGTGTATAACTTCACATTTATCCACGTTATACTGCATCTGCCATGTGTTTGACCACACACACAACTTGTCTAAATCGCCCTGAAGCCTCCTTGCATCCTCCTCACAACTCACAACCCCGCCCAGTTTTGTGTGGTCAGCAAACTTGGAAATATTGCATTTGGTTTCCTCATCCAAGTCATTGATATATATTGCGAATAGCTGGGGCCCAAGCACTGATCCCTGTGGTACCCCACTAGTCACCACCTGCCATCCGGAAAAAGACCCATTTATTCACACTCTCTGTTTCCGGTCTGTCAACCAATTCTCAATCCATGCCAGTATATTACCCCCAATCCCATGTGCTTTAATTTTGCCCACCAGCCTCTTATGTGGGACCTTATCAAAAGCCTTCTTGAAATCCAAATACACCACATCTACTGGTTCTCCCTTATCTATTCTATTAGTTATATCCTCAAAAAACTCCAGTAGATTAATTAAATATGATTTCCCTTTCATAAACCCATGCTGACTTTGTCTAATCCTGTCAATGCATTCCAAGTTTTCTGTTACCACGTCTTTTATTATAGACTCTAGCATTTTCCCCACTGCCGATGTTAGGCTAACTGGTCTGTAATTCTCTGTTTTTTCTCTCCCTCCTTTTTTAAATAATGGGGTTACATTTTCCACCCTCCAATCTGTAGGAACTGCTCCAGAGTCTATAGGATTGTGGAAGATGACCACCAATGCATCCAATATTTCCAGGGTCACTTCTTTTAGTGTTCTGGGGTATAGATTATCAGGCCCTGGGGATTTTTTAGTCTTTAACCCCCTTAATTTCTCTAGCACCATTTTTTTACTAATACTGATTTTCTTCAATTCCTCCCTCTCACTAGACCCTTGGTTCCCTCACATTTCTGGGAAATTATTTGTGTCCTCTTTTGTGAAGACAGAACCAAAATATGTGTTCAATTCTTCTGCCATTTCTTTGTTCCCCATTATAATTTCCCCTGTTTCTGACTGTAAGGGACCTACATTTGTCTTCGCTAATCTTTTTCTCTTCACATATTTATAGAAGCTTTTACAGTCAGTTTTTATGTTCCCTGCAAGTTTACTCTCATACTTCATTTTCCCTTTCTTGATCAATCTTTTTGTCCACTTTTTCTGAATTCTAAACTGCTCCCAATCCTGAGGCTTGCTGCTTTTTCTGGCAATTTTATATGTCTCCTCTTTGGATCTAAAACTATCCCTAATTTCTTTTGTAATCCATGGTTGAGCCACCTTTCCAGTTTTATTTTTGCGCCAGACAGGAATGAATAATTGTTGTAATTCATGCATTCATTCCTTAAAAATTAGCCATTGCCTATCCACCATCAACCCTTTTAGTAAGATTCTCCAATCCAGCATTACCAACTCACGCCTCTACCCTCGTAGTTCCCTTTATTTAGATTCAGGGCCCTAGTTTCGGACTCAACTTCTTCACTCTCCATCTTAATGGACAATTGTATCATTTTATGGTCGCTTTTCCCCAAGTGACCCCACACAGCAAGATTATTAATTAATCCTTTCTCATTGCGTAATACCCAGTCTAGGATAGCCTGCTCTCTAGTTGGTTCCTCAACATATTGGTCTAAAAAACCATCACATACACACTCCAGGAAACCCCCCTCCACAGTATTATTGCTACTTTAGTTTGTCCAATCTATATGTAGATTAAAGCCACCCTTGTTTACAGTTGTAACCTTATTGCATGTGTCTCTAATTTCCTTTTTAATGCCTTCCCTTACATCTCTGTTATTGTTTGGGGTCCTATAGAAAACCCCCGCCAATGTTTTCTGCCCCTTGATGTTTCTTATCTCCACCCAAACAGATTCCACATCGTGATTTTCTGAGCCAATATCCTTCCTCACTATTGCATTGATTTCCTCCTTTATTAACAATGCTACCCCCCTCCTTTCCCAATTTGTCTGTCCTTCCTAAATATTGAATACCCCTGGATGCTCAGTTCCCATCCTTGGTCACCCTGCAGCCATGTCTCCATAATTGCAACTATATCATAACCATTTATAATGCCTCAGACATGGCCCCTTTGTCCATTTGAAAATTTGATTTATGTCCCGAATCATCCCTACTCTTCCTTTTACCACCCTTTTTACTATTTCTATGCTTATAGAAGACTTTGGGATCCCCCTTTATGTTGGCTGCCAGTCTTTTCTCATAAACCCTCTTTGCTTCTCTAACATACTTTTTCACCTCCTCTCTGAACCTTCTGGATTCCTCTTGGTTCTCAATTGTATTTTCTACCTGACACCTGTCATAAACACACTTTTTCTTCTTTATCTTAATTTCAATCTCCTTTTTCATCCAGGGAGCTCTGGATTTGTTTGCCCTACCTTTCCCTTTCAGTGGAATATACCTTGACTGTGCCCGAACCAATTCTATTTTGAAGGTAGCCCATTGTTCAGCTACAGTTTTTCTTGTTAATCTTTCATTTCAGTCTATCTGGCCCAGCTCCGTTCTTGCCCCATCGAAGTCGGCTCTTGTCCAGTTAATTACTCTTATCCTGGATTGTCTATCGTCCTTTTTTATCATCATCCTAAAATGTACAATACAATGATCACTGTCTCCTAAATGTTCCCCCACTGACACTTGATCTACTTGGCCCGCCTCATTTCCAAGAACCAGGTCTAACAGTGCGTCTTTTCTTGTTGGATTGGACACATACTGCTGTATAAAATTCTCCTGAACACAATCTAGGAACTTTTGCCCCTCTCCACCCTTTACACTACCACTGTCCCAGTCTACATTCGGGTAATTAAAGCCCCCATTATAACTACTCTATAATGCTGCATCTCTCTGTAATTTCCCTGCAGATTTGTCCTTCTACATCCTTCTCACTATTTGCCGGTCTATAGACCACACCGAGCAATGTAAATGGTCCCTTTTTGTTCCTTAGCTCTAGTCAAATAGATTCTGACCTTGAACCCTCTGGGACATCCTCTTTCTCCAGCACTGCAATGCTCTCCTTAACCAATACCGTCACCCCTCCTCCTTTCCTTCCTTTCCCATCTCTTCTGAACACCTTGTACCTGGGGATATTTAACACCCAGTTCTGTGCTTCCTTGAGCCAGGTCTCGGTTATCAACACAACATCATATTTCCACATGGCAATCTGCACCTGTAACTCCCCAATCTTATTCACTGTACTCTGCATTCACATACATGCATAGTAACCCTGATTTAGATTTTGTTACTTTCTCTCTTACCCTAATTTTACCTATTAATGTACTATTCTCTATGCTGGTGCTATCTGTCTCTCCCCGTATTTTGTGCACCCTGGTATTCCTCTCTAATATTTCCTCTTGATTTCAACGCCCCTGCTGAGTTAGTTTAAAGCCCTCCCAACAGTAACCTTTGGATAATTCCTTGACAGCTTTGACACTTATTAGATAACTTTGATGGATTTGACAGTTAGAAAGCTCCTTAACATTTCCTTGGCAGCTGGACAGTTCCTGGACACTGGACACCTCTTTTACAGCTGGACAGTTCCATTGAGTTTGTGCGTCAAAAGTGTTCATTTTTAACAATCCCAAAGAGTGCCTTAGCTCTCCCAAAGTTGTCTTGGAACCCATTCCAAAGAGGTTCCTTACCTCTCTAGCGGAGCACCCTGGCCATCCATAGACACCACGCTCCAGATTCCACACTCTTGTTCTTCCATGGAGGCAGCTGGTGATTTAAATGCTCAGCTGCCGCAGCGAATTACACACCCCTGCCTGACCCCAGCCCTGCCCTCACGAAGATGGGAAATGGTGGGTTTGGTGGTGAGGCTTACAAATTTTGTCATGGCAAAAATCTGGGCCAAGGTGGACAAGAATTTACTGACAAGTATAAGAACAGAATAGATTGGAGATGTCAATTATCCCAGTGTTCAGTGGGATAGTAATTATGCCAAGGCTTGAAATAGAAAATTACTGAAGCACCTTCCGAGATTTTACATGATCACTAAGTTTCCTGTCCGATGAGGGAGGAGGCACGCCTGGATCTAGCCCTGCGACCTGAACTGGGTCAAGTAGATAATATCCGTCATACAAGTGATCATAGTATCATCAGGTTTAGATTAGATATCAAGAAGGTCAAGAAGCAACCTAGAATAAAATAAATAACTGTAGGAGAGTTAATTTTTGGGAATTGGGAAGATTTCTGTCTGGGTTAAATTGGGGTCAAAGACTGTCAAGCAGTAATGAAACAATGGTGGCCATTAAAGAGGAAATTATATCTTTCCATGAGGATGAAAGGAGGAAAACCAAAGCCAGAGGTCCCTGGTCAATGAAAGAGTTGGAGAGGAAGATGAATTAGGAAAAGGGACATGTGACAGGTGTCAGCTTGATAACAGAATCAGACTGAATATAAAAACTACAGAGGAGAAGTGAAAAAAGGACATTGTAGTTTCAGGGTCTGGCATATATAGGGTGAATGCGGGACTGAGTACAGTACCGCCCACACAGTGATGTAAGAGAACACATGACCCGCACCAAGCGGTTGGTCTAGTGTTGGACAGAGCCGTGTGTAGGAGCAAGCACGGAGACAGCTCCTAGTTTGAACCCTTTACTATATATATGTACATCGCTCTTGTAGTTCATAAACACATACAGTTAACCTACTTAAGACTACGAAGGCCTCATTAGGGCCTACCGAATGGTATCCAACATCCTACATGGTGGCACCGAATGGAAAAACCTCACAAAAAATGCAGAGAAAAACTAAAATCCTGCAAGATGGAAAAAAAACTTCAAGAAGCATTCTACCTGAAGAAAAGCTGGAGAAGCAGAGGAATATCGCAAGGGAAAAGCTCCAAAGAAGCAGAAGGTGGAAATTTAAAATTCCTCACTGCAGCAGAAGGGTCCATGGGTTATCTTGGAAGCCCAGCTTCAATTTCCAGAGTGCACAGTCAGCAGACCGAGCCGGGAGAGCTGAAACTCCGGGATACAGCAAGCCTGCATTTTTTAATTCATTCATGGGATGTGGGCTTCGCTGGCTGGGCCAGCATTTATTGCCCATTCCTAGTTACCCTTGAGAAGGTGGTGGTGAGCTGCCTCCTTGAACCGCTGTGGTCCATGTGGTGTAGGTACACCCACAGTGCTGTTAGGGAGGGAGTACCAGGATTTTGACTCACCGACAGTGAAGGAACGGTGATATATTTCCAAGTCAGGATGATGAGTGACTTGGAGGGGAAATTCCAGGTGGTGGTGTTCCCATCTATCTGCTGCCCTTGTCCTTCTAGATGGTAATGGTCGTGGGTTTGGAGGGTGCTGTCGAAGGAGCCTTGGTGAATTCCTGCAGTGCATCTTGTAGATGGTGCACACTGCTGCTACTGTGCGTCGGTGGTGGAGGGAGTGAATGTTTGTGGATGTGGTGCCAATCAAGCGGGGCTGCTTTGTCCTGGATGGTGTCAAGCTTCTTGAGTGTTGTGGGAGCTGCACTCATCCAGGCAAGTGGGGAGTATTCCATCACACTCCTGACTTGTGCCTTGTAGATGGTGGACAGGCTTTGGGGAGTCAGGAGGTGAGTTACTCATCACACGATTCCCAGCCTCTGACCTGCTCTTGTAGCCACAGTATTTATATGGCTAGTCCAGTTTAGTTTCTGGTCAATGGTAATCCCCAGGATGTTGATAGTGGGGGATTCACTGATGGTAATGCCATTGAACATCAAGGGGCGATGGTTAGATTCTCTCTTGTTGAAGATGATCATTGCTTGGCCATTAAGAAACTTTGAAATAGTTCAGTGGTCAGAAATTGCTGTTTAAAAACTCCGCTGGACAAACCAGGTCCCCATGTGGGAACCTGACCTCGCCACAAAAAGGAAAAATGAATTAATTAATTAATTTGGAAGAATCGCAAGTAAAGAATCAGCTTTAAAGACCAGCAAAGGCCAGGATTCGACTCTAAAGCATAACGCTGAAACATGGGAGTCTGCAACGAGTCCATCCAAGCAGCCATTGTTTAAAACATTTTCAAGACTGTGCAGGAGCCCCTTTGCAGCGGGAGCTCGCCACAACCAGCAAGCGCCGGCCAATCCGGTGTCATCAACCAGACAGCGACACCAATTTCAATTTCAGCAACTTCTTAAAGCTGAACCTACACTTTAAAATTTTTTAACCATGGATCAGAAACCCACTCTTCCAGATCAGTTTGAACTTATCCAAGGCCCAGATCAATCACATAATTGAGAACTTTGGAGAAAGAGATTCCTTAGGTATATGATTGCTTCAGGTCTGGATAAAAAGACAGAAGCTGGACAAGTTAATACACTGCTTTATTCAGTAGGCCCAATAGCTGACGACATTATTGTTACACAAGGAATCAATGAGTTATCTGTTAAATTTGAAGAATTACTAAAATCATTCAATGTTTATATTAACCTAAGAAGTAATAAAATCCTCGAAAGGATTAAATTTCATTACCGTGTTAAACTAACAGGAGAAACTGTTGACTTATTCATTAACGATCTGTGCAGGATGCTGAAGGCTGAAAATACAGAGACCTAAAATCTAAATTTATCAGAGATATAGTAGTTGAGGGAGTAGCAGACTATGCACTCTCAGACATGCTGCAAGTGGAGAAAGATCGAACCTTCGAGAAAGTTATCCAGATTGTTAGGTAGTCTGAACTCTGTGTGCAGAGCAGGTTCATTTTAGAAGGAGAGATTTTACCATGGTACAAAGGAAACCTCACAGTCCAGTTAGTGAAACAGTAAAGAGACAGGGACACTCCCGGCCAAGAGGAACAATAACCTAACCGCCCAGTAGGGTGAACATTTCAGCGCTAAGGAGCAAAGCGCCCCCACAGGCGAGATCAATGTCCTGCAATTTCAGCCCAATGCTGTCAGTGTAACAGAGTTGAACTCTTCAGCAAACTCTGCAAGGCCAAAAGATCCAAACACACAGAAGACCCAAAGATCATTCATGAGGTTGAGTCTGCACAGCAAGAGGACACACAGCCATACTGCTTGGGCAAGGCCAAAGATCCTGGATTTTCGTATTTGAAAGAGGACATTTTGGTTAACAGCTATCTCACTAACTTTAAATTGGACACAGGAGCCAGTGTTATGGTCCCATTGGATAGGGAACCATGGCTGAGAGACCCCTGGCCTTGAACAACAGACGCCCCACTCTATGGGTCCAGAGGAATCCGATTTCCGCTCATAGGCATGATTCTGGAATCACTAAGGTATGGCTGTAAACAAATCTTCGAGCTGATGTAAATCATCCCTAACCAGTCTGTTTCTCTCTTCAGCAGAAATGCCTGTGTAGCCCCAAATCTCCTCAAAATGGCAGATATCAAGACAACCACTGCCATAAATTATACAGAACTGCAAGTTCCTGAAAGCTGCAACAAGAAAGATTATCCTGACCGGAACTTCAGCTCCGAACTGTCTTCTCTTTTTGCAGAGCAGGTTTGTCCAATTCTGTTAATGGTGACGGAGAGCCCTCATTGGTCACACCAGCCAACCACTCAATGGTTACTATGACGCCTCCAATGGAGGATGGACAAGACAGCAACCAACAAGCAGAAAAGCCTCAACTTCTCCCTCCGACAACTGTTGATGAGGTAAACACTGCGATCACAGAGCAAACACTGCTACTCCCGAACAGCATGACAGGGCCACAGACAATGCTGGAACCAAGTAGCAGCTGTTGATTACCCATAGAAAACCACATCCTCAAAACAGGAATGGCCATCTTCTGGCGCAGAGGACATCATGATGGACCACACGACAAAGGAAGAAGAGGAAAAAATAACATGGAGACGAGCACAACATTCACCCACCCCCAAAGAAATGGGATGGAGCAACAACCCCGCCCATCACCACAACTGCCGAATTGAGAGAGAGCTGTGCAATACCAGGGAATGGAGAAAAAGAATAAAAAGATTCCCAGATACTAGATCAACCTCCAGATCAACAGAGTTTACCTGTTGTCAGACTCTACCACTCCTCCAACAAGGTGCTAATGAGATTTGGAAGGGCTATAGGCCTTCAGACTGCCTGAACCTATGAACTCAGAGACCTGAAGCGGGGAGGTGGGGTAGTAATAATGATGTAAATACATGGGGTAAACTCGAAAAACTTGAAATGCATCGGATAAAGACTTGGGGGTGGTGTAGTATAAGGGTGTGGCACATATAGGGTTAATGTGGGACTGAGTGCAGTACCACCCACACAGTGATGTAAGAGAACACATGACCCACACCAAGAGGTTATTAAAGTGTTGGATAGAGCTGTGTGTACTGGCAAGCATGGATCCAGCTGCTAGCTTGAACTCTTTGCTGTATATGTACATCGCCCTTGTAGTTAATAAATACACACAGTTAACCTACTTAAAACTACAGAGACTTCATTAAGACAAACCAAAGAGTATCCAACACTCTACAACTGAAATGAGAGGCAAATAGACAGCATGAGAATAGATTGTCAGAGAACACAAAGAAAATCCATTGGCAGGTAAACAGTGAAGGGTTGTTAGAGCAGCGATGGGGCCAGTTAGTGATCAGAATAACATTCACACCAACAAGTGCCAGGCAGTGACCATGTCCGACAAAAGAGAATCTAATCATCTCCCCTAGACGTTCAATTATATTACTATCATTGAAAACACCACCATCAATGTAGAATTATAGAACTATAGAATGGTTACAGCACAGAGGAAGGCCATTCAGCCCATCATGCCCACGCTGCCTTTCTGTAAGGGAAAAGCAGCTACTCGTACCTCCACTGCATTTTGCCCGGAGCCCTGAAAATTCTTTCTTTTCAGATAATTATACAATTCCCTTTGGAAAACCATTCGGACAAAGTCTAGGGGGCACAACTGAAGGTGTTGGGCCAGAGATACAGGGAAGATGTGAGAAAGCATGTTTTAATGGAGTGAGTGACTTGGAACTCGCTGCCTATAAGGGTGGTGGAAACAGAGACAAACAATGACTTCAAAAGGAGATTTGATGGACACTTGAAGGAAATAAACTTGCAGGGCTACGCAGTTTGAGCGGGGAATGGGACTGACTGGATTGCTCTACAGAGGGTCAGCATGGAATTGTATAAAACACTGGTGAGGTCACAACTGGAGTATTGTGTGCAGTTCTGGTCACCACATTACAGGAAGGACGTAATAGCTCTGGAGAGAGTGCAGAGGAGGTTTACAAAAATGTTGCCAGGGTTAGAAAAGTGTAGCTACAAGGAGAGATTGGATAGGTTGGGGTTATTTTCCTTGGAACAAAGAAGGCTGAGAGGTGACTTGATTGAGGTGTACAAAATTATGAGGGGAATAGATAGAGTGGACAGGATCAAATTGTTTCCCTTGATGGAGAATTCTAGAACCAGGGGACATAGATTCAAGATAAGTGGCAGAAGGTGTAGGGGGGACATGAGGAAGAACTTTTTTACCCAGAGGGTAGTGGGTGTCTGGAATTCGCTGCCCAAGTTGGTGGTAGAGGCAGAAACTCTAAACTCTTTTAAAAAGTACCTGGATCTGCACCTTAAGTGCTGTAAGCTGCAGGGCAATGGGCCGGGTGCAGGAAGGTGGGATTAGAAAGGGCACCTGGGTGTCCTCGGGCTGGCATGGACAAGATGGGCTGAATGGCCTCCTTCTCTGCTGTAACTTTTCTATGGTTCTATGGACTCGATGGGCTGAATGGCACCTTACGTACTGTGATGACTTCATGACTCCAAGAGCAGGTCAGAGGCTAGGAATCCTGTGGTGAGTAACTCAGCTCCTGACTCCCCAAAGCCTGTCCACCATCTACAAGGCACAAGTCAGGAGTGTGATGGAATACTCTCCACTTGCCTGGATGAGTGCAGCTCCCACAACACTCGAGAAGTTTCACACCGTCCAGGACAAAGCAGCCCCGCTTGATTGGCACCACATCCACAAACATTCACTCCCTCCACCACCGACACACAGTGGCACCCCCCCACCCAGAGACATGACCTTGGTCCTCCAAGGCCCTCCCCACCCTCTGAGGCCCTGCACCCTCCTTCCAACCCCGGCCCATCCCAACCCAAGGCCCAATCCCCTGGACTCCAACCCCCCCAACTTCTGATCCCCAACCTCTGACCTCCCATGACCTTCGAACCCCACCTTCCATGAACTCCAACCCCCTCTCTGACTTCTGATCCCCCTGACCTCTGATTCCCCCACCCTCCCAAAATCCTACCCACCTACCTTAAACACTTACCTTCTCCCTGGCCTGTGAAGGACTTTTAAATTTCAAAGGACCTTTAAACTTACATGGTTTACATCAGCTAGTGCAGTAAGAAAGGGGATGTGACCCTCTTCACTTTGATTCTGCTGGAGTTTAACGCTGGGCCTTGGGGAGGCGCTGGACTGTCTGGACCTCACCCGGCCTGAGTCGGAATGTCGGGCGAGACGGGATGGAAATTGGACGCGGATTGGCAACCCAACGCTAATGGTCAACCGAGGAAGCTCATCTCCAGTAGATTTAAGGTAAGGGGCAGGAGGTTTAGAGGGGATGTGAGGAAGAACATTTTCACCCAGAGGGTGGTGGGAATCTGGAACTCATTGCCTGAAAGGGTGGTAGAGGCAGAAACGCTGATAACATTGAAGAAGTATTTGGCTGTGCACTTGCGATGCCATGGCAAACAAGGCTATGGGCCTAGTGCTGGAAATGGGATTAGAATAGTTAGGTACTTGTTTGACCAGCGCAGACTCGATGGGCCGGAGGGACTTTTTCTGTGCTGTAGACTCTATGACTCTAATATTTTGCATCCCTGTTTACTAGGAAGAAGATGCTGTCAAAACGATATTAACCAAAGAGGTTCTGGGATACTAAATGAAGGGGAAAAATGAGGAACTAGAAAATAATGACAGTTCTTAAAGTGGATAAAACCTCTGGAGCAGGTGGGATGTATCCTGGGTTATTGAGGGTTTTGACTTGTGAGGGAACCAAGGGCTGTAGGCACAGGCGGGAATGTGAGGCCACACTCAGATCAGCTATGGTCTCATTGGAGCAGGCTCGAGGGGCCGAGTGGCCCACTCCTGCTCCTAATTCTTATGATCTTGTCGTAAGGGTAGGAATTGTGGAAGTGCTGGATGCAATCATCAAATCCTCATTAGATTCAAGGGTTGGTGTCAGAAAATAGGAGGATTATAGCCACTTTATTTTTTAAAAATTCAAAATCTGAATTAGAACTTATCTCAGTAACTGTGACCATGTTATAAAAACCCATTTGTTTCACTAAAGGGAAGGAAATCTGCCGTCTTTACCTGGTCTGGCCTACATGTGACTCTAGACCCACAGCAATATGGTTGACTCTTACCTGCCCCCTGAAATGGCCAAGCGAACTGTTCAGTATCTTAGGGATGGGCAGTAAATGTGAATGCCCACATCCCATGAGTACTCACCTGGATGATATCCAGCTGATGTTGAAGGGCAGTTGGATTGGCTGATGGTGTGTTCAGGTCCTGCACCCTTTGCTGAGTCCTCCTCAGGGCCCCAGTCAGATCTGTGAGAGCTGTGGTGAACTGAGTGGCCTGAGAAAGTGTCTCCACAAGCCTGTGCTCCCTCTCCTGGGATCGAAACTGGAGCTCATCCCTGAACTTTACCAACTGATCAAGCTTCTCCTGAATGTCTGGGACAAGAGAGAGAGGATTGTACACATTCAGAACAAACTTCAAACATTGCCAGGGATCTCCCATGGGGAGACTGGGCAGTGAGAGGCTTGCAAGTTACAGATTCAAATACTCCCAGTCTAGAAGTTGTAACTAACACCATCTTCAGACTGACAGATTGGAAGAGGGTCAGGTAGGGGTTAGAGGCTGGAGAAGTGACTGAAGGAATGATCCAGCCCATTGCCCTGTCAAGTTGTAGTCATGGCCCCTTACCCTCTCTCCTTCAGCCCTCTTTAGCCCCCACCCTAGCCACATCGCCCTAAGAAAGCCTTTCCCTATCTGCCTTTGACCCTATCTCTCTGCACCCCCTCTCCGCTGACTCCTCACCTTGCATGCTCTTCACCCTCATCCACTCTCTTAAACACCTAATTCCTATTTTCACCCCTCCCCTCACCTCCCCTTTCAGCCTCACAACTCTCTTCTTGTCCCCATTCCTTCACCCCCCCTTCCCAACTCTCTCCCCTTGCCCTCCCAACCCTTCCCTTTAGCACCTCTTTCCCCCTCCCTCTCTCCCCTTGCCCCCCCCCTCCACCCCCATTCTCACCACTACCCTCAATCTGCAATATTGTCCCTCCTCCTTGGATTCCCCCTCAACCTCATTTCCTCCCCATACTCTCTGCCCCTCTTTCCCCCTCCCCTTTGCACCCCCCCCTCCCCCACTCTTACCCCACCTCACTGCTGCTGGCAATGGTTCTGATGTCCGTTCCCCTCAGTGGAGAGGTGGGCACAGGGGTCTGCAGTTCACTCGCCTGTCTTATTGAGATCAGAAGACGGGATCTCAGAATTTGTGCTCAGTTCTTTTCCCTGGGCACTGATTTCATCCAGGATCCTCTGTAGTCTTTCCAGCTCCTGAAAAATCAATCTGTTTTCCTGGATTTGTTCCTGGATTCTCTCAGGCTCACTGTGGATTCCAGATGGATTCTGCACTTGATTCTGGAGCTTCTCCAGCGAATTGAAAAGGACGTCCGCCTGTTCCATGAACTGTGAAGAGAATTCAGCAGAAAATTGTGAGAAACACCAGCTGAGACCCTGCAAAGTGGGAGACGCAGGGAGTGGAGGCATCACAATATCACCAAAGCTGATCCCTCTGGGAGACTGAGATCCCGCGAGGAGACTGAGATCTCTCGGGGAGACGGCGATCCCTCGAGGAGACTGAAATGCCTCGAGGAAACTGAGATCCCTCAGGGAGATGCAGATCCCTCGAGGAGACTGAGATCTTCCAGGGAGATGCAGATCCCTCGAGGAGACAGATCTTCCAGGGAGACGGAGATCCCTCGGGGAGACTGAAATGCCTCGAGGAAACTGAGATCCCTCAGGGAGATGCAGATCCCTCGAGGAGACTGAGCTCTTCCAGGGAGATGGAGATCCCTCAAGGAGGCTGAGATCCCTTGAGGAGACTGAGATCCCACGGGGAGTCTGATATCCCTCGGGGAGATGGAGATCCCTCAGGGTGAGAGATCCCTCTGGGTAAAAGAGATCCCTCAGGGAGACAGAGATTCCTCGGGAAGACAGAGATCCCTCAGGGAGACTCAGATCCCTCAGGGAGACAGCGATCCCTCGAGGAGACTGAAATGCCTCAAGGAAACTGAGATCCCTCAGGGAGACTGAGATCCCTCGAGGAGACTGAGATCTTCCAGGGAGATGCAGATCCCTCGAGGAGACAGATCTTCCAGGGAGACGGAGATCCCTCGGGGAGACTGAGATCTTCCGGGGAGATGGAAATCCCTCAAGGAGGCAGAGATCCCTTGAGGAGACTGAGATCCCATGGGGAGACTGATATCCCTCAAGGAGGCAGAGATCCCTCAGGGAGAGAGATCTATCTGGGAGACAGAGATCCCTCAGAGAGAAAGAGATCCCTCAGGGAGACAGAGATTCCTCGGGAAGACAGAGATCCCTCGGGGAGACTGAGATCGCTCAGGGTGACGGAGATCCCTTGAGGAGGCTGCAATCCCTCCGGGAGACCGAGATCCCTCGGGGAGGTTAAGATTCCTCAGAGAGGCTGAGATCCCTAAGGGAGATAGAAGTTCTTCAGGGAGTTTGAGATCCCTTGCAGAGATGGAGATCCCTGAGGGAGATGGAGATCCCTAGGGGAGACAGAGATCTCTAAAGGAGAACGAGATCCCTCGGGGGGGGCTGAGGTCCCTTGCAGAGATGGAGATCCCTTGGGGAATGGAGATCACTGGGAGAGACAGAGATCCCTTGGGGAGACTGAGATCCCTAAGGGAGATGGAGATGTCTCGGGGAGGATGAGATCTCTTGGTGTAGTAGAAGGGTCTAGTACATACAGAGTTAATGTGGGACTGAGTATACTACCACCTACAGTGATATAAGAAGGCACATCGCCCAGGCCTAGGGTCAGGGTGGTGTTGAGCAGAGACGTGTTAAGACCTAGACATGGAGATAGCTCCTTGCATGTATCCTTTACAGTATATATATATATATATATAGATAGTTACAAGTAGTTAATAAAGACTTGTTGTTAACCTATTGAAGACTACAAAGACTTATTTAAGAGACACTGTTTTGTAAACAACACCCTCACAACATGGTGGCAGCTCAGGATCCAAAACCCACAACCTCACTAAACCTCACTGAAAGAATAAGAAAAAGAAAAAACTTCATTGAGAATTCTGATCTGAGAGAAGTTCCCAGCAGAAGGTGAAGACAGGGAGAAAATTCACCAGAAAATGCTCCAGAGAAAAGGCCTGGAAGCTAAAGGCAGAGATTTTGGCTGCAGCATAAGGCTCCATTGAATCTCTTGGATGTCCAGCTTCAGAGTGCAGAGTCCACAGAGCCTACAAGGGTGAGCTCAATCTTTTAAAGTCCAGGCCGCAGCCATCCTGAGAACCCTTGCCCTAATTCATTGTCAGAAGTACCATTTGAATAAGACCGATTGCCAAAACCTGATCTCCAAACTGGAGCCTCAACACAAGGCCCCCAGCTCACAGAAGAAAAAAAAATCTCTTGGGAATGTCATGAATGCCCAACTCAGGAAACATTAAACTTATGTTTACATTTGAATGCCTCATTATTTGGGAAAGTAAACAACCAAACAAACCAAGTTGTGTCACCAAACAATCATATTTTTCAGAATATTATTGTGGGGTATTGTAAAGTAGATGTGTGTGTGCATGTCTGTGTGTGTGTGTGTCTGTGTGTGTGTCTGTGTGTTTGTCTGTGCATGTGTGTGTGTGTGCGTGTGTGCATGTGTGCGTATGTGTCTGTGTGCATGTGTGCGTGTGTGTCTGTGTGTGTGTGTATGTCTATGTGCATGTGCGTATGTGTGTGTGTTTGTGTTTTTCTGTGTTTGTGCGTGTGTGTGTCTATGTGTTTATGTTTTTCTCTGTGTGCGTATGCATGTGTGTGTATGTGTGTGCCCGTGCGTGTGTCTGTGCGTGCGTCTGTGTGTGTGTCTGTGCGTGTGTCTGTGTGTGTGTCTGTGTGTTTGTGTCTGTGTGTTTGTGTGTGTGTCTATCTGTGTGTATGTGTGTTTGTGTGTGTGTGTGTGTTTGTGCATGTGTGTTTTTGTGTTTTTCTGTGCGTGTGTGTGTGAGCGTACGTGTGTATGTGTGCCAGTGTGAGTGTATGTGTGTGTGTCTGTGTGTTTGTGTGTGTGTTTGTATGTGTGTATGTATGTGTGTGTACAGGAGTGGGGATGTCTTGCTGCAATTATACAGGGCCTTGGTGAGACCACACCTGGAATATTGTGTGCAGTTTTGGTCTCCTTATCTGAGGAAGGATGTTCTTGCTATAGAGGGAGTGCAGCGAAGGTTTACCCGACTGATTCCTGGGTTGGCGGGACTGACATATGAGGAGAGATTGAGTCGATTAGGATTATATTCGCTGGAGTTCAGAAAAATGAGGGGGGATCTCATAGAAACCTATAAAATTCTAACAGGACTAGACAGGGTAGATGAAGGAAGGATGTTCCCGATGGTGAGGGAGTCCAGAACCAGGGGTCACAGTCTGAGGATATGGGGAAGACCATTTAGGACTGAGATGAGGAGAAATTTCTTCACCCAGAGAGTGGTGAGCCTGTTGAATTCGTTACCACAGAAAGTAGTTGAGGTCAAAACATTGTGTGTTTTCAAGAAGGAGTTAGATATAGTTCTTGGGGCAAAAGGGGTCAAAGGATATGGGGAGAAAGCGGGAGCAGGTTATTGAGTTGGATGATCAGCCATGATCATAATGAATGGTGGAGCAGGCTCGAAGGGCCGAATGGCCTACTCCTGCTCCTAGTTTCTATGTTTCTCTGAGACGTGTGAAGACAGCTCCGAGCCTATAGCCTTTACTGTATATCTGTATGTATATATGTATATATGTATGTATGTAGCCATACGTAGTTTATAAAAAATTGCTGTTAACCTACTGAAGACTCTAAAGACTTCTGTTCTCTAACAACACTCGGGAAGGTTGAGATGCCTCGGGCAGGGAGGCGGAGAATCCTCAGGGAGGGGGAGATCCCTCGCATTGGGGGGGATTCTCTTGGGGAGGGGGAGATCTCTCGGGGAGGGGGAGATCTCTCGGGGAGACTGTGCTATCTGTGCTCTGTCTGTGTGCCCCAAGCCCTGTCCCTGTCGTTTTGCTGAGGGGGACCCTGATGGAATGGTGTCCTGTGGGGGGAGTTGTCTCCACCCTGAGATCACAAACCTGTAAATAACGTGGGACAATTTCTTGCAGTGATTGTGTCGCCTCGCTCAGCTCAGTCTGCAGTCGGCTGTATTCTCTCCGGAGCTGGGCTGCTGTCTCTGTGAAAGACGATCCTTCATCTGGATTGAGCTGTGCCAGGCGGGAGCTGACACCGCTCAGTCTGTTCACAAGAGCTTTGTGTTCATCCATCGCAACTCGCAGGCACTGGCCAGAGAGACACAAACATTCAACAGGATCAAAACATTAGACATTGTACAACTGACTGCACACACTCACTCACACTTACTCACGCTCACACACACACACTCACACTCACTCACACTTACTCACACTTACTCACGCTCACACACTCACCCACACACACTCACTCACACTTACTCACACTCACTCACACACACTCACACTCACTCACACTTACTCATGCTCACACACTCACCCACACACACTCACACTCACCCACACACACTCACCCACACTTACTCACACACTCACACTCACTCACTCGCACACACACTCACTCACACACACTCACATTCACTCACTCGCACACACACACTCACACACACACTCACACTCACTCACACACACACACTCACACTCACTCACACACACACACTCACTCACACTTACGCTCACACACTCACCCACACACACTCACACTCACACACTCACACTCACACTAACTCATTCAGACACACTCACTCAGACACACTCACTCACACACTCACTCACACACTCACTCACTCACTCACTCACTCACACTCACACTAACTCACTCAGACACACTCACTCAGACACACTCACTCAGACACACTCACTCACTCACTCACACACATTCACTCACACACTCAGACACACTCACACTCACTCACCCACACACACTCACTAAGACACACTCACTCAGACACACTCAGAAACACCCACACACACACTCACACTCACTCAGACACACTCACTCAGACACACTCACTCACTCACACTCACTCAAATTCACGCACTCACACACACACTCACTCACACTCACACACTCACTCAGACACACTTGCACACACACACTCACTCAGACACTTGCACACACACTCACTCACCCACACACACTCACTAAGACACACTCACTCAGACACACTCAGAAACACCCACACACACACTCACACTCACTCAGACACACTCACTCACACACACTCACTCACACACACTCACACACTCACTCACCCACACACACTCACTCACACACTCACTCACACACTCACTCACACTCACACACACTCACACACACTCACTCAGAAACACCCACACACACTCACTCACACTCACTCAGACACACTCACTCACACACACTCACTCAGACACACTCACTCACACACACTCACACTCACTCAAACTCACTCACTCACTCACACACATTCACACTCACTCAAACTCACTCACTCACACACACTCACACACACTCACTCACACTCACCCACACTCACCCACACACACTCACTTAGACACACTTGCACGCACACACTCACTCAGACACTCACTCACACACACTCATACACTCAGACACACTCACTCACACTCACTCACACTCACCCACACACACTCACTCACAGATTCATTCAGACACACTCACTCACACAGACTCATTCAGACGCACTCACTCACACACACACACACTCACCCACACTCACCCACACTCACCCACACTCACCCACACACACCCACACACACTCACTCAGACACACTTGCACACACACACTCAGACACTCACTCACACACACCCACACACTCAGACACACTCACTCACACTCACTCACACTCACCCACACACACTCACTCACAGATTCATTCAGACACACTCACTCACACAGACTCATTCAGACACACTCACTCACACAGACTCATTCAGACGCACTCACTCACACACACACACACACTCACTCACACTCACCCACACTCACCCACGCTCACCCACGCTCACCCACGCTCACCCACACTCACCCACACACACTCACTCAGACACACTTGCACACACTCACTCAGACACTCACTCACACACACCCACACACTCAGACACACTCACTCCACTCACCCACACACACTCACTCACACAGACTCATTCAGACACACTCATTCAGACACACTCACTCACACACACTCACACACACACACTCACACACACACACTCACACACACACACTCACACACACACTCACACACACTCAGACACACTCACTCCATCACACTCACACACACTCACTCACACACACTCAGACACACACACTCACTCACACTCACTCACTCACACTCACTCACTCACACTCACTCACTCACACTCAGACACACTCACTCACCCACACTCTCACACACTCACTCACACACACTCAGACACACTCAGACACACTCACTCACTCACACACACTCACACTCACACACACTCACTCACACTAACTCACTCAGACACACTCACTCAGACACACTCACTCAGACACACTCACTCACTCACACACATTCACTCACACACTCAGACACACTCACACTCACTCACCCACACACACTCACTAAGACACACTCACTCAGACACACTCAGAAACACCCACACACACACTCACACTCACTCAGACACACTCACTCACACACACTCACTCACACACACTCACACTCACTCAAATTCACGCACTCACTCACACACTCACACACACTCACTCACACTCACTCACACTCACTCACACCCACTCTCACTCACCCACACACACTCACTCAGACACACTTGCACACACACACTCACTCAGACACTTGCACACACACTCACTCAGACACACGCACTCACACTCACTCACACTCACTCACACACTATTCACTCACACACACTCACTCACACACACTCACACACTCACTCACCCACACACACTCACTCACACACTCACTCACACACTCACTCACACACTCACTCACACTCACACACACTCACTCAGAAACACCCACACACACTCACTCACACTCACTCAGACACACTCACTCACACACACTCACTCAGACACACTCACTCACACACACTCACACTCACTCAAACTCACTCACTCACTCACACACATTCACACTCACTCAAACTCACTCACTCACACACACTCACACACACTCACTCACACTCACCCACACTCACCCACACACACTCACTTAGACACACTTGCACACACACACTCACTCAGACACTCACTCACACACACTCATACACTCAGACACACTCACTCACACTCACCCACACACACTCACTCACAGATTCATTCAGACACACTCACTCACACAGACTCATTCAGACGCACTCACTCACACACACACACACACACTCACCCACACTCACCCACACTCACCCACACTCACCCACACACACTCACTCAGACACACTTGCACACACACACTCAGACACTCACTCACACACACCCACACACTCAAACACACTCACTCACACTCACCCACACACACTCACTCACACAAACTCATTCAGACACACTCACTCACACACACTCACACACACACACTCACTCACACACACTCACTCACACACACTCACACTCACTCACACACACTACCCCCACACACTCACTCACTCACACACACACACTCACTCACTCACACACAATCACTCACTCACACTCACTCACACACACACACTCACTCACACACACTCAGACACACTCAGACACACTCACTCCATCACACTCACACACACTCACTCACACACACTCAGACACACACACTCACTTACACTCACTCACTCACACTCAGACACACTCACTCACCCACACTCACACACACTCACTCACACACACTCAGACACACTCAGACACACTCAGACACACTCAGACACACTCAGACACACTCACTCACTCACACACACTCACTCACACACACTCACTCACACACACTCACTCACTCACACACACTCACTCAGGCACACTCACTAAGACACACTCACTCACTCAGACACACTCACTCACTCAGACACACTCACTCACCCAGACACACTCACTCAGACACATTCACTCAGACACATTCACTCACCATCTCAGACACACTCAGTCAGACACACTCACTCACACACACTCACTTACCATCTCAGACATACCCACTCAGACACACTCACTCAGACACACTCACTCAGACACACTCACTCAGACACACTCACCATCTCAGACACACTCACTCAGACACACTCACCATCTCAGACACACTCACTCACTCCGACACACTCACTCAGACACTCTCTCTCACTCAGACACTCTCTCTCATACACCCTCACTCAAAGACAGCCTCTCAGACGCACTCACTCGCACTCACTCAGTCACATCCATTCACGTGGAATATTGCCCAGGTATGTCCTGTACACAAAACGCAGGACAAATCCAATCCGGTCAATTCCTGCCCCATCTTGATCATCAGTAAAGTAAGGGAAGTGGCCATTAACAGCGCTATCGAGCTTATAAGGAATATATCTTTTCATTTCTGTTCGACCGCGAATTGGGATTGCAATGGCTGCAGTTTGAGAGACATGTCTACTGGAACAGGATTAGAGATATATACAATGTTGCAGCCTTGGAACAGAGTGTGCCATGAAAGACAGGATGGTGCAGGAAAGGAGTCCTGGACCAAGGGAGCTGCCTGACAACAGCATTTTAATTAGCTCCTGACCAGGTCACCAGGGTTTGTGTGAGTGCAGCAAAAGTGCTGGCCTGCAAAAAAACCATCTAAAATCTCTTTTCCTCATATCTCTATAACATGCTCTCTCTCTAAGGAAACCCTGGTAAAAAGGGAAAGGGGAAAACCACTGTTAGAGACATTGGAAAGCAAGTCCTCAACCAGTGAACTAAATACTGAAAGTGCTGGAAGACCACCTCATCTCATCAACAAGAGCTGAAAGGAATTTGGAAGACATCGATCAAAATCAACCCATTGAATCCTGTTCTCTGGATTTGGTGCTATTGAACTGTTTGATCCCACCCTTAAAATCCATGATTTTCTGTGTCTTATGTGTCTTGTATGTGTGTGTATAGGGATTTAAGAAGGGATAGAGTTTAGGTTATAGAGTTAGAAATTGGCAGTTCATATTTCTTCCTTTTGCCACTGGTTAAAGATAATTTGTTCAATAAACAGTTTTTACTTGTTAAGTTGGTGCTCATATTCTGTTAACCTAAATTAAACAGTTCGGTAGAATTGGGGCAATCTGGTGGTTTGGTCAAACTTTTCACATTTGTGGCGGCTCAGGGAGCAGTGGGGCTGATATTACAGCGCACTATCCCCAGTGAGTCGATATTACAGTGCACTATCCCCAGTGAGTCGATATTACAGCGCACTATCCCCAGTGAGTCGATATTACAGCGCGTTGTCCCCAGTGAGTCGATATTACAGCGCGATATCCCCAGTGAGTCGATATTACAGCGCGCTACCCCCAGTGAGTCGATATTACAGCGCATTGTCCCCAGTGAGTCGATATTACAGTGCACTGTTCCCAGTGAGTCGATATTACAGCGCGCTATCCCCAGTGAGTCGATATTACAGCGCACTGTCCCCAGTGAGTCGATATTACAGCGCACTGTCCCCAGTGAGTCGATATTACAGCGCACTGTCCCCAGTGAGTCGATATTACAGCGCACTGTCCCCAATGAGTCGATATTACAGCGCACTGTCCCCAGTGAGTCGATATTACAGCGCACTGTCCCCAGTGAGTCGATATTACAGCGCACTATCCCCAGTGGGTCGATATTACAGCGCACTATCCCCAGTGAGTCGATATTACAGCGCACTATCCCCAGTGAGTCGATATTACAGCGCACTGTCCCCAGTGAGTCGATATTACAGCACGATATCCCCAGTGAGTCGATATTACAGCGCGCTACCCCCAGTGAGTCGATATTACAGCGCATTGTCCCCAGTGAGTCGATATTACAGTGCACTGTTCCCAGTGAGTCGATATTACAGCGCGCTATCCCCAGTGAGTCGATATTACAGCGCACTGTCCCCAGTGAGTCGATATTACAGCGCACTGTCCCCAGTGAGTCGATATTACAGCGCACTATCCCCAGTGAGTCAATATTACAGCGCACTGTCCCCAGTGAGTCGATATTACAGCGCACTGTCCCCAGTGAGTCGATATTACAGCGCACTGTCCCCAGTGAGTCGATATTACAGCGCACTATCCCCAGTGAGTCGATATTACAGCGCACTATCCCCAGTGAGTCGATATTACAGCGCACTGTCCCCAGTGAGTCGATATTACAGCGCACTGTCCTCAGTGAGTCGATATTACAGCGCACTGTCCCCAGTGAGTCGATATTACAGCGCGCTGTCCCCAGTGAGTCGATATTACAGTGCACTATCCCCAGTGAGTCGATATTACAGCGCACTATCCCCAGTGAGTCATGACAAGTGGCACTTGCTTAGCAATAACCTGCTCACTGTTGCCCAGTTTGGGTTCCGCCAGGGCCACTCAGCTCCTGACCTCATTACAGCCTTAGTTCAAACATGGACAGAAGAGCTGAACTCCCGAGGTGAGGTGAGAGTGACTGCCCTTGGCATCAAGGCAGCAGTGAGCAGGTTATTGCTAAGCAAGTGTTGATAGCACTGTTGATGACCCCTTCCATCACTTTACTGATGATGGAGAGTAGACTGATGGGGTAGGAATTGGCCCGGTTGGGGTTGTATCCCCATTACCTCCCTCCTGTTTGTCCATTACCTTTGCCGCCTCTTGCTGATCATTGAGGCTTTGCTGGCTGATGATGATTGGTTTGAGCTGTGGTATCTGTGATTGTATTTCTTGCAGCCAAATTCGGAGTTCAGCATCTGCTTCAGAAAACTGTGATAGCAATGAACTGGCTCCATCCAATCCAACCAGGATTCCTGCATTCTGCAGACACACAGCCTGACATCGATCCCGCAATGATTCTAGCAGGGCCTGTTAACAAACAGTACTCACTCAGCTGGATGATCCATGCAGTGCAGAGACAGAGGATTAAAGAAGGAAGTCAGCTGTAGCAGACGTTTGCTGCATAGAAAGAAAAGAAACCAGGAAAGGAGGAGATTTCTTTTGTGAAAGTGTTATTGACAAATGTATGTATGTAAATGAGAAAAATGTGGTGGATAAGCTGGGGGGCTATAAGTGTAAATATCCCTGTGGGAATACGATCCAGGTGGGAATACGATCCAGGTGGGGATATGAGTAAGGGGCATTGTCAGTAAGGATGAATGAGAGTGAGACAGGGTGAGTACTTAGGAATTTGATTCAAAGTCGGAATTCAGTGCAATAGGGGAAAGCCATGATTTAAGTCAGGTTTATTGAAAGAAGCAGAACCTGCTGAGTTGAGAGTTCAGTGAAGGGGGCGGTGGAGGAAATGCACCTTTCTTCTGCTCTTTTTCAGCTTCCAGCAGCAGAGGGAGAGAGAACCAGGGGTTTACAAATAAAATCTATAAGTGACAGCACTTAAGTTGATTGGTTGATAAGTATAGGCCTTTCTGGGCTCGGCACAGTGGAGATACTTGGTGAGTGACAGGTGAGTTACATTACACCATTCTGTAGTAAACACTTGATATAAAGTATAAGGTATGTCAGTGCAGCTCAGCCATGTGGAATGTGCATCCTGCAGGATGTGGGAAGTCATGCAGCACAAAGTGCCCTCGATCACGACATCTGCAGGAAGTGTCACCAGCAGCAGCAACTTGAGCTCCGGGCTGCAGAACTTGAGCAGTGGCTGGAGTTACTGTGGCACATCCACAAGGCTGAGGATTACATGGATAGCACGTTGAGAGGCGGTCACACCACAGCTAAGAAGTACACAGGCAGAGAGGGAATGGATGACAGCCAGAGTATCTAAGAGAAACAGGCAGGTGGTGCAGGAATCCCCTGAGGCTATCTCACTCTCTAACCACTTTTCCATTTTGGATACTGGTGAGCGAGATGGTTCCTCAGGATTGTAGCAAGAGTCACATTTGTGGCACCACAGGAGGCTCAGCTGCACAGGATGGGAGGAGGAAGAGTGGAAGTGCTTTAGTGACAGGGGATTCCATAGTTAGGGGAGCAGACAGATATTTCTGCAGCTGTAGACGTGACTCCAGGATGGTATGTTGCTTCCCTGGTGCCAAGGTCAAGGATGTCCCAGAGCAGCTGAAGGACATTCTTTTGGGGAAGGGTGAGCAGCCAGAGGTCGTGGTCCACATTGGGACCAATGACATAGGTGGGAAAAGGGATGAGGTCCTGAAAGCAGATTTTAGGGAGTTAGGAAGGAAATTAAACAGCAGGACCTCAAGAGCAGTAATCTCAGGATTACTCCCAGTGCCAAGTGCTAATGAGCATAAGAATAGGAAAATTGAGCAGTTCAACATGTGGCTGGAGAAATGGAGCAGGAGGGAGGGGTCTAGATTTCTGAGGCACTGGGACCAGTTCTGGGACCCATACATGAAGGATAATTTACACCTTAACGGGACTGGGACTAATATCCTCGTGGGGAGATTTACTAGTGCTGGGGAGGGTTTAATCGAGATTGGCAGGGGGATGGAAACCTGAGGGGAAATTCAGAGTGCAGAGGAGAAAAACTGGCTGTGGGAAGTAGAGAAGTGTTAACTGATATGGAGGATATATCAGAGTTGCATTAATTAGATAGAATACATGGAGAGTTGATAGAATTAGAGTAGACAACAGTAAGTTATTAGATGAGGTCAGAACAAGGGGGAAAGTTAAAGAGCCTAAATCAGGACTAATGTGCATCTATGTGAATGCACAGAGTGTGGTTAATAAGATCGATGAACTGCAGGCACAGGTTGACAAATGGAATTATGATATTATTGCTATAACAGAGACCGGACTCAAAGGAGGGCAGGACTGGGCATTAAATATTCCTGGGTACAAGGTGTTTAGGAGAGACAGGAAGGGGGGGAGAAGGTTGGGGGAGGTGGTGTGGTGGGGGGAGTGGCAGTATTGATTAAAGCTGGCATTACAGTACTGGAGGGAGTGGATATTCCAGAGAGGTCAAGGACAGAATCTCTCTGGTTAGAGGTTAGGAATGAAAAAGGTGCAATAACGTTGATTGGTGTAGTATATAGACCACCAACTAGTGGAAGGGATGTGTAGAAATAAATTTGCAAAGAGATTACAGAGAGGTGCAAAAATTATAGAATAATTATAATGGGGGAACTTCAATTCTCCACAATATAGACTGGGATAGGAATAGTGCAAAGGGACAAGAGGGGCAAGGGTTCCTGGAATGTGTTCAAGATAATTTTCTGCAGCGATATGTTTCCAGTCCAATGAGAGGACAGGCACTGTTGGACCTGATTCTGGGGAATGAGTTGGCCCAAGTGGATCAAATATCAGTGGGAGAGCCTCTAGGGGACAGTGACCTTTGTATCATAAGGTTTAGGTTAATCATGGAAAAGGACGAAGAACTATCCAGAGCAGGGATAATTAATTGGGGGAAAGCCAACTTCGATGGGATGAGAATGCATCTGAGTCGAGTGAGTTGGAATCAAATGTTGGCAGAAATGACAGTGGCTGAACAATGGGCCACCTTCAAAGAAAAAGTATTGCAGACAATGCCAAGGTATATTCCCTTGGAGAGGAAAGGTAGGACAAATAAATCCAGAGCGCCCTGGGTGATGAGAGAAAGATAGAAGTAAAGATGAAAAGGAAGATGTGTGCATACGACAGATGTCAGGTAGAAAATACAATGGAGAATAAGGCTGAATATAGAAGGGCCAGAGGGCAAATGAAGAAACTAATAAGAAAAGCAAAGCGAGAGCAAGAAAAGAGGCTGGTAGTGAACAGTAAAGGGAATTCTAAGGTCTTCGATATGCATGTAAATGATAAAAGGGTGGTAAAAGAAAGAATAGGGTCGATTAGGAACAAAAAAGGGGGTTTGCATGTGGAGGCTGGAGAATAGTGACGGTGTTGAACAAGTACTTTGCATCTGTCTTAACAAAGGATGAACTTGCTACCCAGGCTGAGGTGAGAGATGAGGTAACTGGTACACTAGAACAACTTACAATCAAGAGGAAGGAGGTGTTGGAAAGGCTGTCTTTACTTAGAACCATAGAACACTACAGCACAGAAAAAACAGGCCATTCAGCCCTTCTAGTCTGTGCCGAAATATTATTCCGCTAGTCCCATTGACCTGCACCTAGTCCATAACCCTCCAGACCTCTCCCATCCATGTATCTATCCAATTTATTCTTAAAACTTAAGAGTGAGCCCACATTTACCACGTCAGATGGTAGCTCGTTCCACACTCTCACCACTCTCTGAGTGAAGAAGTTCCCCCTAATGTTCCCCCTAAACCTTTCCCCTTTCACCCTAAAGCCATGTCCTCTCATGTTTATTTCTCCTAATCTAAGTGGAAAGAGCCTACTTGCATTTACTCTGTCTATACCCCCCACTTAAAATAGATAAGATACCAGGGCCAGATGAGATGCATCCAAGGGGACTGAGGGAAGTGAGAGTGGAAATTGCAGAGGCACTAGTGATAATCTTCCAGTCTTCCTTAGACACAGGGGAGGTGCCAGAGGACTGGAGAATTGTGAATGTTACACCCTTGTTCAAAATGGGTGCAAGGATAAAGCTGGCAACTACAGACCAGTCAGTTTGACTTCAGTGGTAGGGAAATTTCTAGAAACTATAATTCCGGACAAAATCAATCATCACTTAGACAAGTGCAGGATAATTAAGGGAAGCCAACATGGATTCATTAAGGGAAAATCATGTTTAACTAATTTGCTGGGGTTTTTTGAGGAGGTAACAGAGAAGGTTGATAAAGGAAAAGATATTGATGTGGTGTATATGGATTTTCAAAAGGCATTTGATACAGTGCCACACAACAGACTTGAACAAAATTCTAGCTCATGGAATGAAAGGGAAATTGGCACTTGGATAAGAAACAGAGTGGTGATAAATGATTGTTTTTCAGATTGGAGGAAGGTTTGTAATGGAGTTCCCCAAGGGTCAGTGTTGGGGCCCTTGCTCTTCCTGATATATATTAATGACCTAGACTGTGGTGGTCAGGGCATGATTTCAAAATTTGCGGATGAGACGAAGGTTGGAAATGTTGTCAACTGTGATGAGGATAGTCTTGAACTTCAAAAGGACATAGACATGTTGGTGGATTGGGCAGACAAATGGCAGATGAAGTTCAATGCAGAGAAATGTGAGGTGATTCATTTTGGCAGGAAAGATATGGAGAGACATATAA
Source organism: Cetorhinus maximus (assembly GCF_964194155.1). Lineage (NCBI taxonomy): Eukaryota > Metazoa > Chordata > Chondrichthyes > Lamniformes > Cetorhinidae > Cetorhinus > Cetorhinus maximus. Next base: position 342,909 of record NC_135881.1, read on the forward strand.
AATAAAGGGAGAGCCTTTAAAGGAGGTGCAGGAACAGAGCGACCTCGGTGAATACATACATCGGTCATTGAAGGTAGCAGGGCATGTTGAAAGAGCAGTTAATAAAACATATGGTATCCTAGGTTTTATTAATAGGGGCATTGAGTACAATGATAAGGAGGTCATGATAAACTTGTATAAGACACTAGTTTGGCCTTCTCTGGAGTACTGTGCCCAGTTCCGGGTGCCATTCTTGAGGAAGGATTTGAAGGTATCGGAGAGAGTATAGAGGAGATTCACAAGAGTCACTTCCAAGGTGAAGAACTGTAGCTATGAGGATAGATTGGAGAGATTGGGACTGTTTTCCTTGGAGAAAAGAAGGCTGAGAGGAGACTTGATAGAGATATGCAAGATCCTGAGGGGTATGGACAGGGTAAATAGTGAGAAACTGTTCCCATTCAAGAGAACATCAAGAACTAGACGGCACAGATTCAGGAGAATTGGCAAAAGGAGTAAATGTGATGTGAGGAAAAATGTTTTCACCCAGAGGGTGGTTGGAGTCTGGAACAAACTTCCTGAGAGGGTGGTGGAGGCAGGTTTGATCGAGGTATTCAAAATGGAATTGGATTGCTACCTGAAAAGAGAGAATGTGCAGTTACGGAGATAAGTCAGGGGAGTGGGACTAGGTAGAATGCTCTTTCAGTGAGCCAGCGCAGACTCGATGGGCCAAATGGCCTCATTCTACACTGTAAAGATTCTGTGATTCTGTGATGTAGTGGAAATAACAAAAACACGGCTTAAAAACCGTGAGGGCTGGGTACTTAATCTACAAGAATATCAGCAATTACAGACCGGTCAGTTTAACTTCAGTGGTGGGCAAGATTCTAGAAACAATTATTTGGGATAGAATTAGTCGTCACGTGGAAAAATATGGGTTGATAAGGAAGAGCCGGCCTGGATTTCTATAGGGGAAATCGTGTTTAACTAACTTGCTGGAGTTGTTTGAAGAGGTAACAGAAAAGGTCGATGAGGGTAATGCTGTTGATGTGGTGTACATGGACTTTCAAAAGGCATTTGACACAGTGTCACACAACAGACTTGTGAGAAAAGTTATTGCTCATGGAATAAAAGGGACAGGAGCAACATGGATACAAAATTGGCTGAAAAATAGGAAGCAAAGAGTAATGGTCAATGGATATTTTTCAGGCTGGGGGAAGGTTTGTAGTGGAGTTCCCCAGGGGTCAGTATTGGGACCCTTGCTTTTCCTGATATATATTAATGATCTAGAGCTTGGTGTGCAGGGGACAATTTCAAAGTTTGCGGATGATATGAAGCTTGGGAGTGTTGAGAACTGTGAGGAGGATGGTGCGGAACTTCAAGAGGACATAGACAGGTTGGTGGAGTGGGCAGATAGGTGGCAGATGAAGTTCAATGTGGAGAAGTGTGAGGTGATGCATTTTGGTAGGAAGAACATGGACAGACAATATAAAATAAGGGGTGAAATTTTGAAGGGGGTGCAGGAGCAGAAAGACCTGGGTGTATATGTGCATAGATCATTGAAGGTGGCAGGACAGGTGGAGAGAGCAGTTAATAAAGCAGATAGTACCCTGGGTCTTATTAATAGGGGCAGAGAGTACAAGAGCAGGGAGGTTATGCTGAATTTATATAAGACACTCGTTAGACCTGAACTGGAATATTGTGTACAGTCCTGGGCGCCACACTATAGGAAGGGTGTGAACACATTGGAGAGAGTGCAGAAGAGGTTTACAAGAATGGTTCCAGGGATGAGAAACTTCAGCTATGAGGATAGATTGGAGAGGTTGGGTCTGTTCTCCTTGGAGAGAAAAAGGCTGAGAGGAGATTTGACAGAGATGTTGAAAATCATGAGGGGGCTGGACAGAGAAGATCGGGAGAAGCTGTTCCTGGTTGTAAAAGGATCAAGAACAAGAGGGCACAGATTTAAAATGATTTGTAAAAGAAGCAAATGTGACGGAGAAAAAGCTTTTTCACACAACGAGTGGTTTGGGTCTGGAATGCACTATCTGAAAGTCTGGTGGAGGCAGGTTCAATTGAAGCATTCGAGAGAACATTAAATGATTATTTGAATAGAAACAATGTGCAGGGGTACAGAGAAAAGGCAAGGCAATGGCACTAGGTCATTAATGTTCATTTGGAGAGCCAGTACAGACACGATGGGCCGAATGGCCTCCTTCTGTGTCATTAAAATTTTGTGATTCTGTGAAGTGTTGAGAAAAGATGGAGAAGGAGTAAAGGGAGGTGTGGTGGCAGTATATAGTACAGTATAAAGTACAGTATATAGTACAGTATATAGTATAGTTTATAGTAAGTCCCCATTTTAAGTCTTTCCACTTTAACGTCAGTCAGTCAAATGGGCCTATATTCCCATTTAGCATCAGGAGTTTTGTTACAAACATATGAATTAGGAGGATTAGGCCACTCGGCCCCTCGAGCCTGCTCCACCATTCAATAAGATCATGGCTGATCTGAGTGTAACCTCAACCCCACATTCCCACCTATCCCCAATAACCTTTCACCCCCTTGTTTATCAAGAATCTATCCAGCTCTGCCTTAAAAACATTCAAGACTCTACCTCAACCACCTTTTGAGGAAACAAATTCAAAGTCTTTTGTTTTATAATTGTTTAAAACTGATCTGACATCGGCCTGCATGACCCAATCAGCAGCATTTTGGAGTCACCTCTGTCACTCCCTGACCATCCCTCTCACTGTCGCTCCAGCCTGTAGACTACCTCCTGCAAGTGAAGCAGTTCTTCCTACCCCTTGGCACTCATCTCCAGAGGCGTCACTCACAGTGAGGATTCAGAAGACTGAAACAGCTTGTGGAGAGGCAGCAAACCTCTCAGTGAACAGGAGAGGCAGGTAGAAAGTTACCATATTTCTTCTATTTTTTTAGATTTATTTTATTTTAAAAGTTATTTCACTTATCAAAATAGGGATTTAGCAGTGTAAAGTATTTCAACTTATAGGGTATAATGTTTTAATTTTTTTTTCTGATGAGGAAGGTCCTATAGAACCTAACTACAGCTTTTATATTGGTTTTAATGTGAAAATGTGGTTCACTTAAAGTCACGATATTCAGGAACACAACTACAATTTTAAGCGTGGACTTCTGTGCTCATCCAGGAAGACATTACAGTGTTAAAAAAATCTCCTAGAAGGGGCTGCAGGATAAAGGGTTAACTCTAACAATAGCTACTGAGCATGTGTATAAGGAGCTATGTCACATGGAAGAGAATGGGGAGAGTCTGAGAGAGGAGCAGTGGCTCTGTCCTGGTGCTTTGGAATCCTGTACGTAGTTTAGTATGGAAAGAAAGGTTACTTTGAGAAAGGATCTTTGCCTCCATCCAGACCTTTTGCTAAGAGTAAGACAGCCAACATTTTCCACAATGATCTCATGACAATAATGAGTTGTGAGCAGCGGTAGCTCCAACAATAACAGGTGATGGCAGCAGTAACTAGAGCCAGAGTAAAGCAGTGTAAAACGGCAGGAGACAGTCTGAGGAGTAGCCCAGCAGCAGCAGCAGAGATCAATGGGTGAAGGGCTTTGAGACCTACCCAGTAATCAGACCATAGAGGGAAACCATGAGAACAGCCCAGCGACTAACACAGAAAACAGTGCAGGAAACCAGAACCTTGACCCAGCACTGGGCAATGAATTCCTCGCTACCTCTCCCAGAATCATTCCAGAATGTAGAGGGCCCCAGACAGGCCAAGCTACGGCAAAACTGGAGAAAGCATTTCAATCGTTATTGAAATGTTTTGGGTGTAGCCAGCAAGACTAACAGGATTCAGGTACCAGTACCTTGTTGTGTGTCGTTCATGGCATTGTAGACTGTTGTGTTTTATAATGATATAATACCTTGGGCTTTTTTACTGTACAAGACACAAGGCAATAATCACTCATAAGGGATTGGGTAAACATGGTGTGGGTTCCTTTAATAAGACTAGACACATGGGAACAGGTATAAAGCTTGATGGCATCAATGCTGTGTGTGTTTGCTCAAAGCAAAAGTGAAACTAAGACTGGATCACATGTAGTGATGCCATGTTGTGCCTGTACTTAATCTTGCTGCCACCTGTTTCATTACCATTGACCACCATGTCCTGTCATTGTAATGATATAATTCCTTGGGCTTACTTACTGTACAAGACACAAGGCATCAATTGCTCATAAGGGGTTGGACATGAGCCTAGACATGAGAACAGTTATACGTGAGCATAAAGCTTGGAAGCATCAGAGCTGTGTGTGTGTGCTCTGCTCAAAGCAGAGAAACTAAGACTGGATCACATGATACATTTCCCTTCTAGTGATGTCATGTTGATAAATCTTAAAGGAATGTTACAACAAGACAATGTGCTGGCCAGGCAGGGATTGAACGAGGAAACAGCCACCGACGAGGATATCATCGGAGCCTTGATCCTATTTTTAGTGTTCATTGAAGCATCACCGTAAAGCTGGCAAAATTCAACCATTGCAATCAAAGACCAGGTGAAGGGGTCGATTAATTTATAAATTATCTCTATCGTTTGGCTGACAATTGTGAGTACAGAACATTAAAAGATGATTTAACAAGTGACAGAATAGCTGTCGGTGTTTTGAAAGAAACCTTATCTAGAGAAGGTTTCATGTTGAGCGAGACAGTGCAGCTGGCCAGGCTGGCCAAGGTGTAAAAGCAAAACCGAGTGTTTGTGAGGGGAGAGAGAGATCCGGTGGAAAAAGCTATTTGAAGCCAGTCAGTTTATTGGTTTAAAACTGAAAGTTCATTGTGACAGCGGCCAGGGCAGTGGGTGAAAGAGAGCCCTCAGCTATTTCCCAGCCTGGTGAGAAGATGCACCAGCGTGAAGAATGTCACCCCAAACCGCAGGATGGCGATGGATGCAGCAACGTTGGTCATTTGAAAACTGTCCGCTGGGTTTTCTTATTGCCTTAATTTCAATTAAAGCAAAAAGAAAACTCATTCCATGAAAGCTCGATAGAAGAAGGTGCAGGAACTGGACAGACAGGAAATCACTTTTCTCGGTGAAATCAAAGGGAATAAAAGCCAATGCTGGAGCTCATACGCTGAAGTCAATGGACATCATCCAGAAGTTAAATTGGATACAGGAGCAGGGCTCTCAGTTCTGCCTGATGTAGTTATGTGGCTGTAAAAGGTTACTCTGCAACCTTCTTTGATCAAACATCCATGTTTCTTTTATTGACAGGTGTGGGCTTCGCTGGCTGGGCCAGCATTTCATTCCCACCCAAGTCCAGGAGGAGTCAAGCTAAAAGTCAAAGGTCAGCTTGTTGCAACATTAAGGTACAAAAGCAGAGAAATCTCTGAACCTGTGTAGGTCAGGGCTAAATTCTTACAGTTGAAGAAATCAACGACCAAGAGCAAGACAACAAATTTTGAATAGAGTTTCCAAAACCCTTCAGTAGTTTGGGAACATTGATAATTATGCACCATGTCACACTAAAAGCCATTTCTATTTTTACACCTAGGAAGGTCCCACACCTACTTCTTCAGGAAAGAAGTGCATTTTTTCTCTGCTCATGGGGAGCGGTGATGGTATAGTGGTAATGTGGCTCAACCAGTAATCCAGACACCCAGATTAATGTCCTGAGGACCCGGCTTCAGTGTCTGGCCAATGGTAACCACCAGAATGTTGATAGTGGGGGATTCAGTGATGGTAATGCCATTGAACATCAAGGGGCAATGGTTAGATTCTCTCTTGTTGGAGATGGTCATTGCCTGACACTTGTGTGGCGCGAATGTTACTTGCCACTTGTCAGCCCAAGTCTGGATATTGTCCAGGTCTTGCTGCATTTGGACATGGACTGCTTCAGTATCTGAGGAGTCGTGAATGGTGCTGAACATTGTGCAATCATCAGCGAACATCCCCACTTCTGACCTTATAATGGAAGGAAGGTCATTGATGAAGCAGCTGAAGATGGTTGGGCCAAGGACATTACCCTGAGGAACTCCTGCAGTGATGTCCTGGAGCTGAGATGACTGACCTCCAACATCCACAACCATCTTCCTTTGTGCCCGGTATGACTCCAACCAGTGGAGAGTATTACCCCTGATTCCCTCAGGAAAACCTCCAGTTTTGCTAGGGCTCCTTGATGCCACACTCGGTCAAATGCTGCCTTGATGTCAAGGGCAGTCACCCTCACCTCACACCCTGAGTTCAGCTCTTTTGTCCATGTTTGGACCAAGGCTGTAATGAGGTCAGGAGCTGAGTGGCCCTGGCGGAACCCAAACTGGGCATCAGTGAGCAGGTTATTGCTAAGAAAATGCCACTTGATAGCACTGTTGATGTCCCCTTCCATTACTTTACTGATGATTGAGAGTAGACTGATGGGGCAGTAATTGGCCGGGTTGGATTTGTCCTGCTTTTTGTGTACAGGACATACCTGGGCAATTTTCCACATAGCCGGGTAGATGCCAGTGTTGTAGTTGTACTGGAACAGCTTGGCTAGGGGAGCGGCAAGTTCTGGAGCACAAGTCTTCAGTACTATCGCTGGAAAATTGTCAGGGCCCATAGTCTTTGCAGTATCCAGTGCCTTCAGCCATTTCTTCATATCACGTGGAGTGAATTGAATTGGCTGAAGCATCTGTGATGCTGGGGATCTGCAGAGGAGGCTGTGATGGATCATCCACTCGGCACTTCTGGCTGAAGATTGTAGTAAATGCTTCAGCCTTATCTTTTGCACTGATGTGCTGGGCTCCTCCATTATTGAAGCTGGGGATATTTTTGGAGCCTCCTCCTCCAGTGAGTTGTTTAATTGTCCACCACCATTCACAACTGGATGTGGCAGGACTGCAGAGCTTAGATCTGATCTGTGGGTTGTGGGATCGCTTAGCTCTATCACCTGCTGCTTATGCTGTTTGGCACACAAGTAGTCCTGTGTTATAGCTTCACCAGGTTGACACCTCATTTTTAGGTATGCCTAGTGTTGCTCCTGGCATGCCCTCCTGCACTCTTCATTGAACCAGGGTTGATCCCCTGGCTTGATGGTAATGGTAGAGTGGGGGATATGCCGGGCCATGAGGTTACAGATTGTGTTCGAGTGCAATTCTGCTGCTGCTGATGGCCCACAGCGCCTCATGGATGCTCAGTCTTAAGTTGCTAGATCTGTTTGAAATCTATCCTATTTAGCACGGTGGTAGTGCCACACAACACGATGGAGGGTATCCTCAATGTGAAGGCGGGACTTTGACCCACAGAACACAAAAACCATATGAGATTTACTGCTGCCCAGGAATATCACCAAACTCCAAAGATTTCTGGCTTTGGTGAACTAAGTGGGGAAATTCCTCCTGCCCTGAGCTCCAGTAAATGAACGAGATGAAAGCCGGCGTTGGTGCTGGGCTGACCATCAACAGCAGCTATTTGTGCAAGTCAAAAAGATTTGATTCTTTGGTGATCCTAAGTCACTATGATCCGAAACGCCCAACTATGAGAGCAGCAGATGTGTCAGCAACAGTTATGTAGGTAATGATACCCAGAGTGTGACAGGAAGGGACAGAGTGTACAAACATTAAAAAAACAGCAGCAAATAGGGCCAAAGGGGGAAAAAATGGTAAAAAGGCAAAATTAATGGCCCTTTACTTAAATGCACGGAGTATTCAGAACAAAATAAATGAATTAATGGCACAAATAGAGATTAATGAGCATGATCTTATAGCCATTACGGAGACATGGTTACAGGGAGATCAATGTACAGGAGCAGGGATGTCTTGCTGCAATTGTACAGAGCCTTGGTGAGACCACACCTGGAATACTGTGTGCAGTTTTGGTCTCCTTATCTGAGGAAGGATGTACTTGCTATAGAGGGAGTGCAGCGAAGGTTTATCCAACTGATTCCTGGGATGGCGGGACTGAGATATGCGGAGAGATTGAGTCGATTAGGATTATATTCGCTGGAGTTCAGAAGATGAGTGGAGATCTCATAGTAAACTATAACATTCTAACAGGACTAGACAGGGTAGATGCAGGAAAGATGTTCCCGATGGTGGGGGAGTCCAGAACCAGGGGTCACAGTCTGAGGATACGGGGTAGACCATTTAGGACTGAGATGAGGAGAAATTTCTTCACCCAGAGAGTGGTGAGCCTGTGGAATTCGTTACCACAGAAAGTAGTTGAGACCAAAACATTGTATGTTTTCAAGAAGGAGTTAGACACAGCTCTTGGGGTGAAAGGGATCAAAGGGTATGGTGAGAAAGCGGGAGCAGGCTATTGAACTGGATGATCAGCCATGATCAGAATGAATGGCAGAGCAGGCACGAAGGGCCGAATGGTCTACTCCTGCTCCTAATTTCTATGTTTCTATGTTTCTACGTAATGCTGGGAACTAAATATTCAGGGGTATGTGACTTTTCGAAAGGACAGGCAGGAAGGAAAGGGTGGTGGGGTAGCTTTGTTAGTATGAGTTGGAATAAGTATGACAGCAATAAATGATCTTGGATCGGAAGATATAGAATCCATATGGGTAGAGGTAAGAAATAACAAGGGCAAGGAAACACTGGTGGGAGTCGTCTATAGGCCCCCTGACAGTAGCTATACTGTAGGACAGAGAATAAATCAGGAGATAATGAAGGCATGTAAAAAAGGTAGTACATTAATCATGGGTGACTTTAATCTTCATGTAGTTTGGAAAAAACAAATTGGCAGCGGTAGCCACAAGTAATAATTCATAGAGTGTATTCGGGACAGTTTCTTAGAACAATATTTTGTGAATCCAACCAGGGATCAGGCTATTTTGGAACCGGTAATGTGTAGTGAGGCAGGTTTAATAAATTATCTCAAAGTAAAGGATCCCCTAGGAAACAGTGACCATAATGTGGTGGAATTTAGCATTCAGCTCGAGAGTGAGAAACTTGGGCTGGAAACAACTGTGCTAAACTTAAATAAGGGTAATTACAAAGGAATGAGGGCAGAGTTGGCTGGAGTGGACTGGGAAAGGAGTTTAGCAAAAAAGGCAGTTGATGAACAATGGCAGACGTTTAAGAAAATAGTTCATGACTCACAACAAAGATATATCCCAGTGAGGAAGAAGGATTCAAGAAAGGGGATAAACCAACCATGGTTAACCAAGGAAGTTAAGGACTATGTCAACTTGAAAGTAAAAACACACGATGTGGCAAAGATTAGTGGTAAGCCAAAGGATTGGGAAAGTTTTAAAAACCAACTGAAGATGACCAAAAAAATAAAGAGGGAGAAAATAAACATTGAGGGTAAAGTAGCAAGTAATATAAAAACAGACAGTAAGAGCTTCTCTAAACATATAAAAAGGCAGAGAAAGGCCAAAGTGAACATAGGCCCATGGGGAACCAGGAAATGGCAGAGGAGTTGAATGAGTATATAAAAACAAAAAACTACTGCGGATGCTGGAAATCCAAAACAAAAACAGAATTACCTGGAAAAACTCAGCAGGTCTGGCAGCATCGGCAAAGTAGAAAAGAGTTGACATTTCGAGTCCTCATGACCCTTCAACAGAACTGAGAAATATTAGGAGAGGGGTGAAATATAAGGTGGTTTAAGGTGGGGGGTGGGGGGTGCGGAGAGAAGTTGAGGGGGGAGGGTGGTTGTAGGGACAAGCAAGCAGTGATAGGAGCAGATAATCAAAAGATGTTACAGACAAAGGAACAAAGGGGTGTTAAAGGTGGTGATATTATCTAAGAGAATGTGCTAATTAAGAATGGATGGCAGGACACTGAAGGTACAGCTCTGGTGGGGGTGGGGTGGAAAGAGTGACAGGGCATTACAGTTATAGATTTAAAAATAATGGATATAGGTGGGAAAAGAAAAATCTATATAAATTATTGGAAAAAACAAAAGGGAGGGGGAAGAAACGGAAAGGGGGTGGGGATGGGGGAGGGAGTTCAAGATCTAAAGTTGTTGAATTCAATATTCAGTCCAGAAGGCTGTAAAGTGCCTAGTCGGAAGATGAGGTGCTGTTCCTCCAGTTTGTGTTGGGCTTCACTGGAACAATGCAGCAAGCCAAGGATAGACATGTGGGCAAGAGAGCAGGGTGGGGTGTTAAAATGGCAAGCGACAGGGAGGTTTGGGTCTTTCTTGCGGACAGAACCCAGGTGTTCTGCAAAGCCGTCGCCCAGTTTGCGTTTGGTCTCTCCAATGTAGAGGAGACCGCATTGGGAGCAAGGAATGCAGTAGACTAAGTTAGGGGAAATGCAAGTGAAATGCTGCTTCACTTGAAAGGAGTGTTTGGGCCCTTGGACGGTGAGGAGAGAGGAAGTGAAGGGGCAGGTGTTGCATCTTCTGCGTGGGCATGGGGAGGTGCCATAGGTGGGGGTTGAGGAGTAGGGGGTGATGGAGGAGTGGACCGGGTGTCCCGGAGGGAACGATCCCTACGGAATGCCGCCGGGGGGGTGAAGGGAAGATGTGTTTGGTGGTGGCATCATGCTGGAGTTGGCGGAAATGGCAGAGGCTGATCCTTTGAATGCGGAGGCTGGTGGGATGATAAGTGAGGACAAGGGGGACCCTATCATGTTTCTGGGAGGGAGGAGAAGGCATGAGGGCGGATGCGCGGGAGATTGGCTGGACACGGTTGAGGGCCCTGTCAACGACCGTGGGTGGAAAACCTCGGTTAAGGAAGAAGGAGGACATGTCAGAGGAGCTGTTTTTGAAGGTAGCGTCATCAGAACAGATGCGATGGAGGCGAAGGAACTGAGAGAATGGGATGGAGTCCTTACAGGAAGCGGGGTGTGAGGAGCTGTAGTCAAGGTAGCTGTGGGAGTCGGTAGGCTTGTAATGGATATTGGTGGACAGTCTATCACCAGAAATTGAGACAGAGAGGTCAAGGAAGGGAAGGGAAGTGTCAGAGATGGACCATGTGAAAATGATGGAGGGGTGGAGATTGGAAGCAAAATTAATAATTTTTTCCAGGTCCCGACGAGAGCATGAAGCAGCACCGAAGTAATCATCGATGTACTGGAGAAAGAGTTGTGGGAGGGGGCCGGAGTAGGACTGGAACAAGGAATGTTCCACATACCCCATAAAGAGACAGGCATAGCTGGGGCCCATGCGGGTACCCATAGCCACACCTTTTATTTGGAGGAAGTGAGAGGAGTTAAAGGAGAAATTGTTCAGTGTGAGAACAAGTTCAGCCAGACGGAGGAGAGTAGTGGTGGATGGGGATTGTTCGGGCCTCTGTTCAAGGAAGAAGCTAAGGGCCTTCAGACCATCCTGATGGGGGATGGAGATGTAGAGGGATTGGACGTCCATGGTGAAGAGGAAGCGGTTGGGGCCAGGGAACTGGAAATTGTTGATGTGACGTAAGGTGTCAGAGGAATCATGGATGTAGGTGGGAAGGGACTGGGCAAGGGGAGAGAGAAGGGAGTCAAGATAACGAGAAATGAGTTCCGTGGGGCAGGAACAGGCTGACACGATCGGTCTGCCGGGACAGTTCTGTTTGTGGATTTTGGGTAGGAGGTAGAAGCGGGCCGTCCGAGGTTGGGCGACTATCAGGTTGGAAGCTGTGGGAGGAAGATCTCCAGAGGAGATGAGGTCAGTGACAGTCCTGGAAACAATGTCTTGATGTTCAGTGGTGGGGTCACGGTCCAGGGAGAGGTAGGAGGAAGTGTCTGCAAGTTGACGCTCAGCCTCCGCGAGGTAGAGGTCAGTGCGCCAGACAACAACAGCACCACCCTTGTCAGCGGGTTTGATGACAATGTTGCGTTTGGACCTGAGAGAACGGAGTGCAGTAAGTTCAGAGAGAGACAGATTAGAATGGGTGAGAGGAGCAGAGAGAACTTACTGCACACCGTTCTCTCAGGTCCAACCCCAACAGTCATCAAACCCGCTGACAAGGGTGGTGCTGTTGTTGTCTGGCGCACTGACCTCTACCTCGCTGAGGCTGAGCGTCAACTCGCAGACACTTCCTCCTACCTCTCCCTGGACCATGACCCCACCACTGAACATCAAGCCATTGTTTCCAGGACTGTCACTGACCTCATCTCCTCTGGAGATCTTCCTCCCACAGCTTCCAACCTGATAGTTGCCCAACCTCGGACGGCCCGCTTCTACCCCACTAGAGCTGTACCTTGAGTGTCCTGCCATCCATTCTTAATTAGCACATTCTCTTATATAATATCACCACCTTCAACACCTCTTTGTTCCTTTGTCTGTGACATCTTTTGACTATCTGCTCCTATCACTGCTTGCTTATCCCCACAATTACCCCACCCTCAACTTCTCTCTCCCCCCGCCCCCCACCTTAAACCAGCTTATATTTCACCCTTCTCCTGACATTGCTCAGTTCTGTTGAAGGGTAATGAGGACTCGAAACGTCAACTCTTTTCTTCTCTGCCGATGCTGCCAGACCTGCTGAGTTTTTCCAGGTAATTCTGTTTTTGAGTTGAATAAGTACTTTGCTTCAGTCTTCATGGTAGAAGATACTAATAACAATCCAAAAATACTAAATAATCAAAAAGTGGGGAGGAAATAAATACAATGACTATCACTAGAGAAAAATTACTAGGGAAACTAATGGAGCTAAGGGCCAAAGAGTCCCCTGGACCTGATGGGTTGCATCCTAGGATATTAAAGGAAGTAGCTGCAGAGATAGTGGATGCACTGGTAGTAATCTTCCAAGAATCCTTAGATTCTGGAAAAGCCTCAGGGGATTGGAAAACTGCCAATGTAACATCCTTATTCAAAAAGGGAGGGAGACAAATAACAGGTAATTATAGGCCAGTTAGCTTAACATCTGTCATTGGGAAAATGTTAGAGTCTATTATAAAGGATGTAATAGCAGAGCATTTAGAAATGCAGAATATAATCAAGCAGAGTCAGCATGGCTTCATGAAGGGGAAATCATGCTTGACAAATTTATTAGAATTCTTTGAGGAGGTAACAAGCAGGATAGATAAAGGGGAACCAGGAGATGTAATATATTTGGATTTCCAAAAGGCGTTCAATAAGCTACTGAGCATAAGGCTACTTAATAAGATAAGAGCCCATGCTGTTGTGGGTAGTATATTGGCATAGATAGAGGATTGGTTAACTAATAGAAGAGTTGGGGTAAGAGGGGCATTTTCAGGATGGCAACCTGTAACTAGTGGAGTGCCACAGGGATCAGTGCTGGGGCCACAATTATTTACAATATATATTAATGACTTGGATGAGGGAAGTGAATGTACTATCGCCAAGGTAATAGGAAAGGCAAATGGAATGTTGGTCTTTATTTCAAAGGGAATGGAGTATAAAAATAGGGAAGTCTTGCTAAAACTATACAAGGCACTAGTTAGACCACACCTAGAATACTGTGAACAGTTTTGGTCCCCTTATCTAAGGAAAGATATACTGGCATTGGAGGCAGTCCAGAGAAGGTTCACTAGGTTGATCCCGGGGACGGAGGGATTTTCTTATGAGGAGAGGTTGAGTAGTTTGGGCCTGTACTCATTGGAGTTTAGAAGAATGAGAGGCAACCTTATTGAAACATATAAGATTCTTAGGGGACTTGACAGGGTAGATGCTGAGAGGTTGTTTCCCCTTGTGGGAGAGTCTAGGACCAGAGGGCAGAATCTCAGAGTAAGGGGGCGCCCATTTAAAACAGAGATGAGGAGGAATTTCTTCTCTCAGAGGGTAGTCAATCTGTGGAATTCTTTACTGCAGAGGCTGTAGAGGCTGGGCCGTTAAGTATATTCAAGGCTGAGATAGACAGATTTTTAATCGGTAAGGGAATCAAGGGTTATGGGGAAAAGGCAGGAAAGTGGAGTTGAGGATTGTCAGATCAGCCATGATCTCATTGAATGGGGAGTAGGCTCAATGGGCCGAATGGCCTCCTTCTGCTCCTACATCTTATGGTCTTATCGAGGCCTGGGAACATCTTAGTGTGGATCTATTTGAATTCAAAGGGAAAGTATTTCTCATTGTTGTAGATTATTATTCCTGCTGGATTGAGGTGCAAAAGATCCATGGCGTGCCCTCAGAAGCTGTTAAAACCTCTCGGAAGAGGATGTTTTCCACACATGGCATTCCGGACATTGTCATCTCTTACAATTGGCCACAGTTTGCCAGTGGGTGTTTCCAATCTTTTGCAGTGTAGAGATTTGTCCACAAGTTCACCAAGGTACCCTCAAATCAACAGACTGGCTGAGAGAGGGGTATGTACCATTAATGGCCTCCTCAGACAAAACGAGGATTTTGGGTTAACCCTGTTTAGCTACCACTCAATACTGTTTCAAAACAGCTTCACCCATGTGGGCTTTAGATGGGCCACAGGCTCAGAATCCTACTTTCTTCCCTTCCTCGTACATTAACACCAAGCGTCACACTAGAGGACCACAACCCCTGACAGAAGGAAAAAGGTTGCAGAGCAAGCCAAGCCCATGCTTTCAACCAATGACACAGGGCTCACAACCTGGCCACTCTCAAAAGGGGAGCGATGATGTGGATTAGGGAGCAGCAGTGAGAAGGCACCATAATGGAGAGGTTGCAACAGCCAAGGTCATATCTTGTCCAGACAGAAACCGGTATCATCCAAAGAAATAGGAGGGGCTTGGTTTCAGTGAACTAGAAGCCATGAGCTGGATGGGCTTCTGATCCTCATGAGGAAACTACAACTACAAAACCGATAATGATAGAAGCAAGGAATAACGACCCTCAGAGAATGAGTTTGGGGCAAACAGATCCAGGGAGATTGTTGAAACCACCACAAAGATTATCCCTGTAATAACATAAACTTTGGGGGAGGTATAGGAGGATGTGTACAGAGCATGCAGAGATAAAGACAATACTGATAGCTACTGAGCATGTGCGTGTGATGACATTATGATAATTTTCATAATATTTTTTCTGGTTTATTGTTAAGTAGGTATATGGGGGTAAGTATAGTTAGGTCTGTGTGTGATTTAATTACATTTGGAGTCAAATAGACTGCAAGTTTGAAATCATCAAAAGAAGCTCGGTGCTTGACATGCTTAGGAATAAACATTGATGCTGACTTAACATGTAAGGTGTGAAGGGAATTTGCATTTTTAGATAAGTGAAGGATATTTGGATTTCAAAGGGATCTTAGTCTGTTTACAACCAGCCAGATAAGCAAGCCTAAGGAGTGTGTTTATTTTTCTCAAAGGTTAATGACACTATATAGTGGCAACATGAAAGTTTTTATATTATGAGGAAGATACAGCTTCATAGACATATGGAACAATAGAATTTATATATTAAAATGAGAGAAACGTATGTAAAGGAGAATGAAAAGCAATTTGTCAGGAGGCCATGTAAGATCTAACAGGAACGTGTGAAATAGCCTTAATGAAGCCTCCAGCATTTGTGCATAAGACTGCTATCTAGTGAAATTTGGGAAAAGCCAGGGAGCCAGTGCAGATGCAATGGGGTGAATGGTCCCCTTCTACACCACAACAATTCTGTGATTCTGTGAATTCCACTGTCCAGGGTATTGTGTTGACTTACTGAGTTTGTTTTAAATCTAAAATCTATTTTGGGCCGTTGCCTTAAAGGGGGTGTAACTGAGGGTCAGGTTAATTAGGAATTTTAGGGGTCATTATAGTAAGGAATAACTTGTAGTCTTATGTATGTGCTTGAAATCTTTTATATTTTGTTATAAATATTTTAATTTAAGTTTTAAAATCTCTAAAGGTGGATTTATTACTTCTGAATTCAGTGCACACAGCTCGTAATAAATACAAATTGCAAAACTGTTGTGATAGTGCAACTAAGTTCCCTCGTGGATTTGGTCTGCCTGGCACACATCATCTGCCATATCATAACAGTGTGTAAGGAGTATGTCATTATGATCTCATGCAGAGGAGTATCTGAGAGAGGAGCAGTGGCTCTGTCCTGGTGCTTTGGAATCCTTTACATAGTTTAGTATGTAAAGAAAGATTACTTTGAGAAAGGATCTTTCCCTCCAGCCAGATCTCTTGCTAAGAGTAAGACACCCAACATTTTCCAATACGTCCCGAAGACTAGAATAGTTGTGAGCGGCTGTGGCTCCAACAGCAACAGAGGGGCAAGGACAGAGTGCATTTGGTTAGAGCCAAGAAGCAAAAAGATTTTGATCACAGTACTTGGGGTATCCCATAGTGAAAGAGAGTTAGAAGAGCAAATCTGCAGGGAAATGACAAGAGATGTACAAAAACTATAAAGTGGCGGTACTGGGGGAATTGAATTACTCAAACATTCATTGGGATAAAGTCAGGGCAAAGGTTAATGAGTGCGATGAATTTCTAATATGTGTTCAGAAGAGCTTCCTTGACAAGTATGATCTGGTGCTGCGAAATGAGGATGGACAAGTGAACCGACTGTCTGTGGGGGAACACTGGGGTTAAAATGATCATTGAATCATAGAAAAGCTTTTTGATTCATTCATAGGATGTGGGCTTCGCTGGTTGGGCCAGCATTTATTGCCCATCCCTAGTTGCCCTTGAGAAGGTGGTGGTGAGCTGCCTTCTTGAACCACTGCAGTCCATGTGGTGTAGGAACACCCACAGTGCTGTTAGGGAGGGAGTTCCAGGATTTTGACCCAGTGACAGTGAAGGGACGGCGATATATTTCCAAGTCAGGATGGTGAGTGACTTGGAGGGGAACTTCCAGGTGGTGGTGTTCCCACCTATCTGCTGCCCTTGTCCTTCTAGATGGTAGTGGTCGTGGGTTTGGAAGGTGCTGTCAAAGGAGCCTTGTTAAGTTTCTGCAGTGCATCTTGTAGATGGTACACACTGCTGCTACTGTGCGTCGGTGGTGGAGGGAGTGAATGTTAAAGGAGGTTTATGGGGTGCCGATCAAGCAGACTGCTTTGTCCTGGATGGTGTTGAGATTCTTGAGTATTGTTGACAAGTGGAGAGTACATACGAACATACAAAATAGAAGAAAAATGGGCCATTCGACCCCTCGAGCCTGCTTCGCCATTCAATAAGATCATGGCTGTGTTTCAATTTTCACATTCCCATCTACCCCCAATAACCTTTGATTCCCTTGCCTAACAAGAATCTCTCTACCTCTGCCTTAAAAATATTCAATGACCCCGCCTCCACCACCTTCTGAGGCAGAGAGTTCCAAAGTCACACAACCCTCTGAGAAAAAACCTCTGCTCATCTCTGTCCTAAAAGAGAGGCCCCTAATTTTAAAACAATGCCCCCTAGTTCTGGACTCACCCACAAGAGGAAACATCCTTTCCACATCCACCTTGTCAAGGCCGTTCAGGATCTTATATACTTCAATCAAATCACACCTCACTCTTCTAAACTCCAGTGGAAAGAAGCCCAGTCTGTCCAACCTTTCCTCATAAAACAACCCACTCATTCCAGGTATCAATCCAGTAAACCTCCTCTGAACTGTTCCCAATGCATTTACATCCTTCCTTAAATAAGGAGACTAAAACTGTATTCAAGATGTGGTCTCACCAATGGCCCGTATAACTGAAACATAATATGAATACTTTTATGTTCAATTCCTCTCTTAATAAAGAATAGCATTCCATTAGCCTTCTTAATTACTTGCTGTACATGCATACTAACTTTTTGTGACTCATGTACTAGAACACCTAGATCCCTCTGCATCTCAGAATTATGCAGCCTCTCTCCATTTAAGTAATACTCTGTTTTTTTATTCTTCCTGTCAAAGTGAACAATTTCACATTTTCCCATATTAAATGCCATCTGCCATATTTTTGCCCACTCGCTCAGCCTATCTATATCCATCTGCAACCTTCTTATGTCCTCTTCACAACATACTTTCCTACCTATCTTTGTGTCATCTGCAAATTTAGCCACCATGTCTTCACTCCCCTCATCTAAGTCATTGATATAAATTGTAAAAAGTTGAGGCCCCAGCACAGACCCTGCAGGACTCCACTCATCACATCCTGCCAATCCGATAAAGACCCATTTATGCATACTCTCTGCTTCCTGCCAGCCAGCCAATCTTCTATCCATGGTAATGTGTTACCCATGATCCCCCTACACCATGCGCTTTTATTTCCCACAAAAGCGTTTGATGTGGCAGCATATCAGATGCCTCTGAAAATCCAAGTACAGGACATCCACCGGTTCCCCTTTATCCACAGCACATGTTACTCCTCCAAAGAACTCCAATAAATTGGTTAAACATGATTTCCCTTTCACAAAACCATGCTGACTCTTCCCGATTACATTGAGTTTCTCTAAGTGCCCAGATATAACCCGCTTAATGATTGATTCTAACACATTCCTCATGATAGACATTAAGCTAACTGGCCTACAGTTTCCTGTTTTCTGCCTCCCTCTCTTCTTGAATAGAGGGGTTATATTTGCTACTTTCCAATCTGATAGAACCTTTCCAGAATCTAGTGAATTTTGGAAAGTTAATACCAACGCATCTACGACCTCATTAGCCACCTCTTTTAAGACCCTGGGAAGAAATCCATCGGGACCCAGAGACTTGCCAGCCCACAGCTCCATCAGTTTGCTCAGTACCGCTTCCCTAGTGATTGTAATTTCACCAAGTTCCCCTCTCCCCTCCACCTCCTGATTTGCAGCTATTACTGGAAAGTCTTTTCTATCTGTTACCACTAGAAGAACTCCCACTCTAAGATTCCCCGCGCTTATAGCTGATTTGTTCACACTGTCACGTGATACTATATAACATTATAAGCCTTAAAACTACAGTCACTACATTCCTTACAATTACTACATTCCTCCCCCTTTAATTTTTTTGCACAGTTGGTATTTACAAGAACATCTACCTTCATGATATTACAAATATAATTCCATGACCCATGTATGTAAGTTTAGTCTCTCAGGTGGTTTCCTGATCTGAGTGGAATGTCGTGGCTCCACGACTTTCGAATCTCTTACAGGATCCACATTATCAGGAACCACAGCAACATCAGGTACCTCTTTAGGCACAGGCATTTCAGTGTTATCCACTCCGACAGAGACACCTGGTATGTCTATCCTTGTTTGAACAATTTCAACAGGAACCATGGTTCTACAATGGCTACAGGTGGAACATCAGTTTGTTGGGAATCTCCCTTCTTTTCAAATGATGCACATGTTTTTGGGTGATCTGGCCCTCTGCTTCTACATGGTACAACAAGGGGCTGGTCACAGAAACTATTACACCAGGTAACCAACCGGATCCACCACCACAATTTCATCCATATACTGCTTCACCAATAGCAAATTGTTGCCCTTGACTATGAGTCACTTTTTGACTCCTTTGATTTTGCTCCACCAGGCTTAATCTCATTCAAAGGCATTGCTCTGTAAGTAACCCTGAAGGTGTTGAACCTGTGGTAGTGTCGGGGGGGTCGTTCAATAGTGAAACAGGAAACGTGAAAGTTTAGTCTCCAATGATCCCCCTGATAATGTTTTCATCCCAGCTTTAAAAGTCTGTACTGCTTTCTCAGCTAATCCATTAGACAACGGATGATACGGTGTTGTCTTTACGTGTTTGATAGCATTTAGCCTCAAAAATCTTTGAAATTCAGCACCAATAAACACAGTACCATTGTCTGAGATGATTACTTCTGACAATAAACATATAGAAAAACTTTGGTGTAACTTTTCTATGGTCACACCTGACATTGGCGACCTAACCCCATACATGTCTGGCCATTTGGAATGTGCATCACTTGTTAATAGGAACATGGTGCCTACAAAGGGACCAATGTAATGTAATCTATGTGCAGTCTCACCCAGGGCCCACCAGGCCATTCCCACAGGTATGGTCGACCCGCAACAGGTAACTTCTGTAGTTGTTGGCGTTGCACACAGTGTTTAATCACCTTCTCGATATCACTGTCCATGCCCGGCCACTAAACATAACTCTGTGCGACCATCTTCATTCCTGAGATTCCCGGATGTGAGCTGTGCAACTCCACTAAGAGTGGTTCCCTTCCTTGTGAAGGAACAAGTACTCATGCTCCCCATACCAGGATATCATCCTGACTGCTCAATTCATTCCTTCGACTGAAGAATGGCTTCAATTCGTCAGGGACTGGTTCCTGGGACCATCCTATCAACACTTGGTCTCTCACTCTAGACAGGACTGGATCACAATTTGTCCAGTTTCTTATCTGCCTTGTGCAGACTGCTGAGGAATCCAGGAAATTCATCACTAATACAATTCCTTGAGGAATTGGGGCATGTTCATTGATCTCCTGCAAAGGAAGATGGCTTAGGGCATCAGCATTGACTAGATGCATCCTTGGTCTAGACACAAAAGTGTATTAATTTGTGGATAAAATGACAGCCCATCTTTGAATCCATGCAGAAGCTATGGGAGGGATAGCTTTTTCTTCACTGAACAAACCCAAAAGTGGTTTGTGGTCAGACACTATCATAAAGTGTTGGCCATGTACGTATTGGTTGAATTTTTTAACTCCTGAAATAATCGATAATCCTTCTTTCTTGCTTTGCAAATACCCTTTCTCGGCCGTGGAAAGGGTCCTGGACACGGAGCCTATCGGCCTTTCTGAACTGCCGTCCATCTTGTGTGATAGTGCGGCCCCCACGCCCTAGGGGAACGCATCACAGGCTAGTACCAGTTCCTTTGTCAGGCCGTAGTGCACTAACAAGATTCAAGAGTGCAAGAGTTGTTTAACTTTCGTGAAGGCTTCTTTGTGGGGTCACTTCCAAACCCAGCGCTGGTTTTCATTTAATAATGAGTGTGGAGGGACTAGGACTATTGATAAGTTGGGTAGGAATCGACCATAATAATTAATCATACCTAAGAATGACTTGAGCTCAGGGATATTTTTAGGTGAAGGTGTCTCCTTAATAGCTTTAACTTTTTCTTCTCCTGGGTGTAACCCTTGGGCATCCACATGGTGGTCCAAATAAACAACCTCATTTGCCTGAAAGGTACACTTTTTTTTTAAGCACACCCCAGCTTCCAAAAATCAGTTCAAGACGTCCTCCGAATTAGCCAAGTGTTCAGCTTCTGTGAGCTCTGTTATTAGGGCATTGTCCAGGTAGACCACAATTTGAGCTAGTCCTCGTAGCAAATTCTCCATTGTCCTCTGGAAAACCGCACAGGCTGAAGAAACACCGAAGGGCAGATGCGTGTATTGATATAACCCTCTGTGGGCGTTTATGGTCACAAACTCTCTAGAGGTTTCATTCAGTTCCAGCTGCTGATACACGTGACTCACATCTAGATTAGTGTAAGTTTTCTCTTTTTTAATTCTTTCACGGGGTGTGGGCTTCACTGACTAGGCCAGCATTTATTACCCATCCCTAATTGCCCTTGAGAAGGTGGTGGTGAGCTGCCTTCTTGAATTGCTGCAGTCCATGTGGTGTAGGTACACCCAGACTGCTGTTAGGGAGGGAGTTCCAGGATTTTGACCCAGTGACAGTGAAGGAACAGTGATATATTTCCAAGTCAGGATGGTGAGTGACTTGGAGGGGAACTTCCAGGTGGTGGTGTTCCCATCTATCTGCTGCCCTTGTCCTTCTAGATGGTAGTGGGCGTGGGTTTGGAAGGTGCTGTCTAAGGAGCCTTGGTGAATTCCTGCAGTGCATCTTGTACACACTGCTGCTACTGTGCGTCGGTGGTGGAGGGAGTGAATGTTTGTGGATGGGGTGCCAAACAAGCAGACTGCTTTGTCCTGGATGGTGTCAAGCTTCATGAGTGTTGTAGGAGCTGCACTCATCCAGGCAAGTGGAGAGTATTCCATCACACTCCTGACTTGTGCCTTGAAGATGTTGGACAGGCTTTGGGGAGTCAGGAGGTGAGTTACTCATCGCACGATTCCTAGTCTCTGACCTGCTCTTGTAGTCACAGTATTTATATGGCTAGTCCAGTTCAGTTTCTGGTCAATAGTAACCCCCAGGATGTTGATAGTGGGGGATTCAGTGATGGTAATGCCATTGAACATCAAGGGGCAATGGTTGGATTCTCTCTTGTTGGAGATGGTCATTGCCTGACACTTGTGTGCCACAAATGTTACTTGCCACTTGTCAGCCCAAGTCTGGATATTGACCAGATCTTGCTGCATTTGGTCATGGACAAGTTGTTCCTCCTGCTCATTTAACACAGAGATCCTCAATCTTGGGGATGGGGTACTTGTTCAGCTTGGCAGCTTTGTTTACTGTTCACTTTATAGACCCCACAGATCTGGATGGTCTGATGCAGTTTTAAGGCAGGGGCTACAGGTGCCACCTACTCTGAGAATTGAACCAGCTGTATGACCCCCAGCCTCTCTAAATGGTTCAATTCGGTGTCAACCTTCTCCCTCAGAGAATACGGCACTGGCCTTTCTTTACAGAAAGAAGTTGCTTCTGAGTCAACGTAGATCTTAGCCTGCAGGCCTTTGATTCTCCCCAGTTTGTCTCGAAAAGCCTTGTCATATTTCTTTAGCAGCTCTGAGTCCTCCAACTCATAGCTGGAAAATTTCAGGCCAATTTAGTTTAATTTCTTTCAACCAATCATGACCTGGAAGGCTTGGCTCTCCGCCTTCTACTACCATCACTGGGAATTGTGCTGTTTGGTGTTTAAAATAAACAGGTACAGTGGTAATACACTCCACTTGGATAGCTTCGCCAGTATAAGTTTTCAATTTGGCTGAAGTGTACTCCAGATTCAGTTGTTGAGTCTCCTTGTTTGGAGGTGCTCTCCCACTACAATGGTTGAAGCACCAGTGTCCACTTCCTTCATCAAAGGTTTTCCATTGACCTGCAGAGTAACAGTGATTGGCTCTGTTTTCCCTACTTTCACATTAAATAGGGAGTAAATATCAGAATTGGTGGTTTCTGGTTCTTCCACATTATCTACTTCAATTAACTAATTCAGCCTCAATCTTGCTTTACAATGCTTCAGCGTATGCCCTCTTTTATGGCAAAAAGTAGCACCCCACCTCTTTAAAATGGCAAGTTTCAAGAGTATGATTGCTTCCACATCAGTAACAATTCATTTTCAGCTTTGCTGCTGAGCTGTTTCCTGTATTAATTTTAAATTTTTGGTTAGCGGGGACCGTCTCCCTCTGGAGTCCCGGCTTTTTGCGCCACACCCAGCTATCCATTCACACCCCAACTGGAAAACAGTGCCTGTGCGTCCCTTTTGGCACTTTCCATTGCGAGTGCTATTTCCATTGCTTTTTTTAAAATCAAGGTTTACTTCAGCTAATAATTATTGGTGAATGACATCATCCTGCACATCACAGACCAAATGAGCCCTGAGCTTAGGGTCTCCCCGAAATCATGGTGTTCAGTCAGATGTTTCAATTTTGCCATGTATGCGGCAATGGTCTCACCCAGGGATCTAAACCCCGAATTAAACCTGAACCTCTAGCTTGGTGACTGAGGGTTTGGGTTGAAAGTGTCCATTAACGAGGTCTACCAGGTCTTTGAATCAGGGCCATAAACTTCAGATTAAATTATAGGTTTTTTTTTATTCATTCATGGGATGTGGGCTTCACTGGCTAGGCCAGCATTTATTGCCCATCCCTAATTGCCTTTGTTCAGAGGGAATTTAAGAGTCAACCACATTGCTGTGGGCCTGGAGTCACATGTAGGTTTCCTTCCCTAAAGGACATTAGTGAACCAGATGGGTTTTTACAACAATCGACAATGGTTTCATGACCATCATCAGACTCTTAATTCCAGATTTTTCTTGAACTCAAACTCCACCATCTGCTGTGGGGGGATTCAAACCCGGGTCCCCGGAGCCTGGGTCTTTGGATTATTAGTCGAGCGACAATACCACTACGCTGTTGCCTCCCACGAATGATTAGGAGAATAGCTTTCCTCTTTTCCTCCCCTGTTGTCCTGTTTGCCTGGAATTAGAGCCCGAGGCATTCTGCATATTGACACCAATCCTTTGTGGATGGTTCAAAGGGGTCAATCCTGCCAAAAAGTGGCAGCACTAGTGGGTATATCTTCCTTTTCTTCTGTTTAAACAAGATACTGGGCAAGGGACAATGCTGGACCCGATTTATACTCGTCGCCAGTGAATTATGGATTTGATTTTCCAAGCAGGTTTCTCATTAGAAACAGCACACTTTATTTACAGGCTGCAGCAGCAGTTACATACTTCCATCAAGATCCATAGCTGGAAGAACTCCCACTCTAAGATTCCCCGCGCTTAGAGCTCATTCGTTCAAACTGTCATTGATACTATACAACACAATAAGTCTTACAACTACAGTCACTACGTTCCTTAAAGCTACAGTTACTACAGTATCCTCTATATATTTTCTTATTACATACTATTAATCCCCCATTCTTGCTTTCTAGATGACCAACACTCACTTTACTCACTCTGTTCCTTTTTAAATACCTGTAGAAAACGTGCTATCTGTTTTCATATTTCTAGCTAGCTGACATAGCTACTAGACTGTGTCTGCAGCAGGTGGTGAGGAAACCAACAAGAGGGAAAAACGTACTTGACCTCATCCTCACCAACCTGCCTGCCGCAGATGTGTCTGTCCATGACAGTATCGGTAGGAGTGACCACCACACAGTCATTGTGGAGACGAAGTCCCGCCTTCACATTGAGGATATCCTCCATCGTGTTGTGTGGCACTACCACCGTGCTAAATGGGATAGATTTCAAACAGATCTAGCAACTCAAGACTGGGCATCCATGAGGCACTGTGGGCCATCAGCAGCAGCAGAATTGTACTCGAACACAATCTGTAACCTCATGGCCCGGCATATCCCCCACTCTACCATTACCATCAAGCCAGGGGATCAACACTGGTTCAATGAAGAGAGCAGGAGGGCATGCCAGGAGCAGCACCAGGCACACCTAAAAATGAGGTGTCAACCTGGTGAAGCTATAACACAGGACTACTTGCGTGCCAAACAGCATAAGCAGCAAGTGATAGACAGGGCTAAGCGATCCCACAACCAATGGATCAGATCTAAGCTCTGCAGTCCTGCCACACCCAGTTGTGAATCGTGGTGGACAATTAAACAACTCACTGGAGGAGGAGGCTCCACAAATATCCCCATCCCCAATGATGGAGGAACCCAGCACATCAGTGCAAAAGATAAGGCTGAAGAATTCGCAACAATCTTCAGCCAGAAGTGCAGAGTGGCTGATCTATCTCAGCCTCCTCCGGAGGTTCCCATCATCACAGATGCCAGTCTTCATCCAATTCAATTCACTCTACGTGATATCAAGAAACGGCTGAAGGCACTGGATGCTGCAGAGGCTATGGGCCCTGACAATATTCCAGCAATAGTACTTCAGCACCCCTAGCTAAGCTGTTCCAGTACAGCTACAAAACCGGCATCTATCCAGCTATGTGGAAAATTGCCCAGGTATGTCCTGTACACAAAAAGCAGGACAAATCCAATCCAGCCAATTACCGTTCAATCAGTCTACTCTCCATCATCAGTAAAGTGAGAGTGACTGCCCTTGACATCAAGGCAGCATTTGACCAAGTGTGGCATCAAGGAGCCCTAGCAAAACTGGAGTCAAAGTGAACCAGGGGGGAAAACTCTTCACTGGTTGGAGCCATACCGAGCACAAAGGAAGATGGTTGTGGATGTTGGAGGTCAATCATCTCAGCTCCAGGTCATCACTGCAGGAGTTCCTCAGGGTAGTGTCCTCAGCCCAACCATCTTCAGCTGCTTTATCAATGACCTTCCTTCCATCATAAGGTCAGAAGTGGGGATGTTCACTGATGTTTGCACAATGTTCAACACCATTTGCGACTCCTCAGATACTGAAGCAGTCCATGTCCAAATGCAGCAAGACCTGGACAATATCCAGGCTTGGGCTGACAAGTGGCAAGTAACATTCACGCCACACAAGTGTCAGGCAATGTCCATCTCCAACAAGAGAGAATCCAACCATTGCCCCTTGATGTTCAATGGCATTACCATCACTGAATCCCCCACTATCAACATTCTGGGGGTTACCATTGACCAGAAACTGAACTGGACTAGCCACATAAATACTATGGCTACAAGAGCAGGTCAGAGGCTAGGAATCGTGCGATGAGTAACTCACCTCCTGACTCCCCAAAGCCTGTCCACCATCTACAAGGTACAAGTCAGGAGTGTGATGGAATACCCCCCACTTGCCTGGATGAGTGCAGCTCCCACAACACTCAAGAAGCTTGACACCATCCAGGACAAAGCATCCACTTGATTGGCACCACATCCACTAACATTCTCTCCCTCCACCACCAATGTACAGTAGCAGCAGTGCGTACCATCTACAAGATGCACTGCAGGAATTCACCAAGGCTCCTTAGACAGCACCTTCCAAACTCATGACCACTCCCATCTAGAAGGACAAGGGCAGCAGATAGATGGGAACACCACCACCTGGAAGTTCCCCTCCAAGTCCCTCACTATCCTGACTTGGAAATATATCGCCGTTCCTTCTCTGTCACTGGGTCAAAATCCTGGAACTCCCTCCCTAACAGCACTGTGGGTGTACCTACACCACATGGACTGCAGCGGTTCAAGAAGGCAGCTCACCACCACCTTCTCAAGGGCAATTAGGGATGGGTAATAAATGCTGACCCAGCCAGTGTTCTTATCAGTTCTCATTTTTCATTAGCAAACTCATCTTTCATCTGCGGAGGTTGGTTCTCTACAATTATCAGATTTTCCTCAGTGGAGTATAATTCCTTGGTGCTATCAAGCTCACATTCTGTAATGTTACTTCTGCTAATCGTTTCTGAGACTTTTCACACTCCTTTGACTGAACTTATTCTTTCTCTTGCCATTCCCAGTTCATGCTTTTCATTTCTTTATTTATCTCTTTGGAAATGTAATGTTTCCAAGTGTCCATCCATTTCCTTCAGCTCTGCTGCCTCTTCCTCTTGGCTTCCTCCTGGGATATTGAACAAGGATGAGAAACTTCAGCTATGAGGATAGATTGGAAAGGTTGGGTCTGTTCTCCTTGGAGAGAAGGCGGCTGAGAGGAGATTTGATAGAGATGTTGAAAATCATGAGGGGGCTGGACAGAGTAGATAGGGAGAAGCTGTTCCCGCTCATAAAAGGATCAAGAACGAGAGGGCACAGATTTAAAGTGTTTTGCAAAAGAAGCAAATGTGACGTGAGGAAAAACTTTTTCACACAGCGAGTGGTTTGGGTCTGGAATGCGCTGCCTGGAAGTGTGGTGGAGGCAGGTTCAATCGAGGCATTCGAGAGGGCATTAGATGACTATATGAATAGAAACAATGTGCAGGGGTACGGGGAAAAGGCAGGGCAATGGCACTAGGTCATAATGCTCATTTGGAGAGCTGTGCAGATATGATGGGCCGAATGGCCTCCTTCTGCCATAACAATTCTCTGGTTGTGTGATTGCTGAGAATTCTCTTCCAACTGCTTCTTCAATTCATTTAGAGTGATATCAAATTCATTTTGTTTCTCTTCATAATTTTCCTGAGGAACAAACTTTGACCTGAGGGATCCTTGTAGCGTGTGAAGATCTTTCAACAGGTTTTCCTTTTCTTTGCAAAGCTCAATTGCTTCATCTTGAGTTTTCCTGTAATTCAGCAGAGTCTGTTTGAGTTTCTTTTGCTGTTCCTCCATTCTGTTGTTCAAGACAGTCTTCATTTCTTCAGCTGCTAAAGGGTTATGCATTCCTTTTGCATTTGATCTTGAAGGACAATCAGCTGTTCTTTCAGCTGTTTATTTTCTTATTGACCCCTTGCCAACTCACACTGTGCTTCAGTGTATTGCTTTGTTGTTACTGATAGCTCCAACATTGCTTTCACTGAAGTAGCATTCGACACCTTGTTTTTAGCTCCTCATGTTGTTCCATGGCTATGTATTGATTCTTCGATAAGTCTTTCAGGGCTGCAAATTCTGTCAGTGCCTTTCCTGCCTCCTGCTGGGCCTGGTTGTACAGCTGGCTGAGTATTCCTAATGTGAATTTGACAACTGTGAAATTGAGGATCATTATTTCCTTTCTCCTTCCAGCTCAGGCTTTGTTTTACAGGCTTTGAGAATTGGGTTCCTTCTCCAGCTTCTTTGGGATTTCAGGGTCCACCCTTTACTGTCACCACGTGGGTAAAGCTTCACTTGGTGACTCACTGAGAGGTCTGGATTCTTGTGTGGTTAAACATAAACCATTTCTTGTTAACCCCTAACCATGTACATATCCACGGTACAGCCCTGCATGGCTGCTGCCTCCTCCCAGACTCCACTCACACCGTCTGCAATCATGTGACTCTCGACAGTGTACCATGGGTGGCACCATTCTCCACTCCCACATTAACCCCAGGACAGGTACAGCACAGGGTTAGATACAGAGTAAAGCTCCCTCTACACCCTCCCCGTCAAACACTCCCAGGACAGGTACAGCACGGGGTTAGATACAGAGTAAAGCTCCCTCTACACCCTCCCCATCAAACACTCCCAGGACAGGTACAGCACGGGGTTAGATACAGAGTAAAGCTCCCTCTACACTGTCCCCATCAAACACTCCCAGGACAGGTACAGCACGGGGTTAGATACAGAGTAAAGCTCCCTCTACACCCTCCCCATCAAACACTTCCAGGCCAGGGACAGCACGGGGTTAGATATAGAGTAAAGCTCCCTCTACACTGTCCCCATCAAACACTCCCAGGACAGGTACAGCACGGGGTTAGATACAGAGTAAAGCTCCCTCTACACTGTCCCCATCAAACACTCCCAGGACAGGTACAGCACGGGGTTAGATACAGAGTAAAGCTCCATATACACTGTCCACATCAAACACTCCCAGGACAGGTACAGCACGGGGTTAGATACAGAGTAAAGCTCCCTCTACACTGTCCCCATCAAACACTCCCAGGACAGGTACAGCACGGGGTTAGATACAGAGTAAAGCTCCCTCTACACCCTCCCCATCAAACACTTCCAGGCCAGGGACAGCACGGGGTTAGATATAGAGTAAAGCTCCTTCTACGATGTCTCCATCAAACACTCCCAGGACAGGTACAGCACGGGGTTAGATATAGAGTAAAGCTCCTTCTACAATGTCCCCATCAAACACTCCCAGGACAGGTACAGCATGGGATTAGATACAGAGTACAAGTGGAGATTGTAAAATGTTGACTGGACTTGTGCCTTACCTGACTATTTTCCTTTTCAGATTCTGAGGCTTTCTCCAATGCTTTTGCCATGCTGCTGGACAACTTCTCCACTCTCTGTCGGTGCTGAATTATCTGAACAGCTAACATCTGAAACCAATCCCAGTGCAGAGTTACTGAGTGAAATCAAATCATTCACAGAAGATCCAGACCATTCTTATCTCCACCCTGACCCGAACCCTAGACCATCAATGCTCTTATCCTGACCCCAACTCTTGACCATCTCTGCCTGGACTCTGACCCTTGACCCCAACCCAGACGATCTCTGCCTGCACCCTCACCCTGCTCCCAGTGGCTGTTGGTCTATAATTACGAGTGAGGGTGGGATGTCAATTGTCCAGATGGTGGAATTTGAGTTACTGGATGCTGTGACTGATTCAAATTCCTTCTTGGGACCCTCCCCAGAGCTCATCATGATCGGTCAAATTAATGTTCCCCCATTGGTTACTGGAGTGGGTTGTGAGGGCTGAGGTATAGCTGGGTGCAAAGAGGGTGGCAATGTTCACTGGAGAATAGGATGCTAGTGATGAGGGAGTTTGTTTTACAGATTGGTCCACTGGGTTAATACTCATCCTGGACAACGTTCCTTTTTCAGACTTTACCTTCTGATTCTGTAGCTGACTGCAGACTGTGTCCTGGTGAAATGTGACCACATTAAACTGTTTCAGCATCTCCTCAATACCACACACCCAGCTCAGTTCTTCCTGAAGCAGTGCATCAAGCTGCAATCGATAAGATAATGGGATGGAAGAAATTAGTGCCTTAATTGAAAAACAGCTTCGAAAGCAATGGGAGAGCATATGGTGGACATAGCATACAGTGTGAGTCCAACAGGTCCTGGGATACATGAGTGAACAAGTTTATCAAGGAACTGATGCACTGCAGGAATTCACCAAGGCTCCTTCAACAGCACCTTCCAAACCTACGACCACTACCATCTAGAAGGACAAGGGCAGCAGATAGATGGGAACACCACCACCTGGAAGTTCCCCTCCAAGTCACTCACCGTCCTGACTTGGAAATATATCGCCGTTCCTTCACTGTCGCTGGGTCAAAATCCTGGAACTCCCTCCCTAACAGCGCTGTGGGTGTACCTACACCACATGGACTGCAGCGTTTCAAGAAGGCAGCTCACCACCATCTTCTCAAGGGCAACTAGGGATGGATAATAAATGCTGGCCCAGCCAGCGAAGCCCACATCCTGTAAATGAATTTGTAAATGTAAAGGAATCTTACCTTGTCCCTGTTGCTCAGATCGATGATTCCATGGCTGCCAGTTGACTGACAAGACAATGAGGACACTTCCTTCTCAATTCGCCCCAGCCAGATTTTCATCAGCTCTGGGTTAGTGTGTAAACCGACTGCTGCCTCCCAGAATTGCCGACAGCTTTCAAATGCTTCAGCGTTGCACTGCAGCTGAGAATATCGGAATCTCAGGGAGCTGAGTCTTTCCTCTACACTCTGGGCTTCAACTCCTGGGGAAAACAGGACGTAAGAGAGGCAAAGAGAGAGTATGAGAAGAGACTCACAGCCAACATGGAAGGGAATTAAGCTGATAGGGAACAAAAAGTGGATTTACACATGGAGACAGGTGGCATGACTGAAGTACTAAATGAATACTTTGCATCTGTCTTTATCAAGGAAGACGATGCTGTCCAGGCCCTGGTGAAAGAGGAAGTAGTTGAGATACTGAATGGACTGTAGTTGAAGTTGATAAGTCACCAGGACTAAATGAGATGTATCCAAGGATGTTGAGGGAAGTAAGGGCAGAAATTGTCATTTTGATAAATGTGGATTAATTCAGGAAAGTCAATATGGATTAGTTAATTAGTTAGGAAAGGGAAAAAGGGAGGAGGGGTGATGTTTTTAGTTAAGGAGAGTAGTGCAGTGCTGGAGAAAGAGGTTGTGTCAGAGGATTCAAGGACAGAATCCATTTGGCTAGAGCTAAGGAATAAGAAGTGTGCAATTACATTGCTCGGTGTAATGTATAGACCACCAGCGAGTGAGAAGGATATAGAGGAACAAATCTGCAAGGAAATTACAGAGAGGTGTAAACATCATAGAGTAGTTATAATGGGGGACTTTAATTACCCTTATACAGACTGGGATAGTGGTAGTGTAAGGGGCAGTGAGGGGCAAGCGTTCCTAGATTGTGTTCCGGAGAATTTCCTACAGCAGTCTGTGTCCAGTCCAACAAGAAAGGAGGCGCTGTTAGACCTGGTTCTTAGGAATGAGGTGGGCCAAGTAGATCATGTGACAGTGGGGAACATGTAGGGGACAGTGATCATTGTATCATAAGGTTTAGGATGACAGTGGAAAAAGATATTGGTTAAACCAGAGTAAGAATAATTAACTGGCGGAGAGCGGACTTCAATGGGGCGAGAACGGGGCTGGGCCGGACAGACTGGAACCAAAGGCAGAAATATCCGCTCGGTGGGCAGGCGGACACCAGGCCCGCTCGGGCGTGACATGCCACGCGTTGACATTGGCCGAGCGAGTCCACGTGAACTCACAGTCCCGCGATAGTTCAGTCAGCGGCCACCTGCCTGAGTCAGCAACGCTCCCGCCGACAATTAAAAGGCCCGTTAAGGCCATTAAATAATCAATTGACCTAAATTTTTTGCTGCCTGTCCGGCCTAACGGTTGTCGGGCAGGTGAAAAGGCCAAAGCGACCTTTGCATTTATTTGGAAACCTCATCCACGGGCGGGATGAGGTTTCCAACAGCAAATGAAGGTAAAAATGTCCCGGCTCATGTCTCAGAGTCACACGAGGGGACATGTTTTATTACAGTTTTACTTTCTTTATTTTCTTTTTTAAACAACGTTTAAAAGCAGTTCATGTGGCTCAAGGAGATTATGAGGCGCTAACTCGCACACGTGTGCAAAATTCACCCTCGGCCCCTCGCTCTTGGCCCCTCGCCCTCGGCCCCTCGCCCTCGGCCCCTCACCCTCGGCCCCTCGCCCTCGGCCCGCTCTCCCTCGGCCCCTCACCCTTGGCCCCTCACCCTCGGCCTGTTCGCCCTCGGCCCCGCTCGCCTTCCCTCACGCCCCTCACGGGCAGTGCTGAGTGCTGAGCGCTGCCCCTCGTGTTTCACGCTGGGCGGGCCCTAAATTGCCCACCGGTGTGAAATGTGTGGTCCGGTGCCAATCGTGGGCAGCGGTCAGCTTTCTGACCGCCCCACCTGCCCCTGCCAAGCCCATCCGCCAAGGGCAAAACTCTGCCCAAAGGTTAGCGGGAGAAACAGTCGCTGAACAATGGGCTACCTTCAAAGAGGAGATGGTTTGGGCATAGTCAGGGTATGTTCCCTGAAAAGAGAAAGGCAGGACAAACCAATCCAGAGCTCCCTGGATGACAAAGGAGATAGAAATTCAGTTAAAGAAGTTAAAGTGTGTTTACAACAGGTGCCAGGTAACAAATATAATTGAGAACCCAGCTGAATACAGAAGGTTCAGAAGGGATGTGAAAAAGCAAATACGAGAAGCAAAGAGGGATTGTGAAAAAGACTGTCAGCTGACATAAAAGGAAATCACAAAGTATTCTATAAGCACGTCAATAGTAAAAGGAGGAATAGGGTCAATTAGGGACCAAAAGGGGGATTTACACATAGAGACAAGAGGCAAGGCTGATGCTGCCCAGGCCATGGGGACAGAGGAAGAAACTCAATCATTAGAAGGGTTTAAAATTGATAAAGAGAAGGTATTGGATAAGCTGTCGGTACTTAAAGTTGACAAGGCACCGGGACCGGATGAGATGCATCCAAGGATATTGAAGGAAGTGAGAGAGGAAATTGCAGGGGCACTGGCCATAATCTTTCAATGTTCCCTGGATTCAGGAGCGGTGCCGGAGGATTGGAGAATTGCAAACATTACACCCTTGTTCAAAAAGGTTGTAAAGATCTGCCCTGCAACTACAGACCAGTCAGTTTAACTTCGGCGGTGGGGAAACTTCTAGAAACAATTATTCGGGATTGAATTAATAGTCACATGGAAACATGTGGATTGATTGGGAAGAGTCAGCATGGATTTGTTAAAGGAAAATCATGTCTAACTAAGCTGCTGGAGTATTTTGACAAGGTAACAGAGATGGTTGATGAGGGTAATGCTGTTGATGTGGTAAAGATAGACTTCCAAAAGGCATTTGACACAATGCCACACAACAGACTTGTGAGAAAAGTTATTGCTCATGGAATAAAAGGGACAGTAGCAACGTGGATACAAAATTGGTTGAGGGATAGGAAACAGGGAGTAATGGTTAATGGGTATTTTTCAGCCTGGAAGAAGGTTGTAGTGGAGTTCTCCAGGGGTTGGTATTGGGACCCTTGCTCTTCCTGATATATATAAATGATCTTGATCTTGATGTGCAGGGGACAATTTCAAAGTTTGTGGACATCACAAAACTTGGGAGAATTGTAAACTGTGAGGACAGTGTAGAACTTCAAAAGAACGTTGACACATTGGTGGAGTGGGCAGATAGGTGGCAGATGGAGTTCAATGCAGAGAAGTCTGAGGTGATGCACTTTAGCACAAAGAACATGGAGAGACAGTACAAAATAAAGGATACTATTCTAAAGGATGTGCAGGAGCAGAGAGACGTGGGTGTATATGTAAATAAATCATTAAAGGTGGCAGGACAGAGAAAGAGCTGTTTCTAAAGCATACAGTATTCTAGGCTTCATTAATAGGGTATACAGTCCAAGAGTAGGGAGGTTATGTTGAATTTATATAAGACACTGGTTAGACCTCAGCTGGAGTATTGTGTACAGTCCTGGGTCCACACTATAGGAAGGATGTGAACACATTGGAGAGAGTGCAGAAGAGGTTTACAGGAATGGTTCCAGGGATGAGACACTTCAGTTCTGAGGATAGATTGGAGTGGTTGGGACTGTTTTCCTTGGAGAGAAGGCGGCTGAGAGGAGACTTGATAGAAGCTTTCAAAATCATGAGGGGTCTGGACAGAATAGATAGAGAGAAACTGTTCCCGCTCGTAAACAGATGGAGAACCAGGCGGCACAAGTTTAAAGTGATTTGCAAAAGAAGCCAATGTGAGGTGAGAAAAATTTTTTTCACACAGCGAGTAGTTTGGGTTTGGAATTCACTGCCTGGAAGTGTGGTGGAGGCAGGTTCAATCGAGGCATTCAAGAGGGCATTAGATGATTATTTAAATAGAAACAATGTGCAGGGGTACGGGGAAAAGGCAGGAGATTGGGAGATTGGCACTAAGTTAAAATGCTCAGAGAGCCGGTGCAGACACGATGGGCTGAATGGCCTCCTCCTGCACTGTAACAATTCTGTGATTCTGTGAATTCTGTCCGTGGAAAATTGTGTTTAACTAATGTGATTGCGTTTTCCGATGAAATAACAATGAGGGTTGAATATGGTTTACATGGGCTTCCGAAAGGCATTTTTGCCACATAATAGAATTCTCAGCAAAGCTGAAGCCAATGGAACAAGAGAGACAACAGAACATGGATCGGGAATTGGCTGAGTGACAGGGAACAGAGAGCAGTGGTGAATGGCTGTTTTTCAGGTTGGGCAAAGATTTGTAGTGGGTTTCCCCAGAGTCATTATTAGGACTTTTTGATCTATATTTATGACCTACACTTGGGTGTGCAGTGTACAATTTCAAAATTTTCAGATGTCACAGAATTTAAGTAATTTAAGAGAAGTGTGCTTATGAAAGGTGTGAGGTAGAAATACAATTGAAAATCAGGTTGAATACAGAAGGTTCAGAGCAGAGGTGAAGAAGCAAATAAGCAAAACAAAGGGAGAGTATGAAAAGAGATTGGCAGCTAACATAAAGGGGAATCCTAAAGTCTTCAATAGGCATAGAATAGTAAAAGGGTGGTAAAAGGAGGAGTGGGCATAGAACCATAGAACACTACAGCACAGAAAACAGGCCATTCGGCCCTTCTAGTTTGTGCCGAAATATTATTCCGCTAGTCCCATTGACCTGCACCTAGTCCATAACCCTCCAGACCTCTCCAATCCATTTATCTATCTAATTTATTCTTAAAACTTAAGAGTGAGCCCGCATTTACCACGTCAGATGGTAGCTCGTTCCACACTCTCACCACTCTCTGAGTGAAGAAGTTCCCCCTAAACCTTTCCCCTTTCACCCTAAAGCCATGTCCGCTTGTGTTTATTTCTCCTAATCTAAGTGGAAAGAGCCTACTCGCATTTACTCTGTCTATACCGCTCACAATTTTGTAAACTTCTATCAAATCTCCCCTCATTCTTCTACGCTCCAAGGAATAAAG
Organism: Cetorhinus maximus; assembly: GCF_964194155.1. Classification (NCBI taxonomy): domain Eukaryota; kingdom Metazoa; phylum Chordata; class Chondrichthyes; order Lamniformes; family Cetorhinidae; genus Cetorhinus; species Cetorhinus maximus. The sequence goes on from NC_135881.1 coordinate 378,182, forward strand.
TCCTAACCTGTTTAATCTTTCCCTGTAACTCAACTCCTTAAGACCCGGCAACATCCTAGTAAATCTTCTCTGCACTCTCTCAATCTTACTGATATCCTTCCTGTAGTTAGGCGACCAGAACTGCACACAATACTCCAAAGTTAGCCTCACCAATGTCTTATACAACCTCACATAACATCCCAACTCCTATACTCAATACTTTGATTTATGAAGGCCAGTATGCCAAAAGCTTTCTTTACAACCTTGTCTACCTGTGACGCCACTTTCAGGGAATTATGTATCTGAACTCCCAGATCCCTTTGTTCCTCCGCACTCCTCAGTGCCCTACCATTTACTGTGTATGTCCTACCTTGGTTTGACCTTCCAAAATGTAACACCTCACACTTTTCCGCATTAAATTCCATCTGCCATTTTCTGGCCCAGTTTTCCAGTTGGTCCAGATCTCTCTGCAAGCTTTGAAAGCCTTCCTCGCTGTCCACAATGCCTCCAATCTTAGTGTCATCAGCAAACTTGCTGATCCAATTCACCACATTATCATCCAAATCATTGATATAGACAACAAACAACAATGGTCCCAGTACAGATCCCTGAGGCACACCACTAGTCACAGACCTCCAGTCTGAGAAGCAATCATCCACTACCACTCTCTGTCTTCTCCCACACAGCCAATTTCGAATCCAGTTTTCAACCTCTCCATGGATACCAAGTGTCTGAACCTTCTGAACTAACCTCCCATGTGGGACCTTGTCAAAGGCCTTACTAAAGTCCATGTAGACAACATCCACAGCCTTTCCTTCATCTACTTTCTTGGTAACCTCCTTGAAAAACTCTACAATGTTCGTTAAACACGACCTACCATGCACAAAGCCATGCTGACTATCCTTAATCAGCCCTTGGCTGTCCAAATAATTATATATCTGATCTCTCAGAACACCTTCCAATAATTTACCTACTACTGACGTCAGGCTCACTGGCCTGTAATTACCTGGTTTACTTTTGGAGCCTTTTTTAAACAATGGAACAACATGAGCTACCCTCCAATCCTCCGGCACCTCACCCGTGGCTAAGGACATTTTAAATATTTCAGCCAGGACCCCTGCAATTTCTACACTAGTCTCCCTCAAGGTCGGAGGGAATATCATGTCAGGCCCGGGGGATTTATCTACCTTTATTCGCTGTAAGGCAGCAAGCACCTCCTCCTCTTTAATCTCTGTATGTTCCATGACACTACTGCTTGTTTCCCTTCCTTCCTTATACACTATGCCAGTTTCCTGAGTAAATAGCATAAGGAGGGACCAGAAAGGAGATTTATGCATGGTGGCAGGGCGCATGGCTGAGGTATTAAATAAATACTTTGCATCTGTCCTTACCAAGGGAGAAGATGCTCCCCAGGCCATGGTAAAGGTTAAGGTAATTCAGACACTAGCTAGGTTTAAAATCAAAAAGTAGGAGGTATTAGATAGGTTATCTGTGTTTGAACGTGACAACAGACCTGGAGTGGATAAGGAGCATCCAACTAAGAGTGGAAATTGCAGGGATACTGGTCATAATCCTTCAGTCTTCCTTCGACTCGAGTGGTGCCAGGGGACTGGAGCATTGCAAACATTGTACCCTTGTTTAAAAAAGGGTGGAATGATAAACCAGCAACTGCAGGCCCATCAGTTTAACTTCGGTTGTGGGGAAACTTCTAGAAACAATAATTTTCAAGGGCAGTCACTCTCACCTCACCTCGGGAGTTCAGCTCTTTTCTCCATGTTTGAACCAAGGTTGTAATGAGGTCAGGAGCTGAGTGGCCCTGGCGGAACCCAAACTGGGCATCGGTGAGCAGGTTATTGCTAAGCAAGTTCAATTTGACCCCTCCCATTACTTTACTGATGATCGAGAGTAGACTGATGGGGCAGTAATTGGCCGGGTTGGATTTGTCCTGCTTTTTATGTACAGAACATACCTGGGCAATTTTCCACATAGCCTGGTAGATGCCAGTGTTGTTTAACTAACTTGCTGGAGTTTTTTGATGAGGTAACAGGAAAGGTGGATGAGGGTAATGCTGTTGATGTGGTGTACATGGACTTTCAAAAGGTATTTGACACAGTGCCACATAACAGACTTGTGAGAAAAGTGAGAGTTTGTGGAATAAAAGGGACAGTAGCAATGTGGATACGGAATTGGCTGAGTGACAGGAAACAGAGAGTAATGGTTAATGGATATTTTTCAGGCTGGAGGAAGGTTTGTAGTGGAGTTCCCCAGGGATCGATATTGGGACCCTTGCTTTTCCTGATATATATTAATGGTCTAGATCTTGGTGTGCAGGGGACAATTTCAAAGTTTGTGGATAATAATAAACTTGAAAGCATTGTGAATTGTGAGGGGGGCAGTTTGGAACTTCAAGAGGACATAGACAAGCTGCTGGAGTGGGTGGACAGGTGACAGATGAAGTTCAAGCAGAGAAATGTGAGGTAATTCATTTTGGTCAGAAGAACACAGAGAGACAATATAAAATAAAATAAAATTCTAAAGGGGGCAGACAGGGCCCATGAGTGGGTGCTGCGGATGGTGCCAATTTCCTGGGCCCATGCTCTAGAGTGCCTGGGCTCACTGGCCAAAGGGTCTGTCCAGCTAGATAGTCAGTGCCCAAAGACACCAATCAGGTACATAGACCATAATAAAAGCAGAAAATGCTGGAACAACTCAGCAGGTCTGACAGCATCTGTGGAGAGAAAAACAGGGTTAACGTTTCAAGTCCGTATGACTCTTCTTCAGAGCTCTGGAGAAGAATAATACGGACTTGAAACATTAACTCTGCTTCTCTCTCCACAGATGCTGTCAGACCTGTTGAGTTGTTCCAGCATTTCCTGTTTTTATTTCAGATTTCCAGCATCTGCAGCATTTTGCTTTTATCTAGGCATATAGACCATCCTGATTGGCAGGCTACACAGCCAATGACTGCTGTTGCTTTGAGCAGCAGCAATCATTGGCCCAGTAAAACATGCCAAATTCCCAGTCTCTCCTTGCCTCACTCCTCATGCCTTCTGTCTGGGTGGACATGTTGGACTTGTGAGCTTCTTGTCTTGCCTGGAGGCTGCTGGATCTCACGCTAAGTGCCTGCCTGTGCCTCTGCATTGCCTTTACCTCCCTGCCCACATACACACACCCCCTGCAAAGGCCCTGCTCTCCTGACCTCCTCTCTGAGTCCTCAGCTCCTCCGCCAGTCCAATCCCTCAACACCGTCAACGATGGTGTCTGTGGCCCACGGCCTTTCCCCTCCTGACCTCATCTCTAAATTCACTGCATTGTCAAGGGACTGGGGGAGGACCTAATTCCCCATCAGAATGGTAGGGTGCTGCTCCAACTGTCTGCCAGCAAGAGAGATGCTTTTAGGTATTATCAAAAAACATCTAGCCTCATGCCCAATATGAAAGGCCCCATTTAGTGTCGATTGGTGACATCATCAGTTCAGAATGGAAATGATTGGGTCATTCCCCCATCAATCACACCTGGAGACCAGCAATTTTACCTGTAGCTAGTTTTGGTTTAGTGAATCTGATTTGTATTTGGAAGCTATTATTGCATTTTGCTGAAGAAATAGTCTTGCTGCATACTTTTCCTTTGTTCAAGAATTCACAGGCTCCCAAGTCCTGGTCAGCCTCCAACTCACTGGCTACACAGTAAACTACAGAAAATTGCCCGGTTTTCCCAGGCACCAGCCTTCCTGCCGCAGATGCATCTGTCCATGACAGTATCGGTAGGAGTGACCACCGCAGTCATTGTGGAGACAAAGTCCCACCTTCACATTGAGGATACCCTCCATCGTGTTGTGTGGCACTACCACTGTGCTAAATGGGATAGATTTCGAACAAATCTAGCAACTCAAGACTGGGCATTCATGAGGCGCTGTGGGCCATCAGCAGTAGCAGAATTGTACTCGAACACAATCTGTAACCTCATGGCCCGGCATATCCTCCACTCTACCATTACCATCAAGCCAGGGGATCAACCCTGGTTCAATGCAGAGTGCAGGAGGACATGCCAGGAGCAGCACCAGGCATACCTAAAAATGAGGTGTCAACCTGGTGAAGCTATAACACAGGACTACCTGCGTGCCAAACAGCATAAGCAGCAAGTGATAGACAGAGCTAAGTGATCCCACAATGAACAAATCAGATCTAAGCTCTGCAGTCCTGCCACATCCAGTCGTGAATGGTGGTGGACAATTAAACAACTCACTGGAGGATGATGCTCCAAAAATATCCCCATCTTCAATGATGGAGGAACCCAGCATATCAGTGCAAAAGATAAGGCTGAAGCATTTGCAACAATCTTCAGCCAGAAGTGCCGAGTGGATGATCCATCTCTGCCTCCTCCGGGGGTCCCCAGCATCACAGGTGCCAGTCTTCAGCCAATTTGATTCACTCTCTGTGATATCAAGAAATGGCTGAAGGCACTGGTTACTGCAAAGGCTTTGGGCCCTGACAATATTCCAGCAATAGTGCTGAAGACTTGTGCTCCAGAACTTGCCTTGCCCCTAGCCAAGCTGTTCCAGTACAGCTACAACACTGCCATCTATCTGGCTATGTGGAAAATTGCCCAGGTATATCCTGTCCACAAAAAGCAGGGCAAACCCAACCCGGCCAATTACCACCCCATCAGTCTACTCTCGATCAACAGTAAAGTAATAGAAGGGGTCATCAACAGTGCTATCAAGTGGCACTTGCTTAGTAATAACTTGCTCACTGATGCCCAGTTTGGGTTCTGCCTGGGCCACTCAGCTCCTGACCTCATTACAGCCTTGGTTCAAACATGGACAAAAGAGCTGAACTCCTGAGGTGAGGTGAGAGTGACTGCCCTTGACGTCAAGGCAGCATTTGACCAGGAGTGGCATCAAAGGGCCCTAGCAAAACTAGAGTCAATGGGAATCAGGGGGAAAACTCTCCACTGGTTGGAGTCATACCTAGCACAAAGGAAGATGGTTATGGTTGTTGGAGGTCAGTCATCTCAGCTCCAGGACATCACTGCAGGAGTTCCTCAGGGTAGTGTCCTCGGCCCAACCATCTTCAGCTGCTTCATCAATGACCTTTCCTCCATCATAAGGTCAGAAGTGGGGATGTTCGCTGATGATTACACAATGTTCAGCACCATTCACGACTCCTCAGATACTGAAGCAGTCCATGTCCAAATGCAGCAAGACCTGGTCAATATCCAGTCTTGGGCTTACAAGTGGCAAGTAACATTCGCGCCACACAAGTGTCAGGCAATGACCATCTCCAACAAGAGAGAATCCAACCATCGCCCCTTGACATTCAATGGCATTACCATCACTGAATCCCCCACTATCAACATCCTGAGGGTTACCATTGACCAGAAACTGAACTGGACTAGCCATATAAATACTGTGACTACAAGAGCAGGTCAGAGGCTCCGAATCATGTGATGAGTAACTCACCTCCTGACTCCCCAAAGCCTGTCCACCATCTACAAGGCACAAGTCAGGAGTGTGATGGAATACTCTCCACTTGCCTGGATGAGTGCAGCTCCCACAACACTGAAGAAGCTTGACACCGTCCAGGACAAAGCAGCCGCTTGATTGGCACCACATCCACAAACACTTGCTCCCTCCACCACCGACGCACAGTAGCAGCAGTGTGTACCATCTACAAGATGCACTGCAGGAATTTGCCAAGGCCCCTTAGACAGCACCTTCCGAACTCACAGCCACTACCAGCTAGAAGGACAAGGGCAGCAGACACATGGGAACATCACCACCTGGAAGTTCTCCTCCAAGTCACTCACCATCCTGACTTGGAAATATATCACCGTTCCTTCACTGCCACTGGGTCAAAATCCTGGAACTCTCTCCCTAACAGCACTGTGGGTGTACCTACACCACATGGACTGCAGCAGTTCAAAAAGGCAGCTCATCACCACCTCAAGGGCAACTAGGGATGGGCAATAAATGCTGGCCCAGCCAGCGAAGCCCTCATCCCATGAATGAATTTAAAACAGCAGGACAAATCCAATCCGGCCAATTACCGCCCCATCGATCTATTCTCCATCATCAGTAAAGTAATGGAAGGGGTGATCAACAGTGCTATCAAGCGGCACTTGTTTAGCAATAACCTGATCACTGACACCCAGTTTGGGTTCCACCAGGGCCACTCAGCTCCTGACCTCATTACAGCCTTGGTTCAAGGGGACAAGGTGGGGAAAAGGTCCCAGAAACAGGAGAAGCGCCAGTGCCCATCGTTCTTCTCTCTGGCCCTGAGTGAAAGAGCAGAGGGACCTGAGTGTAGATGTGTATAAATCATTGAAGTTGGCAGGATGGTTTGAGAGAGTGGTTAATAAAACATACTATATCCTAGGCTTTATTAAATGGGGCATAGAGAACAAGAGCAAGAATAACACTGGTTTGGACTCAGTGGAGTATTGTGTCCCATCCTGTGCAACGCATTTTAAAAAGGGTGTGAAGGCTTTAGAGAAGGTGCAGAAAAGATTGACGAGAATGGCTCTAGGGATGAGGAACTTCAGTTACACAGCTAGATTGGAGAAAGTAGGACAGTTGGAGAAGAAATGTTTGAGAGGAAATTTGATAGAGGTATTCAAAACCATGAAGGGCCTGGAGAGAGTAGAAACAGACTGTGCGGTAGTTACCTGGGAGATGATTCATCAGCTGCTCACCACTCTTCACTGCCTCATTGACCATCTCCAACTGATCCCGAATCTCCTGAACCAGGACCTTGAATTCCACAGGAGCAAAGGTGCTTTGTTAATGATAAATAGAGTTCATTTACATCAACTCAACAGAATATTTAGCCCATTGAAACAACACAAAATAACGCTGTGCACAATGACAGGATTTCGGGAATCCTAACAGATGTATCAGATTTTACTGTAAACATAACACAAAATACGAGCTCATGGTTTAGGGGGTAACATATTAACATGGATAGAGGGTTGGTTAGTCAACGGGAAGCAGACAGGAGGGATAAATGGGTGTTTTTTAGGTTGGTAAAGTATAACTAGTGGAGAGCCACAGGGATCAGTGCTGGGGCCTCAACTATTAACCATCGACATCAATGTCCTGGATGAAGGGATCAAATAATGAATGGCAACTAAATATGCTAAATATCTCTGATACACAGAGATAGTAGGAAAGTAAGTTTGAAGAGGACATGAAGAGTCTGCAAAGGGAGTTAGATTGCGATGGGGAGGTGATGGTTTAGTGGTATTGCTGTTGGACTAGTGACCCAGAGACCCGGGGCATTGCTCTGGGGATCCAGGTTTGATTCCCCCCCAAGGCAGATGGTGGAATTTAAATCCAATAAAAATCTGGAATTAAAAGTCTAGCGATGACCATGAAACCATTGTCATTGATGATGACATTTTCAAAAACAGTTCCTCTGACATGTCTTCCTTCTTCCTTAACCGAGGTTTTCTACTCACGGTGGTTGACAGGGCCCTCAACCGTGTCCGGCCCATCTCCCGCGCATCCGCCCTCATGCCTTCTCCTCCCTCCCAGAAACATGATAGGGTCCCCCTTGTCCTCACTTATCACCCCACCAGCCTCCGCATTCAAAGGATCATCCTCCGCCATTTCCGCCAACTCCAGCATGATGCCACCACCAAACACATCTTCCCTTCACCCCCCCGGTGGCATTCCGTAGGGATCGTTCCCTCCGGGACACCCTGGTCCACTCCTCCATCACCCCCTACACCTCAATCCCCTCCCACGGCACCTTCCCAAATAACCGCAGAAGTTGCAAAACCTGCCCCTTTACTTCCCCTCTCCTCACCGTCCAAGGGCCCAAACACTCCTTTCAAGTGAAGCAGCATTTCACTTGTACTTCCCTCAACTTAGTCAACTGCATTCGTTGCTCCCAATGCGGTTTCCTCTACATTGGAGAGACCAAACGCAGACTGGGCGACCGCTTTGCAGAACACCTTCAGTCTGTCCGCAAGCATGACCCAGACCTCCCTGTCGCTTGGCATTTTAATACCCCACCCTGCTCTCATGCCCACATGTCTGTCCTTGGCTTGCTGCATTGTTCCAGTGAAGCTCAACGCAAACTGGAGGAACAGCACCTCATCTTCCGACTAGGCACTTTACAGCCTTCCGGACTGAATATTGAGTTCAACAATTTTAGATCATGAACTCTCTCCTCCATCCCTACCCCCTTTCCGATTTTCCCCCTCCTTTTTGTTTTTTCCAATAATTTATATAGATTTTTCTTTTCCCACCTATTTCCATTATTTTTAAATGTATTTCCATCCATTGTTTTATCTCTACCTTTTAGCCTTTTTAGATTCCTTCCCCCCACCCCCACTAGGGCTATCTGTACCTTGCTCGTCCTGCTTTCTACCCTTAATTAGCACATTCCTTAGATAATATCACCACCTTCAACACCTCTTTGCCCTTTTGTCTATGACATCTTTTGGTTATCTCCACCTATCACTGACTCTCTATCCAGCCCCCCTTAAACCAGCTTATATTTCACCTCTCTTCTATTTTTACTTAGTTCTGTTGAAGAGTCATACAGACTCGAAACGTTAACTGTGTTCCTCTCCGCAGATGCTGCCAGACCTGCTGAGTTTTTCCAGCTATTTTTGTTTTTGTTCCCAATCATATCAATGTGGCTGTGCTGGAACTGGCTCAGTCACAGGTGAATGGTCATTTTCTATAGGTTTCCCTAATGCGTGGCTGCTTCCCTCACCCACCCTGACCCCCCACCCCGAATGCTTCCCTCGCCCACCCTGACTCCCCACCCCGAATGCTTCCCTCACCCACCCTGACCCCCCACCCCGAATGCTTCCCTCGCCCACCCTGACCCCCCACCCCGAATGCTTCCCTCGCCCACCCTGACCCCCCACCCCGAATGCTTCCCTCGCCCACCCTGACCCCCCACCCCGAATGCTTCCCTCGCCCACCCTGACCCCCCACCCCGAATGCTTGTGCTCCATATTCAATGGCAGGGCAGGCCTTGCCCACCACCCCCACCATCACCACCATTCGCCTCAGCATCAAGGCTGCACTGGCCCCCTGCTCCCCCTCACCCTCAAAAGTTGACTCAGAGAAAGGGCTGCACTTGCCCCCTGAGCACCCCCCACCCCGCCACTTAACCCCAGCCCCCGCCGGTGCCCCTGAAGCCTGCAAAGCAACAGATGACCCTGGTGAGGTCAGCAGGACGTTGCTGTTCACTCATCTCCAGTTCCCCCAAAGTGAAGGCTGCCAAGTGCACATCGCCTCTCTGTGACACTCGGAAACACATCAACATGCTTTCCCGCCAACATGGACAGATGATCCAGCGGAGATCCAGCAGCATTTGACCGAGTGTGGCATCAAGGAGCCCTAGCAAAACTGGAGTCAATGGGAATCAGGGGGAAAACTCTCCACTGGTTGGAGTCATACCTAGCACAAAGGAAGATGGTTGTGGTTGTTGGAGGTCAGTCATCTCAGCTCCAGGACATCACTGCAGGAGTTCCTCAGGATAGTGTCCTCAGCCCAACCATCTTCGGCTGCTTCATCAATAACCTTCCTTCCATCATAAGGTCAGAAGTGGGGATATTCGCTGATGATTGCACAATGTTCAGCACCATTCGCGACTCCTCAGATACTGAAGCAGCCCAGGTCCAAATGCAGCAAGACCTGGACAATATCCAGGCTTGGGCTGACAGGCGGCAAGTAACATTCGCGCCACACAAATGTCAGGTAATGACCATCTCCAGCAAGAGAGAATCTAACCGTCGCCCCTTGATGTTCAATGGCATTACCATCACTGAATCCACCACTATCAACATCCTGGGGGTTACCAGAAACTTGACCAGAAATTGAACTGGACTAGCCATATAAATATTGTGGCTACAAGAGCAGGTCAGAGGCTAGGAATCCTGCAGCGAGTAACCCACCTCCTGACTCCCCAAAGCCTGTCCACTATCTACAAGGCACAAGTCAGGAGTGTGATGGAATACACTCCACTTGCCTGGATGAGTGCAGCTCCCACAACACTCAAGAAGCTTGACACCGTCCAGGACAAAGCAGCCCCACTTGATTGGCACCACATCCACAAACATTCACTCCTTCCACCACCGACGCACAGTAGCAGCAGTGTGTACCATCTACAAGATGCACTGCAGGAATTCACCAAGGCTCCTTAGACAGCACCTTCCAAACCCACAACCACTACCACCTAGAAGGACAATGGCAGCAGATAGATGGGAACACCACCACCTGGAAGTTCCCCTCCAAGTCACTCACCATCCTGACTTGGAAATATATCGGCCGTTCCTTCACTGTCGCTTGGTCAAAATCCTGGAACTCCCTCCCTAACAGCACTGTGGGTGTACCTACACCACATGGACTGCAGCGGATGAAGAAGGCAGCTCACCACCACCTTCTCAGGGGCAATTAGGGATGGGTAATAAATGCTGGCCCAGCCAGCGAAGCCCATATCCTGTGAATGAATTTTTAAAAAGAGCCAGTTTGATGGTCTGATAATGAAATGCTGATAATATTACAATGAGGTTCCTGACGACCAATGGGGGGATACGTGGCCCTGTCCTCAGCGAGCTGAGTGGACAATCGCGACCTGCCTTCCCACCATCGGGAAAGTGATCGCGCCATGTAGTCTGCTCATGGCACCTCTCACACCCGCCACCAGCGGGCACGGAACATTCCACCCGCAGTCTCTCTTCAGGAAGACCCAACAAGAAGCATGGTTCTGCTGACTCCCATCTCCAGAATTCCTTAGTCACAAACTCACTTTGACCAATCGCTCTCACACTGTGACCATTCACACGTCTCCCAGGAAAGTGGAGACACCCCCCACAGTAATTCCTACCTCCGACAGAGGGATTTCTTCATCCATTCGCCATGTGCCTGGGCCTGAGACTTGAATCTTCCTCTCAGTCACTGTCAGCCATTCCAATACACTGTCCAGAACCTTCCGGAAATGCAGAGCCAGTGGCAAAGTCTGCTTCAACTGACTGTGCCTATGAAAGGAGAACACAGAAAGAGAGGACGTACACACAGACAACAGTCATTTCGATGCACTTTTGTCTTTTCCCAATTAATTATAATTAAAATTGAAAGCACAGGAAACCTGCCGGTTAGTGTGTGGGGGAAGCTTTTCATTGGTGAAACACACCATCAGCTGACAATCCAGTATCTGGGTCTGGCCAGAGAGGCTGTGCGAGGACAAACACTGATCACAGCGTCATAACCTTTGGTGATATGAGTGACAGGCAACACACAGTCTCACTAAACACAGCCATACAGTTGATGTCGTTTATGTGCAGTTGATTTGGTTAAATGGATTTCAGCAAAGCCTTTGACAAGGTCCCACATGGGAGACTTATAAAGAAGGCAAATACACTTGGGATACAGGGTAATTTGATAAGGTGGATTCAAAATTGGCTTAGTTTTAGGAGACAGAGGATGATGACAGAAGACAAAAACAGAATTACCTGGAAAAACTCAGCAGGTCTGGCAGCATCGGTGGAGAAGAAAAGAGTCGACGTTTCGAGTCCACATGACCCTTCAACAGAACTGAGTAAAGTTAGGTGAGGGGTGAAATATAAGCTGGTTTAAGGTGGGGGGCGGGGGAGAGAGAAGTTGAGGGTGGGGTGGTTGTAGGGACATGCAAGCAGTGATAGGAGCAGATAATCAAAAGATGTCACAAACAAAAGGATCAAAGAGGTGTTGAAGGTGGTGATATTATCTAAGAAAATGTGCTAATTAAGAATGGATGGCAGGATACTCAAGGTACAGCTCTAGTGGGGGTGGGGTGGAAAGACTGACAAGGTATTAGTTGTAGATTTAAAAATAATGGAAATAGGTGGGAAAAGAAAAATCTATATAAATTATTGAAAAAAAAACAAAAGGGAGGGGGAAGAAACGGTGTGGGGATGGGGGGAGGGAGTTTAAGATCTAAAGTTGCTAAATTCAATATTCAGCCCGGAGGCTGTAAAGTGCCTAGTCGGAAGATGAGGTGCTGTTCCTCCAGTTTGCATTGGGCTTCACTGGAACAATGCAGCAACCCAAGGACAGACATGTGGGCATGAGAGCAGGGTGGAGTGTTGAAATGGCAAGCGACAGGGAGGTTTGGGTCTTTCTTGCGGACAGACCGCAGGTGTTCTGCAAAGCGGTCGCCCAGTTTGCATTTGGTCTCTCCAATGTAGAGGAGACCGCATTGGGAGCAACGAATGCAGTTGACTAAGTTAGGGGAAATGCAAGTGAAATGCTGCTTCACTTGAAAGGAGTGTTTGGGCCCTTGGACATTGAGGAGAGAGGAAGTGAAGGGGCAGGTGTTGCATCTTCTGCGTGGGCATGGGGAGGTGCCATAGGTGGGTTAGGGTTCTTCTCCACCGATGCTGCCAGACTTGCTGAGTTTTTCCAGGTAATTCTGTTTTTGTTTTGGATTTCCAGCATCCACAGTAGTTTTTTGTTTTTATCTACTATTATGATGATGACAGGAGGATGCTTTAGTGACTGGAAGCCAGTGTCCAGTGGTGTACCACAGGGATCTATGCTGGGTCCCCTATTATTTTTCATTTATATAAATGACATAGATGACTATGTGCGGGTAGGATTAGTAAGTTTGCAGATGGTACAAAGATTGGCCGGGTGGTTAACAGTGAGGTTGAGTGTCTTGGGCTACAGGAAGATATAGACAGTGAAATGGGCAGATAAGTGGCAGATGGAATTTAACCCTGAAAAGTGTGAGGTGATACACTTTGGAAGGAGTAATTTGACAAGGAAGTATTCAATGAACGGCATGACACTAGGAAGTTCCGAGGGAGAAATGGACCTTGGCGTGTGTGTCCATAGATTTCTGAAGGCGGAGGGGCATGTCAGTGGGGTGGTGAAAAAGGCATTTGGGACACTTGCCTTTATCAATCGAGGCATAGATTACAAAAGTAGGGAGTAGGGGCAACCTGATCGAGGTGTACAAGATTATGAGGGGCATGGACAGGGTGGATAGGGAGCAGCTGTTCCCCTTAGTTGAAGGGTCAGTCATAAGGGGGCATAAGTTCAAGGTGAGGGGCAGGAGGTTTAGGGGGATGTGAGGAAAATCTTTTTTACCCAGAGGGTGGTGACGGTCTGGAATGCACTGCCTGGGAGGGTGGTGGAGGCGGGTTGCCTCACATCCTTTAAAAAGTACCTGGATGAGCACTTGGCACGTCATAACATTCAAGGCTATGGGCCAAGTGTTGGTAAATGGGATTAGGTAGGTAGGTCAGGTGTTTCTCACGTGTCGGTGCAGATTCGATGGGCCGAAGGGCCTCTTCTGCACTGTGATTCTGTGAAATCATCTGGACCTGGAGATTTGTCCACTTTTAAGCCTGCCAACACCTCCAATACCTTGTCACTCCCTATATCAATTTTCTTAAGAACCTCGCAGTCTCTCTCCCCAAGTTCGATACCTTCATCCTCATTCTCTTGGGTGAAGACGGATGTGAAGTATTTATTCAACACTCTAGCAATGTCCTCTGGCTCCACCCATAGATTGCCCCCTTGGTCCCTTATGGGCCCTACTCTTTCCCTGGTTATCCTCTTCCCACTGATATATTATAGAATATCTTAGGATTTTCCCTAATTTTACCAGCCATATCTTTCTCATATCCCCTCTTTGCTCTCCGAATTGCTTTCTTAAGCTCCACCCTCCATTCTGAGGATATGGGGTAGACCATTTAGGACTGAGATGAGGAGAAATTTCTTCACCCAGAGAGTGGTGAGCTTGTGGAATTCGTTACCACAGAAAGTAGTTGAGGCCAAAACATTGTATGTTTTCAAGAAGGAGTTAGATATAGCTCTTGGGGTGAAAGGGATCAAAGGATATGGGGAGAAAGCAGGAGCAGGTTATTGAGTTGGATGATCAGCCATGATCATAATGAATGGTGGAGCAGGCTCGAAGGGCCGAATGGCCTACTCCTGCTCCTAGTTTCTATGGGCAGAATTTTGCCCTTGATGGCGGGCGGGCAGCCAATCGCCGCCACTGAAACGGGCCCTGCCGCCATTTTGAGTGGGCGTTGCAATTAAGACCCAGCCAGCAGCATCCCCGATGAGAAGTGCTATGCGCTCCCTGTGTGGTGAGGGGGGGAGTTCCCCATCTGTCAGAGGGCGCACTGCTCCCTGAGGCAAAGTCCTGTCCCAGGGAGACCAGTGAGAGTCCGAAACACTTTAAAAATTAAAAAATTTTAAAATTATTAACATGCCCCCGTCATGTGACAATGTCACGCGAGATGGGACATGTTAATAAAAACCACATAAGCTTTATTAATTTTTAAAAATACGGACATGAACCTTCATCCCGCCAGTGGATGAAGTTTAATGAATTATCTGGAGCTTTAGCGTTGGACAGGCAGGTTTTTAATTACTTTAACTAGCCTGTCAGTGGCCTTAACTAGTCATTGACAGGTCAGCGATCAGACAGCTGATTTCGCTGTCCGCCCACTTTCCTGAATATTTAAAGGGACCGGGATGACATCGGGGGTTTCTCCCTACGTCATCCCACATCATTCTCCCCTCGGCGAGCGGGTCCTGCCCCCAAATCACCGAGGGGAAAACCCTGGCCTATGCTTCTATGTAACGACATGGGTAGAAAGAGGGATGAGGTCCTGCAACAAGAATTTAGGGAGCTAGGTTGCAGATTAAAAAGCAGGACCTCAAAGATTGTAATCTCTGGATTACTCCCTGTGCCACGTGCTAATGAGTATAGGGTTAAGAGGATAGAGAGGATGATGCGCGATTGAAGAGATGGTGCAGGTTTCATGGAAACATAGAAACTAGGAGCAGGAGTAGGCCATTCGGCCCTTCGAGCCTGCTTCGCCATTCATTATGATCATCGCTGATCATCCAACTCAATAGCCTGTTCCCGCTTTCTCCCCATATCCTTTGATCCCTTTCGCCCCAAGAGCTATACCTAACTCCTTCTTGAAAACATACAATGTTTTGGTCTCAACTACTTTCTGTGGTAACGAATTCCACAGGCTCACCACTCTCTGGGTGAAGAAATTTCTCCTCATCTCAGTCCTAAATGGTCTACCCCATATCCTCAGACTGTGACCCCTGGTTCTGGACTCCCCCACCATCGGGAACATCCTTCCTGCATCTACCCTGTCTAGTACTGTTAGAATTTTATAGGTTTCTATGAGATCCCCACTCATTCTTCTGAACTCCAGCGAATATAATCCTAATCGACTCAATCTCTCCTCATATGTCAGTCTCGCCATCCCAGGAATCAGTCTGGTAAACCTTCGCTGCCCACCCTCTATAGCAAGTACATCCTTCCTCAGATAAGGAGACCAAAACTGCACACAGTATTCCAGGTGTGGTCTCACCAAGGCCCTGTACAATTGCAGCAAAACATCCCTGTTCCTGTACTTAAATCCTCTGGCTATGAAGGCCAACATACCATTTGCCTTCTTTACCGCCTGCTGCACCTGCATGCTTACCTTCAGCGACTGGTGTACAAGGACACCCAGGTCTTGTTGCACATTCCCCTCTCTCAATTTATTGCCATTCAGATAATAATCTGCCTTCCTGTTTTTGCTACCAAAGTGGATAACCTCACATTTATCCACATTATACTGCATCTGCCATGCATTTGCCCACTCACTCAGCTTGTCCAAATCACACTGAAGCATCTCTGCATCCTCCTCACAGCTCACCCTCCCACCCAGCTTTGTGTCATCTGCAAATTTGGAGATATTACATTTAGTTCCCTCATCTAAATCATAAATATATATTGTGAATAACTGGGTTCCCACTCCGATCCCTGTGGTACCCCACTAGTCACTGCCTGCCATTCGGAAAAAGACCCGTTTATTCCTACTCTTTGTTTCCTGTCTGCCAACCAGTTTTCTATCCATCTCAACACACTACCCCCAATCCCATGCGCTTTAATTTTACACGCTAATCTCTTATGTGGGACTTTGTCGAAAGCCTTCTGAAAGTCCAAATAAACCACATCACTGGCTCCCCCTCATCAACTCTACTAGTTACATCCTCGAAAAATTCTAGTAGATTTGTCAAGCATGATTTCCCTTTCATAAATCCATGCTGACTCTGTCCGATTCTGCCACTGTTTTCCAAGTGCTCAGCTATTAAATCCTTTATAATGGACTCTAGAATTTTCCCCACTACCGACGTCACTACCACTGCCTGGATCACTGGGTCTGTTTCTGGGGGCAATGGGACCTGTACAAGGCAGATGGGTTGCACCTGAACTGGAATGGGACCAACATCCTTGCAGGGAGGTTTGCTAGTGCTGTTGGAGGGGGGGTGAACTAATTTGGCAGGGGGATGGGATACAGAGTGGAGGTACAATAGGTGATGCACAGCCAAATATAGAAGAGAAACTAAGTCAGTCTGGAAGGCAGAGCAAATATAGACCTGTTAAGGCACAAGGGAACAATACAAGGCTGGATTGCATTTATTTTAACACAAGGAGTCTTCCAAGATTAACTGTGGGTGTTGATTCACACATGGGAATATGATCCTGTTGCTATTACAGAGACATGGTTGAGGGAAGGGCAGGACTGGCAGCTCAATATTCCAGGGTATAGAATCTTCAGGCCTGACAGGGGCTTTGTAAAAGGGGAGGTGGCATTGCTGATTTTAATATGATAAGACAGGATCTGGCCAAAGTGGACTGGGAGCAGCTGCTTGTAGGAAAGTCTACATCAGAGCAGTGGGGGTCATTCAAAAAGGAAATAGTGAGAGTTCAGGGCCAACATGTTCCCGTAAAGGTGAAGGGTGGAACCGACACGTCTAGGGAACGCTGGATGTCAAGGGGTATAGAGGATTGGATAAGGGCTACGGGCCAAGTGCTGGAAAATGGGATTAGAATAGATAGGTGATTGATGGCTGGCATGGACATGATGGGCTGAAGGGCCTGTTACTGTGCTCTCTCGCTCTATAAGCCTTTGGATGTGAGGGGTTGGTGAGGATCATTTTGTTTACACAGGGAGTTATAATGTTCAGGCACTGACTGAAAGCAGTTTTAAAAGTAACTATGGAAATGGAATGGGTAAAGAATTCAATAGAAAGTATTTATCACAGGGAGAGGAAAGCAGAGTGAGATTAATCGTGTTGCTTTTTCAGGGAGCTAGCACTGGTACAGTGGGTTGAATGGCCTCCTCCACAGCGAGGCTGTTCAACCTGGTGAGCACACACCTATCATGGGCACATTTCAGTAAAGCTTCCCAACGCTGCTGCAAATCATCCTGGATCCTGTTGTTCCGGGAGCTCAGTGAGGGATTCAGAGTCTCCATCCCCTCGGTCAGACAGTCCACACGTGGCTGGTGATCATCCAACAGGCGGAGCAGCAACTGGAAAATAACCACAATCTCTGGCCCGTTAATAATTCCCATTTCAGTCAAACACACTCACCCAATCACAGGATAGAAACACCAGGAAAGGAGACCATTCAGCCCATTGATGCTGGGACTGAGCACCAACAAATCACTGAGAGGCACCCCCAATCTGTGTAACCCCCTCACATTCCCCCCCCGTGTAACCCCCTCACATTCTGCCCCCCCGTGTAACCCCTTCACATTCCCGTCCCCGTGTAACACTCTCACATTCTGTCCCGCCGTGTAACCCCCTCACATTCCCATCCCCTGTGTAACCACCTCACATTCCCCTCCCCCGTGTAACCCCCTCACATTCCCGTCCCCGTGTAACCCCCTCACATTCCCCTCCCCCGTGTAACCCCTCACATTCCCCCGTGTAACCCCCTCACAATCCCCCCGTGTAACCCCCTCACATTCCCGTCCCCGTGTAACCCCCTCATATTCCCCTCCCCCGTGTAACCCCTCACAATCCCCCCGTGTAACGCCCTCACATTCCCCCCGTGTAACCCCCTCACATTCCCCCCGTGTAACTCCCTCACATTCCTCCCCTGTGTAACCCCCTCACATTCCCCCGTGTAACCCCTTCACATTCCCCCCGTGTAACCCCCTCACATTCCCCCGTGTAACCCCTTCACATTCCCCCGTGTAACCCCCTCACATTCCCCCGTGTAACCCCCTCACATTCCCCCTGTGTAACGCCCTCACATTCCCCCCCGTGTAACCCCCTCACATTCCCCCCGTGTAACGCCCTCACATTCCTCCCCCGTGTAACCCCCTCACATTCCCCCCGTGTAACGCCCTCACATTCCCCCCCGTGTAACACCCTCAACATCCACGCCCCCCCCGTGTAACCCCCTCACATTCCCCCCCGTGTAACCCCCTCACATTCCCCCGTGTAACCCCCTCACATTCCCCCCGTGTAACCCCCTCACATTCCCCCCGTGTAACGCCCTCACATTCCCCCCGTGTAACCCCCTCACATTCCCCCCCCGTGTAACGCCCTCACATTCCCCCCGTGTAACGCCCTCACATTCCCCCCCGTGTAACCCCTTCACATTCCCCCCGTGTAACTCCCTCACATTCCTCCCCGCGTGTAACCCCTTCACACTCCCCCCCGTGTAACCCCCTCACATTCCCCCCCGTGTAAACCCCTCACATTCCTCCTGTGTAACCCCCTCACATTCCCCCCCCGTGTAACCCCCTCACATTCCCCCCCCGTGTAACGCCCTCACATTCCCCCCGTGTAACGCCCTCACATTCCCCCCCGTGTAACCCCTTCACATTCCCCCCGTGTAACTCCCTCACATTCCTCCCCGCGTGTAACCCCTTCACACTCCCCCCCGTGTAACCCCCTCACATTCCCCCCCGTGTAAACCCCTCACATTCCTCCTGTGTAACCCCCTCACATTCCCCCACCACCGTGTAACCCACTCACATTCCCCCGTGTAACTCCCTCACATTCCCCCCGTGTAACCCCCTCACATTCCCCCTGTGTAACCCCCTCACATTCCCCCCGCGTAACCCTCTCACATTCCCCCCCCCGTGTAACCCACTCACATTCCCCCCGTGTAACCCCCTCACATTCCCCCCCCGTGTAACCCTCTCACATTCCCCCCCCCCCGTGTAACCCACTCACATTCCCCCCGTGTAACCCCCTCACATTCCCCCCCTGTGTAACCCCCTCACATTCCCCCCCTGTGTAACCCCCTCACATTCCACCCGTGTAACCCCTTCACATTCCACCCCCGTGTAACCCCCTCACATTCCCCCCCCGTGTAACCCCCTCACATTCCACCCGTGTAACCCCTTCACATTCCACCCGTGTAACCCCCTCACATTCCACCCGTGTAACCCCTTCACATTCCACCCGTGTAACCCCTTCACATTCCACCCGTGTAACCCCTTCACATTCCACCCGTGTAACCCCCTCACATTCCCCCCCCGTGTAACCCCTTCACATTCCACCCGTGTAACCCCTTCACATTCCACCCGTGTAACCCCTTCACATTCCACCCGTGTAACCCCCTCACATTCCACCCGTGTAACCCCTTCACATTCCACCCGTGTAACCCCCTCACATCGCCCTCCCCCCGCCCCCCCTGTGTAACCCCCTCACATCCCCCTCTGTCGGGTTACTGTCAGCTTAGGGTTGAGTGGAGGGGATGTTGACCAGCAGCTGTGAACAGTCCCGGCTGGTTATAAATATTGGAAAATGTCCTTAAGCAGTTTAACAAAATGATGTAACAGTTGGAGAAGATTTTGGGGTTGATGTTCAGCAATGGGTTAGTGGATATGTTAGTGAGACGATGATGAAATTAGTGATATATCTGTGACATGCGAGGCTGTACGAGAGCTCAGAGCAGAGGAGCCTGTGTCCTGTGTCCCCTGTAGCTCCCCTGAGCCCTTTGTAAATAGTTTGGTTAAAGTTAAATGATTGTGACCATCTCACACCCGACACAAGGAACCAAAACCTCCCGCAGGTTTGGTAAGATCAGAACGCCTGATATTGTTAAAACCTCACTGAAACACAGCTACAGCATCAAAACACCCCTCACTTTCCCCCACCATCCAACCCCCTCTCACCTTTTTGTCAATGTATTCATGGGATGTGTGCTTCACTGGCTGGATCAGCATTTATTGCCCTTTGGGGAGGTGGTGGTGAGCTGCAGTCCATGTGGTGTAGGTTCCAAGCATTAAATCAACCACATTGCTGTGGGTCTGGAGTCACATGTAGGCCAGACCAGGTAAGGACGGCAGATTTCCTTCCCTAAAGGGCATTAGTGATCCAGATGGGTTTTTACAGCAATGGTTTTGTGATTATCATCAGGTTTTTAATTCCAGGTGTTTATTGGATTCAAATTTCACCTTTTGCTGTGATGGGATTTGAACCTGGGACCCTGGGTCTCTGGAATACCCAGTCCAGTGACAACACCACAATACCACCACCACCCCATGTGGTACTTGGCCAAACACTTTCTTAAAATCCAAATAGACAACATCAACTACATTCCCTTCATCAATCTTCTCTGCTCCTTCATTAAAAAATTCAATTCTATTCGTCAGGCGTGATGAGCCTTTTACAAATCCATGCTGGCTCCCTTAATGAACTCAAACCTCTCCAATAGCCCAGTGATTATTTCCCTGATTATTGTTTCTGAAACCTTTCCCCTGCTCATGTTAAACTGACCGGCCTGTAGTTACTAGCACTGTCCTTACACCCCTTCTTGAATAAGCCTGCCGCATTTACACTCTCCAATCCCCTGGCACCTCCCCTGTATCCAGGGAAAATTGGAAGATTAAGACAAACCCTTCCACTATCTCCACCCCCACTCCCGTTAGCAACCTGGGATGCAAATCCTCCAGAGCGGGTGAATTATCCATCTGAGCACGTCCACCCTCTCCAGGACATCCTCCCTCTCAATTTTCCAATCGATTTCCTCCACTGTCTCCTCTTGTACCGATATCCTCTTCCTCAGTGAACACTGATACAAAGAACTCATTAAGTAGGACTGAGCCTCCACAGCCTCTGGGGTTGGGAACTCCACAGATTCACAACCCTCTGAGAGAGAAATTTCTCCTTCTTTCATTTCAGTCTGAAATGGTCGATCTCTTATCCTGAGACTCTGCCCCCTTCTTGAAGCCTCTCCAGCATTGATGCTGCCAAATTTGTGAAGATTATTAGAAATTTGAATCTTCTGATTACCTTCTGTTCCTGTAGCTGAGCTTTCACTACCCCCAGCTCTGCGGAGGGAGGGTTCTGATTGCTTATCACATCTTCAATGTCATCGATCCAGCTCCGCAGTTTTGTCAAATGATCATCAAAAGTCCCAGAGTCCAGTGGAGCCTGAGGTGAACAGAGATGACATGTTAGTGTCATTGAGGGAGAGAGAGAGAAAGGGAATAGAGAGAGAGGGGGAATAGAGAGAGAAGGAATAGAAAGAGAGAGGGAATAGAGAAAGAGAGGGAATAGAGAGGGAATAGAAAGAGAGAGGGAATAGAGAGAGGGACAAGAGAGAGGGGGACTAGAGAGAGGAGGACTAGAGAGAGAGGGACAATAGAGAAATGGACAATAGAGAGAGAGAGGGGTATACAGGGAGAGAGGGAATAGAGAGAGAGAGGGAATAGAGAGGGAGAGGGAATAGAGGGACAGAGAGAGAGACAGAAAAAGGGAGAGCGGGGAAACAGAGAGAATGAGTCAGGAACAGAGAAAAAGGACAAAGAGAAATGGAGAGACAGGGAGTGAGAGAGGAATAGAGGGAGAAGAGGGACAGAGATAGAGAGACAGCAATGGAGAAAAGGACAGAGGGAAAGAGAGAGAGTAAAAGCAGAAGGAAAGAGATACAGAAAGGGAAGATGGATGTCATGATAATAGCTGATTGTTGTTGGAATCTGCCTTTTTATATTCATTGATGGGATGTGGGTGTCTCTGGAGAGGATAACATTTATTGCCCATCCCTAATTCCCTTGTTCAGAGGGCATTTAATAGTCAGCCACATTGCTGTGGGTCTGGAGTCACATGTAGGCCAGACCAGGTAAGGACGGCAGATTTCCTCCCCTAAAGGGCATTAGTGAACCAGGTGGGTTTTTACAACAATCGACAATGGTTTCATGGTCACCATCAGACTCTTAATTCCAGATTTTATATTGAATTCAAATTCCACTATCTGCCGTGAGGGGATTTGAACTCAGGCCCCCAGAGCATTACCCTGGGTCTCTGGTCCAGTAACAATATGACTACACCACCGCCTCCCTGGTATTAGGCACTATACAGGGCTCTGTCCTATATACAGGGGCACCTGGCCTGGGGGTGAAGGTCAGACAGCACATGTTGGAGTCTGTCTTTATCGTGTTCAGACTCTGCAGAGATGTGTCCGTGTTGGGAAATTGTGTTATCAATAAAGTTAACTCAGCTACAATGTTGACAGCCTGTGTACACCATTGGGACAAAAAAACAAGATACAAGACACTGGACACATGGAGAGAGAAAAAGAAATAGACAAGGAGAAAGAGAGAGAGAGATTGTGAAAGAGTGATAGTGAATTTCAGCACCCACTTCCTCCTTTCTCTACAGGGAGAGTGAACAGAGATTCTCACTGGCAGGTGGATAACTGGGCAAAGGTTCAATTAATGAATTAAATATTAACCTCGTTTTCCCTACAGACCTTGGCAAGATTTTCATTGAAACCTAACTCACTGAAAACCTATTCACTCACAGAGTTAATATTGACACTCGGAGAGCGGGATTTGCACTGAGTGCAATAGTGAGCAGGGAAAGAGGGTGTTTAACTCACAATCCACAATGGCAGCTTTTCACCCTGTATCATCCCAATCCCAATCATTGATGACACATTCCCGGGAAACACGCTGCTCACTGGGGGACAGGCTCTCATTCACCCACTGCACCATCACCCCGCCCGCCGTTTCATCACACCAAGCACCACGTTTAACCTGCAGCTACTCACACACCTCTCCCTGCTCCCAGCCCAGGAGGCAGGATGGCCCCAAAAGGCAAAAACACTGCAGCCCCCTCTCCCAGTTTAATGATGTGTCCATCGAGCGCCTTTTGGATGCCGTGGAGGCCCATCGGGATTTCCGCTATCCCCCCCCTCTGGCCGCACGGTGGGCAGCAACATCACTAATCCAGCCTGAGAGGCGATGGCAGCGATGGTCAGCGCCAACACCCTGCAAAAGAGGACAACCACCCAGTGCCACAAGAGGATGAATGATCTCCTCCGCTCCGCCAGGGTAAGTCACTCCTCTCATCACTCCCAACTCACACGCTCACAAACCCATCGCACATCCACAGGGCCCTCACTCACTGCCAGTGCAAGGGACATCACCGTTCACTCTCTCACACTCACCATCATTGTCCTCATCCCGTCCATGGGACCACTCACCACCCACACAGGCCAGGTATACTTATCATCTGGCCCGGCAGGAGTCCTGCTTACACTCTACACATCTCTGGCCAAGGGGGAGGTGCCAGAGGACTGGAGAACAACTAATGTGGTTCCGCTATTTAAGAAAGGTTGTAGAGATGAGCCAGGAAACTACAGGCCAGTGAGTCTCACGTCAGTGGTAGGGAAACTATTGGAGAAAATTCTGAAGGAGAGAATCTATCTCCACTTGGAGAGGCAAGGTTTGATCAGGGATAATAAGCATGGCTTTGTCAGAGGGAGGTCATGCCTAACAAATTTGATTGAATTTTTTGAGGAGGTGACCAGGTGTGTAGATGAGGGTAGTGCAGTTGATGTAGTTTATATGGATTTCAGCAAAGCCTTTGACAAGGTCCCACATGGGAGACTTATAAAGAAGGCAAATGCACATGGGATACAGGGTAATTTGATAAGGTGGATTCAAAATTGGCTTCATTGTAGGAGACAGAGGGTTATGACCGAAAGATGCTTTAGTGACTGGAAGCCAGTGTCCAGTGGTGTACCATAGGGATCTGTGCTGGGTCCCCTATTATTTGTCATTTATATAAACGACATAGATGACTATGTGGGGGGTAGGATTAGTAAGTTTGCAGATGACACAAAGATTGGCCGGGTGGTTAACAGTGAGGTTGAGTGTCTTGGGCTACAGGAAGATATTGATGGGATGGTCAAATGGGCAGATAAGTGGCAGATGGAATTTAAGCCTGAAAAGTGTGAGGTGATACACTTTGGAAGGAGTAATTTGACAAGGAAGTATTCAATGAACGGCATGGCACTAGGAAGTTCTGAGGAACAAAGGGACCTTGGTGTGTGTGTGTCCATAGATCTCTGAAGGCAGAGGGGCATGTTAGTGGGGTGGTGAAAAAGGCATATGGGACACTTGCCTTTATTAGTCGAGGCATAGATTACAAAAGTAGGGAGGTCATGTTGGAGTTGTATAGAACCTTGGTGAGGCCACAGCTGGAGTACTGTGTGCAGTTCTGGTCACCACATTATAGGAAGGATGTGATTGCACTGGAGGGGGTGCAGAGGAGATTCACCAGGATGTTGCCTGGGATGAAACATTTAAGTGATGAAGAGAGGTTGGATAGACTTGGGTTGTTTTCGTTGGAGCAGAGAAGACTTAGGGGCGACCTGATCGAGGTGTACAAGATTATGAGGGGCATGGACAGGGTGGATAGGGTGCAGCTGTTCCCCTTAGTTGAAGGGTCAGTCACAAGGGGGCATAAGTTCAAGGTGAGGGGCAGGGGGTTTAGGGGGGATGTGAGGAAGAACTTATTTACCCAGATGGTGGTGACAGTCTGGAATGCGCTGCCTGGGAGGGTGGTGGAGGCGGGTTGCCTCACATCCTTTAAAAAGTACCTGGATGAGCACTTGGCACGTCATAACATTCAAGGCTATGGGCCAAGTGCTGGTAAATGGGATTAGGTAGGTAGGTCAGGTGTTTCTCACGTGTCGGTGCAGACTCGATGGGCCGAAGGGCCTCTTCTGCATTGTGTGATTCTGTGATTCTGTGATCTCTATCCATGCAGGACAAACTGGCTCACAACAAGAGGGAGAGGCTGCAGACCAGTGGAGAGACACCTGAAATCACAGCCCACATGGACTTTAAAAACAGAGCCATAGACAGGGAGAGATTCTTGGGAGGTTATTGACAATAGCAAACATTATGTACACGTGTTTAACACCCGTTCCCCGGCTGTGCAATTACATCCCCTTAACCTCCCTAACGCTGCCGCTACGTCTTGGTACATCAACATCAACTCTGGACCCCATGAAGTCTCATGGCATCAGGTCAAGCATGGGCAAGGAAACCTCCTGCTGATTACCACGTACCGCCCTCCCTCAGCTGATGAATCAGTGCTCCTCCATGTTGAACATCACTTGGAGGAAGCACTGAGGGTGGCAAAGGTACAGAATGTACTCTGGGTGGGGACTTCAATGTCCATCACCAAGAGTGGCTCGGTAGCACCACTACTGATCGAGCTGGCTGAGTCCTAAAGGACAGAGCTGCTAGACTGGGTCTGCGGCAGGTGGTGAGGGAACCAACAAGAGGGAAAAACATACTTGACCTCATCCTCACCAACCTGCCTGCCACAGATGCATCTGTCCATGACAGTATTGATAGGAGTGACCACCACACAGACGTTGTGGAGACGAAGTCCCACCTTCACATTGAGGATACCCTCCATCGTGTTGTGTGGCACTACCACCATGCTAAATGGGATAGATTTCGTACAGATCTAGCAACTCAAGACTGGGCATCCATGAGGCACTGTGGGCCATCAGCAGCAGCAGAATTGTACTCGAACACAATCTGTAACCTCATGGCCCGGCATATCCCCCACTCTACCATTACCATCAAGCCAGGGGATCAACCCTGGTTCAATGAAGAGTGCTGGAGGACATGCCAGGAGCAGCACCAGGCATACCTAAAAATGAACTGTCAACCTGGTGAAGCTATAACATTCCAAACAGCATAAGCAGCAAGTGATAGACAGGGCTAAGTGATCCCACAACCATCAGATCAGATCTAAGCTCTGCAGTCCTGCCACATCCAGTCATGAATGGTGGTGGACAATTAAACAACTCACTAGAGGAGGCGGCTCCACAAATATCCCCATCCTCAATGATGGAGGAGCCCAGCACATCAGTGCAAAAGATAAGGCTGAAGCATTTGCTACAATCTTCAGCCAGAAATGCCAAGTGGATGATCCATCTCGTCCTCCTCTGGAGGTCCCCAGCATCACAGATGCCAGTCTTCAGCCAATGCGATTCACTCCACACGATATCAAGAAACAGCTGAAGGCACTGGATACTGCAAAGTCTATGGGCCCTGACAATATTCCAGCAACAGTACTGAAGACTTGTGCTCCAGAACTTGCCACGCCCCTAGCCAAGCTGTTCCAGTACAGCTACAACACTGGCATCTACCCGGCTATGTGGAAAATTGCCCAGGTATGTCCTGTACACAAAAAGCAGGACAAATCCAACCCAGCCAATTACTGCCCCATCAGTCTACTCTCCATCATCAGTAAAGTAATGGAAGGGGTCATCAACAGTGCTATCAAGCGGCACTTGCTTAGCAAAAACCTGCTCACCAATGCCCAGTTTGGGTTCTGCCAGGGCCACTCAGCTCCTGACCTCATTACAGCCTTGGTTCAAACATGGACCAAAGAGCTGAACTCAGGGTGTGAGGTGAGAGTGACTGCCCTTGACATCAAGGCAGCATTTGACCAAGTGTGGCATCAAGGAGCCCTAGCAAAGCTGGAGTCAATGGGAATCAGGGGGAAAACTCCCCACCGTTTGGAGCCATACCTAGCACAAAGGAGATGGTTGTGGTTGTTGGAGGTCAGTCATCTCAGCTCCAGGACATCACTGCAGAAGTTCCTCAGGGTAGTGTCCTCGGCCCAACCATCTTCAGCTGCTTCCTCAATGACCTTCCTTCCATCATAAGGTCAGAAGTGCGGATGTTCGCTGATGATTGCACAATGTTCAGCACCATTTGCGACTCCTCAGATACTGAAGCCGTCCATGTCCAATTGCCGCAAGACCTGGACAATATCCAGGCTGACAAGTGGCAAGTGACATTCACGCCACACAAGTGTCAGGCAATGACCATCTCCAACAAGAGAGAATCTAACCATCATCCCTTGATGTTCAATGGCATTACCATCACTGAATCCCCCACTATCAACATCCTGGGGGTTACCATTTTCCAGAAACTGAACTGGACTAGCCATATAAATACTGTGGCTACAAGAGCAGGTCAGAGACTAGGAATCCTGCGATGAGTAACTCACCTCCTGACTCCCCAAAGCCTGTCCACCATCCACAAGGCACAAGTCAGGAATGTGATGGAATACTCCCCACTTGCCTGGATGAGTGCAGCTCCCACAACACTCAAGAAGCTTAACACCGTCCAAAACAAAGCAGCTCGTTTGATTGGCACCCCATCCACAAACATTCACTCCCTCCACCACTGACACACAGTAGCAGCAGTGTGTACCATCTACAAGATGCACTGCAGGAATTCACCAAGGCTCCTTCAACCTTCCAAACCCACGACCACTACCACCTAGAAGGACAATGGCAGCAGATAGATGGGAACACCACCACCTGGAAGTTCCCCTCCAAGTCACTCACCATCCTGACTTGGTAATATATCGTTGTTCCTTCACTGTCGCTGGGTCAAAATCCTGGAACTCCCTCCCTAACAGCACTGTGGGTGTACCTACACCACATGGACTGCAGCGGTTCAAGAAGGCAGCTCACCCCCACCTTCTCAAGGGCAATTAGGGATGGGCAATAAATGCTGGCCCAGCCAGTGAAGCCCACACCCCGTGAATAAATAAAAAAAATACAAAGAAACATTCACTTTCCCCCCCATCCAATATACACACATGAACACACACAAATACACACACACACACACACACATACACATATACACACACACATACACATACATACACACAAATACACACATGAACACACACAAATACACACATACATACAAACAGTAACACACACATATACATACAAACACACACACACACAGATACACTCAAACATACACACACACACACTCACACACACACAAATACATACATATGGCCAGAAACTTTGTGTGTGTCTGTATGTTGCATTTGTGAGTGTACGTGCATATATGTGTTATTTTTTATTCATTCACGGGATTCCTTCACACACCTGACTTGTACCTTGTAGATAGTGGACAGGCTTTGGGGAGTCAGGAGGTGAGTTACTCGTTGCACGATTCCTAGCCTCTGACCTGCTCTTGTAGCCACAGTATTTATATGGCTAGTCCAGTTCAGTTTCTGGACAATGGTAACCCCCAGGATGTTGATAGTGGGGGATTCAGTGATGGTAATGCCATTGAACATCAAGGGGTGATGGTTAGATTCTCTCTTGTTGGAGATGGTCATTGCCTGACACTTGTGTGGCGCGAATGTTACTTGCCACTTGTCATCCCAAGCCTGGGTATTGTCCAGGTCTTGCTGCATGGACATGGACTGCTTCAGTATCTGAGGAGTTGCGAATGGTGCTGAACATTGTGCAATCATCAGCGAAAATCCCCACTTCTGACCTTATGATGGAAGGAAGATCATTGATGAAGCAGCTGAAGATGGTTGGGCCTAGGACACTATCCTGAGGAACTCCTGCAGTGATGTCCTGGAGCTGAGATGATTGACCTCCAACATCCACAACCACCTCCCTTTGTGCTAGGTATGGCTCCAACCAGCGGAGAGGTTTCCCCGATTCCCATTGACTCCAGTTTTGTTAGGGCTCCTTGATGTCACACTCGGTCAAATGCTTCCTTGTTGCCAAGGGCAGTCACTCTCACCTCATCTGAAATAGTCTATTCCCTAGTTAGTTCCATAACATACTGATGTAGAAAACATAGAAATATAGAAACTAGGAGCAGGAGTAGGCCATTCGGCCCTTCGAGCCTGCTCCGCCATTCATTATGATCAAGGCTGATCATCCAACTCAATAGCCTGCTCCCGCTTTCTCCCCATATCCTTTGATCCCTTTCGCCCCAAGAGCTACATCTAACTCCTTCTTGAAAACATACAATGTTGTGGCCTCAACTACTTTGTGGTAGCAAATTACACAGGCTCACCACTCTCTGGGTGAAGAAATTTCTCCCAATCCTCAGGTCTGTTTTTTTTTCTGGCCAATTTGTATGCCTCTTCCTTGGATCTAATACTTTCTCTAATTTCCCTTGTAAGCCATGGTTTGACCACCTTTCCTGTTTTACTTTTGCGCCAGACAGGAATAAATGTTTGTTGCAGTTCACCCATGCACTCTTTGAATGTTTGCCATTGCCTATCCACCGTCATCCCTTTAAGTAACGTTTCCCAATCCATCATAGCCAACTCGTGCCTCATACCATCGTAGTTTCCTTTATTAAGATTCAGGACCCTAGTCTCAGAATCAACTACGTCACTCTCCATCTTGATGAAGAATTCTATCATATTATGGTCGCTCATCCCCAAGGGGCCTCGCACAACTAGATTGCCAATTATTCCCTTCTCATTACACAATACCCAGTCTAGGATGGCCTGTTCTCTAGTTGGTTCCTCAATGTATTGGTCCAGAAAACCATCCCATAAACACTCCAGGAATTCCTCCTCTACGGTATTGTTACTAATTTGATTTGCCCAATCTATATGCAGATTAAAGTCACCCATAATTACAGATGTCCCTTTATTACATGCGTCTCTAATTTCCTGTTTAATGCCTTCCCAACATCACCGCTACAGTTTGGGGGTCTATATACAACCCCCGCTAACGTTTTTTGCCCCTTAGTGTTTCTCAGCTCTACCCATACAGATTCCACATCGTCGGAGTTAATATCTTTCCTCACTATTGCATTAATTTCCTCTTTAACCAGCAATGCAACTCCACCGCCTTTTCCTTTCTGTCTGTCCTCCCTAAATACTGAACACCCCTGGATGTTCAGTTCCCATCCCTGGTCACCCTGCAGCCATGTCTCTGTAACCCAGACTATATCATACCTGTTTACATCTATTTGCGCTGTTAATTCATCCACTTTATTGCGAATGCTCCTCGCGTTAAGGGACAAAGCCTTAAGGCTTGTCTTTTTAACATTACTTGTCCCGTTCCCACTATTTTTCACTGAGGCCCTGTTTGATTAAGGCTTTGTGCCTTAATGCGAGGAGCATTCACAATAAAGTGGATGAATTAACAGCGCAAATAGATGTAAACAGGTATGATATAGTCTGGGTTATGGAGACATGGCTGTGGGGTGACCAGGGATGGGAACTGAACATCCAGGGGTGTTCAGTATTTAGGGAGGACAGACAAAAAGGAAAAGGCGGTGGAGTTGCATTGCTGGTTAAAGAGGAAATTAACACAATAGTGAGGAAAGATATTAGCTCTGACATTCCCCCCAACAGTATCCTGGGACATTGGGACCGGTTCTGGGGGAGGTGGGACCAGTACAAACTGGACGGGTTACACCTGGGCAGGACCGGGACTGATGTCCTAGGGGGAATATTTGCTAGAGTGGTTGGGGAGGGTTTAAACTAAAATGGCAGGGGGATGGGAACCTATGCAAGGAGTCAGAGGAGGGGGAATCAAGGACAAGAACAAAAGACAGAAAGCGGAATAAGAAAAGTGATAGGCAGAGAAATCAAGGGCAAGAATCAAACAGGGCCTCAGTGAAAAATAGTGGGAACGGGACAAGTAATGTTAAAAAGACAAACCCTCCCCTTCACACCATCTCTTCAGCCACGTATTCATCCGATATATCCTGCTATTCTACTCTAACTGGCATGTGGCACTGGTAGTAATCCTGAGATCACTACCTTTGAGGTCCTACTTTTCAACTTACTTCCTAACTCCCTATATTCTGCTTTCCAGACCTCATCCCTTTTTTTCACCTATGTGGTTTGTACCAATGTGCACCATGACTGCTGGCTGTTCACCCACCCCCTTCAGAATGTCCTCTAGCTGCTCTGAGACATCCTTGACCCTAGCACCAGGGAGGCAACACACCATCCTGGAGTCTCGTTTACAGCCACAGAAACACCTATCTACTCCCCTTACAATTGAATCCCCGAAAACATTCCCACACTTTTTACTCCTCCCCTGTGCAGCAGAGCCAACTGCGGTGCAACGAATTTGGCTGTTGCTGCTTTCCCCTGAGAGGCCATTCCCCCCAACAGTATCCAAAGCAGGATATCTGTTTTCAGGGGAATAGCCACAGGAGATTCCTGCACTGTCTGCCTGGTCCTCTTACTTTGCCTGGTGGTCACCCATTCCCTTCCTGCCTGTGGACTCTTAGCCTGCAGTGTGACCACCTCTCTATACGTGCTATCCATGATACTCTCCGCCTCGCGGATGCTCCACCGTGTTCCCAGCCGCCGCTCCAGCTCCAAAACCCGGGCTTCCAGGAGCTGCAGCTGGAGACACTTCCCGCACACATGCTGGCCCCAGGCACTGGAAATGTGCTCGGCTCCCCACATAGAGCAGGAAGAGCACACCATGGCTTTGAGCTCTCCTGCCATGACTTACCTCTTTAAATTAAATTAAACCTTTTGGAAGAAACTATCTTGTGTACATCCATGGTCTCATCCTCCAGAAAATTACTGCAAATTTGGTCTGTCCAATCTATATGAAGATGAAGTTCCCCAGGATCACTGTATTATCGTCGTTCCATATATCTCAAATTTCCTGATTTCTGCTCTACCCTACACTACAGCTACTCTCTGGCTTTATAAACTACTCCCATCAATATTTCCTGCCGCTTGCAGTTTCTTAACAGCACCCAAACTAATTATGTTTCTTCATTTTCTGAATTAAGATTCTTTCTCTCTCTTGTTTTTATTTTATCTCATCCTTTATTATCAGGGCTACCCCTCCTCCTTTTCCATTTGGACTATATTTTCTCTGAGATAAGTATCCTGGAAAGTGTAGTCCCCTACTCGATTCAGATTCATTGTTTAATATTGTGATTATTCCCATTGCTGAACCCAAGCTACTGAATTTCCCTGTATATTCCTTCCTACACACGGTAAACGATTCTGGAGGAACCCACTTTGTATTACTCACTCCTAATGCTGAAGAAACACAAGCGAGACCAAACCCTGACAAGCCTGAAGAAAGGAGGAGAGAGGATTAATCAGGAAGGTGTAGGCAGCTTATGTTTCTAGGCTGTGGATTGTAAAGGAAAAGATGATGATTCAAAGAGGGGAGTTTGAACAGAATCAGAGAGAGTTGGATATGGAAGCAAACTGAGAACACATAGAGAAGAGAGCAACTGGTCACCATCCTGCTGACAGCCAGAGTGGGAACCACAGAGAGATACTGGGAGAGAAGAGTTCTCCCCGATATAATGGAATGGTCTAGAATAGTCTGTACAGAAAGAAAGACTCAATCTTCAATGAAATGAAGTGTTGACCTGCACAGTCTCCTTACGACACAGCAAGATCCCAGCCATTGCTGTTTTCATTGATTGGCTCCTTCTCTCTGGAAACTCAGTTACTTCAATAATCTCAGTGATAACAGTTTCTGTCACCTCAGTGATTTCCGTCACTTCCTGTCCAGGGACAGTATGACCAGGCCATCCACTCCCAAATTCACACCTACAATTCCTTCCAACTGACAACCAGAACTGCTGGAGGGAATCGGGCTTAATGTTGGAAATATTGTCTGTATCGACCTCCACTTTGCTGATCTCCTTCATTTCCCTATTAGTCTGTTTGGTCAATGGTCCAATCAGAGTGTCCGTACAGGCCCAAGCACTGTGGAGTGATACCCCCTCAAGGCCATCGTTGCTCAGCTTCAATCCAGTCCCATCATTCCCAGACACTGCTTGGCATCCCAGTTCTTGAATTCCAGAATGTTCTGTCAACAGGCTAGGCCGGCAGTGCTTGCTTCTATGGCCAAGGCAGCCAGAGTGAGTAGAGCAGTTCCCCATCGTTCACAATCACACTGTAGAGACTGTGATCCATTCAGCAGCTGACCTTCTCCCTGTAATTAAACAAAGGAACATTCCAGATCCAATCAGGGAATGGTTACAGCACTGAAAGAGGGCATTCAGCCCATCATGTCTGTACTGACTCCCTACAAGAACATCTCAGCTAGTCCCACTGCCCCATCTTTGCCCTGGAGCACTACAATTTTATTTTCTCTTTGGATAATTGTTCAATTCCCTTTTGGAACCCTCGATTGACCCTGTCTCCCCCACACTCTCAGACAGTGCATTCCAGACCCTAACCACTCGATTGACACTGTCTCCCCCACACTCTCAGACAGTGCATTCCAGACCCTAACCACTCGATTGACCCTGTCTCCCCCACAACTCTCAAACAGTGCATTCCAGACCCTAACCACTCGATTGACCCTGTCTCCTCCACACTCTCAGACAGTGCATTCCAGACCCGAATTACTCGATTGACCCTATCTCCCCCACACTCTCAGACAGTGCATTCCAGATCCTAACCACTCGATTGACCCTGTCTCCACCACATTCTCAGACAGTGCATTCCAGACCCTAACCACTCGATTGACCCTGTCTCCACCACACTCTCAGGCAGTGCACTCCAGATCCTAACCACTCGATTGACCCTGTCTCCACCACACTCTCAAATAATGCATTCCAGATCCTAACCACTCGATTGACCCTTCTCCACCACACTCTCAGACAGTGCATTCCAGACCCTAACCACTCGATTGATCCTGTCTCCACCACACTCTCAGACAGTGCATTCCAGATCCTAACCACTCGATTGACCCTTCTCCACCACACTCTCAGACAGTGCATTCCAGACCCTAACCACTCGATTGATCCTGTCTCCACCACACTCCCAGACAGTGCACTCCAGATCCTAACCACTCGATTGACCCTGTCTCCACCACACTCTCAGGCAGTGCATTCCAGATCCTAACCACTCGATTGACCCTGTCTCCCCCACACTCCCAGACAGTGCATTCCAGATCCTAACCACTCGATTGACCCTTCTCCACCACACTCTCAGACAGTGCATTCTAGACCCTAACCACTCGATTGATCCTGTCTCCACCACACTCTCAGACAGTGCATTCCAGATCCTAACCACTCGATTGATCCTGTCTCCACACACTCTCAGACAGTGCATTCAATGCAATAATGAGGAAGGATATTGGCTCAGAAAATCATGATGTGGAATCTGTTTGGGTGGAGATAAGAAACACCATGGGGCAGAAAACTTTGGTGGGGGGTGTCTATAGGCCCCAGAACAGTAATGGAGATGTAAGGGAAGGTTTTAAACAGAGAATTAGAGACGCATGCAATAAGGTTACAACTGTAATCATTGGGGACTTTAATCTACATATAGATTGGACAAAGCAAAGTAGCAATAATATTGTAGAGGAGGATTTCCTGGAGTGTGTACGTGATGGTTTTTTAGACCAATATGTTGAGGAACCAACTAGAGAGCAGGCTATACTAGACTTGGTATTATGCAATGAGAAAGGATTAATTAACAATCTTGTTGTGCGGGGTCACTTGGGGAAGAGCGACCAATAAATGAAAGAATTGTTCATTAGGATGGAGAGTGAAGAAGTTGAATCCAAAACGAGGGTCCTGAATCTAAATTAAGGGAACTACGAGGGTATGAGGCACGAGTTTGCAATGATGGGTTGGGGAATCTTACTAAAAGAGTTGACAGTGGATAGGCAATGGCTAATATTTAAGGAATGAATGCTTGAATTACAACAATTATTCATTCCTGTCTGCCGCAAAAATAAAACAGGAAAGGTGGCTCAACCATGGCTTACAAAGGAAATTAGGGATAGTTTTAGATCCAAAGTGGAGGCACATAAAACTGCCAGAAAAAGCAGCAAGCCTGAGGATTAGGAGCAGTTTAGAATTCAGCATAAATGGACAAAAAGATTGATCAAGAAGGGGAAAATGGAGTATGAGGGGAAACTTGCAGGGAACATAAAAACTGACTGTAAAAGCTTCTATAAATATGTGAAGAGAAAAAGATTAGCAAAGATAAATGTAGGTCCCTTACAGTCAGAAATGGGGGAAATTATAATGGGGAACAAAGAAATGGCAGAAGAATTGAACACATATTTTGGTTCTGTCTTCACAAAAGAGGACACAAATAATTTCCCAGAAATGTTAGGGAACCAAGGGTCTAGTGAGAGGGAGGAATTGAAGAAAATCAGTATTAGTAAAAAAAATGGTGCTGGAGAAATTAATGGGGTTAAAGGCTAAAAAATCCCCAGGGCCTGAGAGATAGATAATCTACATCCCAGAGCACTAAAGGAAGTGGCCCTGGAAATATTGGTGATCATCTTCCAAAATTCTATAGACTCTGGAGCAGTTCCTACAGATTGGAGGGTGGAAAATGTAACCCCATTATTTAAAAAAGGAGGGAGAGAAAAAACAGAGAGTTACAGACCAGTTAGCCTAACGTCAGTAGTGGGGAAAATGCTAGAGTCTATTATACAAGATGCAGTAACAGAAAACTTGGAAAGCATTAATGGGATTAGACAAAGTCAGCATGGGTTTATGAAAGGGAAATCATGCTTAACTAATCTGGAGTTTTTTGAGGATGTAACTAGTAGAATAGATAAGGGAGAACCAGTAGATGTGGTGTATTTGGATTTCAAGAAGGCTTTTAATAAGGTCCCACATAAGAGGCTAGTGGGCAAAATTAAAGCACATGGGGTCGGGGGTAATATACTGGCATGGATTGAGAACTGGTTGACAGACCGGAAACAGAGAGTGGGAATAAATGGGTCTTTTTCCGGATGGCAGGTGGTGACTAGTGGGGTACCGCAGGGATCAGTGCTGGAACCCCAGTTATTCACAATATATATCAATGACTTGGATGAGGAAACCAAATGCAATATTTCCAAAACAAAAACAGAATTACCTGGAAAAACTCAGCAGATCTGGCAGCATCGGCGGAGAAGAAAAGAGTTGACGTTTCGAGTCCTCATGACCCAACTCTTTTCTTCTCCGCCGATGCTGCCAGACCTGTTGAGTTTTTCCAGGTAATTCTGTTTTTGTTTTGGATTTCCAGCATCTGCAGTTTTTTGTTTTTATTTATGCAATATTTCCAAGTTTGCTGACAACACAAAACTGGGTGGGGTTGTGAGTTGTGAGGAGGATGCAAGGAGGCTTCAGGGCAATTTAGACAGGGCATTCCAGACCCTAACCACTCGATTGACCCTGTCTCCTCCACACTCTCAGGCAGTGCATTCCAGATCCTAACCACTCGATTGACCCTGTCTCCACCACACTCTCAGTGCATTCCAGATCCTAACCACTCGATTGACCCTGTCTCCACCACACTCTCAGACAGTGCATTCCAGACCCTAACCACTCGATTGACCCTGTCTCCTCCACACTCTCAGGCAGTGCATTCCAGATCCTAACCACTCGATTGACCCTGTCTCCTCCACACTCTCAGACATTGTGCTTTTTTTCTCAGAGGGTTGTGTGACTTTGGAACTCTCTGCCTCAGAAGGTGATGGGGGCGGGGTCATTGAATATTTTTAAGGTGGAGGTAGATAGATTCTTGTTAGGCAAGGGAATCAAAGGCTATCGGGGTTAGATGGGAATGTGGAAATCGAAACACAAACAGATCAGAAATACAGAATCTTTACAGTGTAGAATGAGGCCATTTGGCCCATCGAGTCTACACTGGCTCACTGAAAGAGCATTCCACTTAGTCCCACTCCCCTGTCTTATCCCCGTAACTTTGCACATTCTCTCTTTTCAGGTAGCAATCCAATTCCATTTTGAATACCTCGATCAAACCTGCCACCACCACCCTCTCAGGAAGTTTGTTCCAGACTCCAACCACCCTCTGGGTGAAAACATTTTTCCTCACATCACATTTACTCCTTTTGCCAATTATTTTGAATCTGTTCCCTCTAGTTCTTGATGTTCTCTTGAATGGGAACAGTTTCTCACTATTTACCCTGTCCATACCCCTCAGGAACTTGAATACTTAGAACCATAGAACCTTAGAACACTACAGCACAG